>NC_086454.1:159211319-159541319 GCF_028390025.1 Pseudophryne corroboree | reverse complement strand
GTCCTGGAAACCTATATTTCCAGGGCTCTGACAACGTCTAGCAACTTGGAGTCCTCCAAGTCCCTAGTAGCCGCAGGCACCACAATAGGTTGATTCAGGTGAAACGCTGAAAACCACCTTAGGGAGAAACTGAGGACAAGTCCTCAATTCCGCCCTGTCCGAATGGAAAATCAGATGAGGGCTTTTATAGGATAAAGACGCCAATTCTGACACGCACCTGGCCCAGGCCAGGGCCAACAGCATGACCACTTTCCATGTGAGATATTTTAACTCCACATATTTAAGTGGTTCAAACCAATGTGACTTTTGGAACCCAAAAACTACATTTAGATCCCAAGGTGCCACTGGAGGCACAAAAGGAGGCTGTATATACAGTACCCCTTTCACAAACGTCTGAACTTCAGGGACTGAAGCTAGTTCTTTTTGGAAGAAAATTGACAGGGCCGAAATTTTAACCTTAATGGACCCCCATTTCAGGCCCATAGACACTCCTGTTTGCAGGAAATGTAGGAATCGACCTAGTTGAAAATTCCTCCGTCGGGGCCTTACTGGCCTCGCACCACGCAACATATTTTCGCCAAATGCGGTGATAATGTTTTGCGGTTATATCTTTCCTGGCTTTGATCAGGATAGGGATGACTTCATCCGGAATGCCTTTTTCCTTCAGGATCCGGCGTTCAACCGCCCTGCCGTTAAACGCAGCCGCGGTAAGTCTTGGAACAGACAGGGTCCTTGCTGGAGCAGGTCCCTTCTTAGAGGTAGAGGCCACGGATCCTCCGTGAGCATCTCTTGAAGTTCCGGTTACCAAGTCCTTCTTGGCCAATCCGGAGCCACGAATATAGTGCTTACTCCTCTCCATCTTATAATTCTCAGTACCTTGGTTATGAGAGGCAGAGGAGGGAACACATACACTGACTGGTACACCCACTGTGTTACCAGAGCGTCTACAGCTATTGCCTGAGGGTCCCTTGACCTGGCGCAATACTTGTCGAGTTTTATAAACATGTGGAAGACTTCTGGGTGAAGTCCCCACTCTCCCGGGTGGAGGTCGTGTCTGCTGAGGAAGTCTGCTTCCCAGTTGTCCACTCCCGGAATGAATACTGCTGACAGTGCTATCACATGATTTTCCGCCCAGCGAAGAATCCTTGCAGCTTCTGCCATTGCCCTTCTGCTTCTTGTGTCACCCTGTCTGTTTACGTGGGTGACTGCCGTGATGTTGTCCGAATGGATCAACTCCGGGTGACCTTGAAGCAGAGGTCTTGCTGAGCTTAGAGCATTGTAAATGGCCCTTAGCTTCAGGATATTTATGTGAAGTGATGTCTCCAGGCTTGACCATAAGCTCTGGAAATTCCTTCCCTGTGTGACTGCTCCCCAGCCTCGCAGGCTGGCATCCGTGGTCACCAGGACCCAGACCTGAATGTGCGGCCCTCTAGAAGATGAGCACTCTGCAACCACCACAGGAGAGACACCCTTGTGCTTGGTGACAGGGTTATCTGCTGATGCATCTGAAGATGCGAGCCAGACCATTTGTCCAGCAGGTCCCACTGGAAAGTTCTTGCGTGGAATCTGCCGCATGGGATTGCTTCATAGGAAGCCACCATTTTTTCCAGAACCATCTCATTGATGTACTGAGACTTGGCTCGGTTATAGGAGGTTCCCGACTAGCTCGGATAACTCCCTGACTTTCTCCTCCGGGAGAAACACCTTTTTCTGAACTGTGTCCAGGATCATCCCTAAGAACAGAAGACGAGTCGTCGGAATCTTTTAGCTGCGATTTTGGAATATTGAGAATCCAATCGTGCTGCCGCAACACTACCTGAGATAGTGCTACACCGACCTCCAACTGTTCCCTGGATCTTACCCTTATCAGGGAATCGTCCAAGTAAGGGATAACTAAAATTCCCTTCCTTTGAAGGAGTATCATCATTTCGGCCATTACCTTGGTAAAGACCCGGGGTGCCGTGGACCATCCATACGGCAGCGTCTGAAACTGATAGTGACAGTTCTGTACCATAAACCTGAGGTACCCTTGGTGAGAAGGGTAAATTGGGACATGAAGGTAAGCATCCTTGATGTACCGAGACATCATGTAGTCCTCTTCTTCCAGGTTCGCAATCACTGCTCTGAGTGACTCAATCTTGAATTTGAACCTCTGTATGTAAGTGTTCAAAGATTTTAGATTTAGAATCGGTCTCACCGAGCCGTCCGGCTTCGGTACCACAACAGTGTGGAATAATACCCCGTTCCCTGTTGCAGGAGGGGTACCTTGATTATCACCTGCTGGGAATACAGCTTGTGAATGGCTTCCAAAACTGTCTCCCTGTCAGAAGGAGACATCGGTAAAGCCGACTTTAGGAAACGGCGAGGGGGAGACGTCTCGAATTCCAATTTGTACCCCTGAGATATCACCTGAAGGATCCAGGGGTCTACTTGCGAGTGAGCCCACTGCGCGCTGAAATTCATTGAGACGGGCCCCCACCGTGCCTGATTCTGCTTGTAAAGCCCCAGCGTCATACTGAGGGCTTGGCAGAGGCGGGAGAGGTTTTCTGTTCCTGGGAACTGGCTGATTTCTGCAGCCTTTTTCCTCTCCCTGTGTCATGGGGCAGAAATGAGGAACCTTTTGCCCGCTTGCCCACGAAAAGACTGCGCCTGATAATACGGCGTCTTCTCATGTTGAGAGGCGACCTGGGGTACAAACGTGGATTTCCCAGCTGTTGCCGTGGCCACCAGGTCTGAAAGACCGACCCCAAATAACTCCTCCCCTTAATAAGGCAATACTTCCAAATGCCGTTTGGAATCCGCATCACCTGACCACTGTCGTGTCCATAACCCTCTACTGGTAGAAATGGACAACGCACTTAGACTTGATGCCAGTCGGCAAATATTCCGCTGTGCATCACGCATATATAGAAATGCATCTTTCAAATGCTCTATAGGCAATAATATACTGTCCCTATCTAGGGTATCAATATTTTCAGTCAGGGAATCCGACCACGCCAACCCAGCACTGCACATCCAGGCTGAGGCGATTGCAAGTCGCAGTATAACACCAGTATGTGTGTAAATACATTTTAGGATACCCTCCTGCTTTCTATCAGCAGGATCCTTAAGGGCGGCCATCTCAGGAGAGGGTAGAGCCCTTGTTCTTACAAGCGTGTGAGCGCTTTATCCACCCTAGGGGGTGTTTCCCAACGCACCCTAACCTCTGGCGGGAAAGGATATAATGCCAACATCACACACCTCATTTAATTTCTCAGATTCAGGAAAACTACAGGTAGTTTTTCCTCACCGAACATAAATACCCCTTTTTGGTGGTACTCGTATTATCAGAAATGTGTAAAACATTTTTCATTGCCTCAATCATGTAACGTGTGGCCCTACTGGAAGTCACATTTGTCTCTTCACCGTCGACACTGGAGTCAGTATCCGTGTCGGCGTCTATATCTGCCATCTGAGGTAACGGGCGCTTTAGAGCCCCTGACGGCCTATGAGACGTCTGGACAGGCACAAGCTGAGTAGCCGGCTGTCTCATGTCAACCACTGTCTTTTATACAGAGCTGTCACGTAATTCCTTCCAACAGTTCATCCACTCAGGTGTCGACCCCCTGGGGGGTGACATCACTATTACAGGCAATCTGCTCCGTCTCCACATCATTTTTCTCCTCATACATGTCGACACAAACGTACCGACATACAGCACACACACAGGGAATGCTCTGATAGAGGACAGGACCCCACTAGCCCTTTGGGGAGACAGAGGGAGAGTTTGCCAGCACACACCAGAGCGCTATATATATACAGGGATAACCTTATATAAGTGTTTTTCCCCTTATAGCTGCTGTATCTTTAATACTGCGCGTAATTAGTGCCCCCCTTCTCTTTTTTAACCCTTTCTGTAGTGTAGTGACTGCAGGGGAGAGCCAGGGAGCTTCCCTCCAACGGAGCTGTGAGGGAAAATGGCGCCAGTGTGCTGAGGAGATAGGCTCCGCCCCCTTATCGGCGGCCTTATCTCCCGTTTTTCTGTGTATTTTGGCAGGGGTTAAATTCATCCATATAGCCCAGGAGCTATATGTGATGCATTTTTTTGCCATCCAAGGTGTTTTTTATTGCGTCTCAGGGCGCCCCCCCCCCCCAGCGCCCTGCACCCTCAGTGACCGGAGTGTGAAGTGTGCTGAGAGCAATGGCGCACAGCTGCAGTGCTGTGCGCTACCTTGTTGAAGACAGGACGTCTTCTGCCGCCGATTTTCCGGACCTCTTCTGTCTTCTGGCTCTGTAAGGGGGCCGGCGGCGCGGCTCTGGGACCCATCCATGGCTGGGCCTGTGATCGTCCCTCTGGAGCTAATGTCCAGTAGCCTAAGAAGCCCAATACACTCTGCACGCAGGTGAGTTCGCTTCTTCTCCCCTTAGTCCCTCGATGCAGTGAGCCTGTTGCCAGCAGGTCTCACTGAACATAAAAAACCTAAAACTAAACTTTTCACTAAGCAGCTCAGGAGAGCCACCTAGTGTGCACCCTTCTCGTTCGGGCACAAAAATCTAACTGAGGCTTGGAGGAGGGTCATAGGGGGAGGAGCCAGTGCACACCAGGTAGTTCTAAAGCTTTACTTTTGTGCCCAGTCTCCTGCGGAGCCGCTATTCCCCATGGTCCTTACGGAGTCCCCAGCATCCACTTAGGACGTTAGAGAAATTACATTCATGTTCTGGCTGTCACCCTGCAGTTCGTGGCAGATGCTCCTACTGCCCTCTGCTTGGGTAACCCTGCATACATATGTAGTAACTTGTGAATACTTGTGCCTTCTTCAGTCGGTCTGTATTTTGCAATAATCTGTTTTAGAACTTTCCCCTCCATGCCCCCTTCCGAATGTCCCCTCCTCTGCTTCTTTCCCCCTCTTCTCTCTCTGCACTGCGTGCACCATTCGCTGTATTACATACTAGTGCCTGTCTGATTGAGACGCGCTTCCTGAGGGAGGGACAGTCACTGCCCTGACACAGACTGTCTCTTCTGTCGGGGAGGGAGGAACAGAGAGTGCGGGGGAGAGGAAGAGACGGAGTGGAGAGACAGGAACCGCAGAAGAAGGAGGGGAGCACAGGGGAGAGAGGGGGGATCTGTAGGGAATGTGTATTGGAGGAGCGGTGCTAGGCAACTGTAACCCCCGCACCCCCGCTGTCCTACTGTTCTCAGAGCTACTACTCCCAAGTGAGGAAGGAGGGTAACAAATTAGTGACAACCCCCTGTCAGGAGGTCTGCTGCAATGGAGGAGGACCGCTCTGCAGGTGGGTTCACATAAAGTATATTGGTAGTACACTGACAATGTGTACAGCACTGTGCTATTCACATATATGTCTCAGATAAAAGTTACTACAACCTCTATCTCTTGTCTGTAGTTTCCTGCATATACTATTTGCCTATTGCTATTGCATATGATTAGGTTTATCTGATGTCTGCTTGTCTGTAGTTTCCTGCATATACTATTTATCTGCCTATTGCATAGGTTTATCCCATGTCTTCTTGTCTGTAGTTTTCTGTATATACTTTTTGCGTATTGCATTTGTTTATACCCTGTATAAATATAATGTGACATAGCCTCTGAACACTTCCATGTGGGCCCTATGCTTTGATAACTTGGAGTGGTTTCTTTTACATTTGGTTAGAAAGTAATTAGTCACCAATCACTTTTGTTGTTTGCATGGATGAAGAACTTACAATCTAGACTGAAACCGAGCAATATCATTATTGGTATAGTGACAAGCTGTGAGTGGGGGGAGAGCTTAGTATGGTCAGGGGCAAGACAGTCTTGTCTGTAGGAATAGTACAGGTTGGGTGTGAATGTCTGTAGACATAGCGGAGATGGGTGTGTAAACTTGAATAACAGTGGTAAACTTAAGTGTGAAACAATGCCATAATTAGAGGGTTGGGGGACGGACAGTGCAGGGATAAGCATATAGGATGTAAGAACAAATACATACCTAATACCACCTACAGGTATCTTCAACCATGGGAGACAGTTTTTTTTAATATTGGGGTTGCTTGCATTGCATCCACTATATGACTCTAACATACTATGTACGACATGGGTTGGGTATGTGTTACAGGCGGCCAGGATCCCGGCGGTCAGCGACCCGACGCCGGTATCCTGGCCGCAGAATGCCAGCGGGTGGCAGAGTGCAACAAAGTTCCTTGCAGGCTCGCTGCGCTTACTACACTGCGAGCTCGGTGGTCTCCTAACCGCTGGTCACATAACTACATACTGACATAACGTGTATACAGGTTGAGTATCCCATATCCAAAATGCTTGGGACCAGAAGTATTTTGGATATCGGATTTTTCCGTATTTTGGAATAATTGCATACCATAATGAGATATCATGGCGATGGGACCTAAGTCTAAGCACAGAATGCATTTCTACGTTTCATATACACCTTATACACACAGCCTGAAGGTCATTTTAGCCAATATTTTTAATTACTTTGTGCATTAAACAAAGTATGTGTACTTTCACACAAATCATTTATGTTTCATATACACCTTATACACACAGCCTGAACATCATTTAATACAATATTTCTCTGACGTCCTAGTGGATGCTGGGTACTCCGTAAGGACCATGGGGAATAGACGGGCTCCGCAGGAGACTGGGCACTGCTTTAAAGAAAAGATTAGGTACTACATCTGGTGTGCACTGGCTCCTCCCTCTATGCCCCTCCTCAAGACCTCAGTTAGAATCTGTGCCCGGCCTGAGCTGGATGCACTTAGTGGGCTCTCCTGAGTTCACTATAAAGAAAAGTATTTGTTAGGTTTTTTATTTTCAGTGAGATCTGCTGGCAACAGACTCACTGCTACGTGGGACTGAGGGGAGAGAAGCGAACCTACCTGCTTGCAGCTAGCTTGGGCTTCTTAGGCTACTGGACACCATTAGCTCCAGAGGGATCGAACACAGGCCCAGTCCTCGGTCGTCCGGTCCCGGAGCCGCGCCGCCGTCCCCCTTGCAGAGCCAGAAGAACCGAAGAGAAGTTGAAAATCGGCGGCTGAAGACTCCGGTCTTCATTAAGGTAGCGCACAGCACTGCAGCTGTGCGCCATTGCTCCCTCTGCACACTACACACTCCGGTCACTGATGGGTGCAGGGCGCTGGGGGGGGGGCGCCTTGGGCAGCAATTAGAGTACCTTACATGGCTAAATAGCACATAATACAGCTAATAAACTGTATATGTGCATAATCCCCCGCCATAAAGCATATAAAAAAGCGGGAGAAGTCCGCCAAGAAAGGGGCGGGGCTATCTTCCTCAGCACACGGGCGCCATTTTCTCTTCACAGCTCCGCTGGAAGGCAGCTCCCCAGGCTCTCCCCTGCAGTTTCCAGGCTTCAAGGGTAAAAAAGAGAGGGGGGGCACTAAATTTAGGCGCAAACTGTGTATAATAAGCTGCTATAGGGAAAAATCACTCACTTTAGTGTAAATCCCTGGTTATATAGCGCTGTGGTGTGTGCTGGCATACTCTCTCTCTGTCTCCCCAAAGGACTTTGTGGGGTCCTGTCCTCAGTCAGAGCATTCCCTGTGTGTGTGTGCGGTGTGTCGGTACGGCTGTGTCGACATTTTTGATGAGGACGCTTACGTGGAGGCGGAGCAGGAGCCGATAAGTGTGATGTCGCCCCCTGCGGGGCCGACACCAGAGTGGATGGATATGTGGAAGGTATTAACCGACAGTGTCAACTCCTTGCATAAAAGGTTTGATGACGTAACCGCTTTGGGACAGCCGGCATCTCAGCCCGCGCCTGCCCAAGCGTCTCAGAGGCCATCAGGGGCTCAAAAACGCCCGCTACCTCAGATGGCAGACACAGATGTCGACACGGAGTCTGACTCCAGTGTCGACGAGGATGAGACAAATGTACAATCCACAAGGGCCATCCGATGCATGATTACGGCAATGAAAAATGTGTTGCACATTTCTGACATTACCCCGGTTACCACAAAAAAAGAATATTATGTTTGGGGAGAAAAAGCAGCCAGTGACTTTTCCCCCATCTGATGAGTTAAATGAATTGTGTGAAGAAGCGGGGGGTTCCCCAGATAAGAAACTAGTAATTTCTAAGCGGTTACTAATGGCGTACCCTTTCCCGCCAACGGATAGGTTACGCTGGGAGACATCCCCTAAGGTGGACAAGGCGCTCACACGCTTATCAAAAAAGGTGGCACTGCCTTCTCAGGATACGGCCGCCTTAAAGGAGCCTGCAGATAGAAAGCAGGAGGCTATCCTGAAGTCTGTGTATACACACTCAGGTACTATACTGAGACCTGCTATTGCTTCAGCATGGATGTGTAGTGCTGCAGCAGCGTGGTCTGATTCCCTGTCTGATAACATTGATTCCCTGGACAGGGACACTCTATTGCTAACCATAGAGCATATTAAAGACGTAGTCTTATATATGAGAGATGCACAGAGGGACATTTGCCGGCTGGCATCTAGAATTAATGCGATGTCCATTTCTGCCCGGAGAGTATTATGGACTCGGCAGTGGACAGGTGATGCTGACTCTAAAAGGCACATGGAAATTTTTGGGGACGGTCTTTCGGACCTCGTATCCACAGCAACAGCTGGGAAGTCGACTTTTTTACCTCAGGTTCCCTCACAGCCTAAGAAAGCACCGTATTATCAAGTACAGTCCTTTCGGCCTCAGAAAGGCAAGCGGGTTAGAGGCGCGTCCTTTCTGCCCAGAGGCAGGGGTAGAGGGAAAAAGCTGCACCATACAGCCAGTTCCCAAGAACAAAAATCCTCCCCTGCTTCCACAAAGTCCACCGCATGACGCTGGGGCTCCAGATGTGGAGCCAGGTGCGGTGGGGGCCCGTCTCCGGAACTTCAGCGACCAGTGGGTTCACTCACAGGTGGATCTCTGGGTTCTACAAGTGGTATCTCAGGGATACAAGCTGGAGTTCGAGACGTCTCCCCCTCGCCGTTACCTCAAATCAGCCTTTCCAGCTACTCCCCAGAACAGGGAGGTAGTACTGGCAGCAATTCACAAGCTGTACCTCCAGCAGGTGATAATCAAAGTTCCCCTCCTTCAACAGGGACGGGGTTACTATTCCACAATGTTTGTGGTACCGAAACCAGACGGTTCGGTGAGACCCATTCTAAATTTAAAATCCTTGAACACTTATATAAGGAAGTTCAAGTTCAAAATGGAATCGCTCAGGGCGGTTATTGCAAGCCTGGAAGAGGGGGATTACATGGTATCACTGGACATCAAGGATGCTTACCTACATGTCCCCATTTACCCACCTCACCAGGTGTACCTCTGGTTTGTGGTACAGGACTGCCATTACCAATTCCAGACGTTGCCGTTTGGTCTGTCCACGGCACCGAGGGTATTTACCAAAGTAATGGCCGAAATGATGATACTCCTTCGAAAGAAGGGAGTTATAATTATCCCGTACTTGGACGATCTCCTTATAAAGGCGAGGTACAGGGAGCAGTTGTTGGTCGGAGTAGCACTATCTCAGGAAGTGCTACAACAGCACGGCTGGATTCTGAATATCCCAAAGTCGCAGCTGGTTCCTACGACGCGTCTGCTGTTCCTGGGTATGATTCTGGACACAGAACAGAAGAAGGTGTTTCTCCCGGAGGAGAAGGCCAAGGAGTTGTCATCTCTGGTCAGAGACCTCCTGAAACCAAAACAGGTGTCGGTGCATCACTGCACGCGAGTCCTGGGAAAGATGGTAGCTTCTTACGAGGCAATTCCATTCGGCAGGTTCCATGCAAGGATCTTTCAGTGGGATTTGTTAGACAAGTGGTCCGGATCGCATCTTCAGATGCATCGGCTGATCACCCTGTCCCCGAGGGCCAGGGTGTCTCTGCTGTGGTGGCTGCAGAGTGCTCATCTTTTCGAGGGCCGCAGATTCGGCATACAGGACTGGGTCCTGGTGACCACGGATGCAAGCCTCCGAGGTTGGGGGGCAGTCACTCAGGGAAGAAACTTCCAAGGACAATGGTCGAGTCAGGAAGCTTCCCTACACATAAATATTCTGGAACTAAGGGCCATTTACAATGCCCTAAGTCAGGCAAAACCCCTGCTTCAAAACCAGCCGGTGCTGATTCAGTCAGACAACATCACGGCGGTCGCCCATGTAAACCGACAGGGAGGCACAAGAAGCAGGATGGCGATGGCAGAAGCCACAAGGATTCTCCGGTGGGCGGAAAATCACGTGATAGCACTGTCAGCAGTGTTCATTCCGGGAGTGGACAACTGGGAAGCAGACTTCCTCAGCAGGCACGACCTCCACCCGGGAGAGTGGGGACTTCATCCAGAAGTCTTCCAGCTGATTGTAAATCGTTGGGAAAGGCCACAGGTGGACATGATGGCGTCCCGCCTCAACAAAAAGCTAAAAAGATATTGCGCCAGGTCAAGGGACCCTCAGGCGTTAGCTGTGGACGCTCTAGTGACACCGTGGGTGTACCAGTCGGTTTATGTATACTGAGGATAATAAGAAAGAGAGGAGTAAGAACTATACTCATCGTTCCGGATTGGCCAAGAAGGATGTGGTACCCGGAACTACAAGAAATGATCTCAGAGGACCCTTGGCCTCTGCCTCTCAGACAGGACCTGCTACTGCAGGGGCCCTGTCTGTTCCAAGACTTACCGCGGCTGCGTTTGACGGCATGGCGGTTGAACGCCGGATCCTGATGGAAAAGGGCATTCCGGTTGAAGTCATTCCTACGCTGATAAAAGCTAGGAAGGAT
Source organism: Pseudophryne corroboree (assembly GCF_028390025.1). NCBI lineage: Eukaryota > Metazoa > Chordata > Amphibia > Anura > Myobatrachidae > Pseudophryne > Pseudophryne corroboree. The sequence goes on along the minus strand of NC_086454.1, from coordinate 159,530,592 downwards.
GTGACAGCAAAACATTATCACCGCATATGGCGAAAATATGTTGCTTGGTGTGAGGCTATGAAGGCCCCAACAGAAGAATTTCAGCTGGGTCGATTTCTGCACTTCCTACAGTCAGGAGTGACTATGGGCCTAAAATTGGGATCCATTAAGGTCCAGATTTCGGCCCTGTCTATTTTCTTTCAAAAAGAACTGGCTTCACTGCCTGAAGTTCAGACGTTTGTTAAGGGAGTGCTGCATATTCAGCCCCCTTTTGTGCCTCCAGTGGCACCTTGGGATCTCAGCGTGGTGTTGGGTTTCCTGAAATCACATTGGTTTGAGCCACTTCAGACCGTGGAGTTGAAATATCTCACGTGGAAAGTGGTCATGCTTTTGGCCTTGGCTTCGGCTAGGCGTGTGTCAGAATTGGCGGCTTTGTCCTGTAAAAGCCCCTATCTGATCTTCCATATGGACAGGGCAGAATTGAGGACTCGTCCCCAATTTCTCCCTAAGGTGGTATCAGCGTTTCATTTGAACCAACCTATTGTGGTGCCTGCGGCTACTCGGGACTTGGAGGCTTCCAAGTTGCTGGATGTAGTCCGGGCCCTGAAAATCTATGTTTCCAGGACGGCTAGAGTCAGAAAAACTGACAAGCTGTTTATCCTGCATGCACCCAACAAGCTGGGTGCTCCTGCTTCTAAGCAGACTATTGCTCGCTGGATCTGTAGCACGATTCAACTTGCACATTCTGCGGCTGGACTGCCGCATCCTAAATCAGTCAAAGCCCATTCCACGAGGAAGGTGGGCTCTTCTTGGGCGGCTGCCCGAGGGGTCTCGGCTTTACAACTTTGCCGAGCTGCTACTTGGTCGGGATCAAACACGTTTGCAAAATTCTACAAGTTTGATACCCTGGCTGAGGAGGACCTTGAGTTTGCTCATTCGGTGCTGCAGAGTCATCCGCACTCTCCCGCCCGTTTGGGAGCTTTGGTATAATCCCCATGGTCCTTACGGAGTACCCAGCATCCACTAGGACGTCAGAGAAAATAAGATTTTACTCACCGGTAAATCTATTTCTCGTAGTCCGTAGTGGATGCTGGGAGCCCGTCCCAAGTGCGGATTACTGCAATACTTGTATATAGTTATTGCTTAACTATAGGGGTTTTTGTTCTGAGCCATCAGTTTAATGAGGCTCAGTTGTTATTCATACTGTTAACTGGGTATAGTTATCACAAGTTGTACGGTGTGATTGGTGTGGCTGGTATGAGTCTTACCCTGGATTCCAAATCCTTTCCTTGTAATGTCGGCTCTTCCGGGCACAGTTTCCCTAACTGAGGTCTGGAGGAGGGGCATAGAGGGAGGAGCCAGTGCACACCAGATGTAGTACCTAATCTTTTCTTTAAAGAAGTGCCCAGTCTCCTGCGGAGCCCGTCTATTCCCAATGGTCCTTACGGAGTACCCAGAAATAGATTTACCGGTGAGTAAAATCCTTATTTTTTTTATAACTATGGCGGTGATTCCGAGATGCTCGCTCGCTAGCAGATTTTAGCAGCATTGCACACGCTAGGCCGCCGCCCTCTGGGAGTGTATCTTAGCTTAGCAGAATAGCGAACGAAAGATTAGCAGAATTGCGAATAGAAAATTCTTAGCAGTTTTTGAGTAGCTCCAGACCTACTCACAGATTGCGATCAGCTCAGGCCGTTTCGTTCCTGGTTTGACGTCACAAACACGCCCTGCGTTCGGCCAGCCACTCCCCCGTTTCTCCAGACACTCCCGCGTTTTATCGTGGCACGCCTGCGTTTTTCCGCACACTCACAGAAAACGGCCAGTTTCCGCCAAGAAACACCCACTTCCTGTCAATCACACTCCGATTACTTCAACGATGGAAATTCTTCGTTCGGACGTGAGTAAATCTACTAAGTTTTTAGCTAAAATACTTAGCGCATGCATACTGCGTACCATGCGCATGCGCATTTTCGCCTTAATCGCTCCGTTGCGAAAATCGGCAATGAGCGAACAACTCAGAATGACCCCCTTTGTGTATTAAACAAAGTTTGTATACATCGAGCCATCAGAAAACATAGATTTCACTATCTCACTCTCACTCAAAAAATTCCGTATTTCGGAATATTCTGTATTTCGGAATATTTGGATATGGGATACTCAACCTGTAATACTGTATATAAAGTATACTAAAGACCAATATTTGCTGACACTTTATATAATACTGAAATTTTTCAATCAGTGAGAGACCCAAGATTTAGACTCTAGAGTGGTGAGTGATAGGTGTAATACTGTGAGAGTAATACATTTACTTATATTGATTTTTTTCCCCCTTATCGAAGGGCAAAATTTAAAGAAAACTTTTCCTGACTCATTCTAATTGTACTGGTGATTGGCAAATATGCTGCTGTAATATTAATGTGATTTAACTGAGTATGTTACAGAAGTCACTGAATATACCAATTATACTGTGGCATCATAACAGCTAATGTGTGATTAGAAGCAGCCTGGTGACATATTATTTCACTTTACGTAGATGAGTGCCCATCAGCTGGGTGGGCAAGCCGTCTACGGGCACAGGAGGAGGAAGTTATGCTGCTGAAGTCAGCGCTGTGTGATGTTCTGCAAAGGATCCGTAACCTGGAGAGTCACTTCCCTCCTGGACATTCATGTAAGTAATTCTGCTAGTAGCGACTTGTGACCCAGGAGCCCTAACAGGCAGTAACAGATTACCAAATAGGCAGAGTAGGCATCGGCCTATGGGTCCTGCAACAACGGATGAAAATAATATTGATTTGATCTTACAAACAAGCTTTCTTAAATTGTTTCCAAAAGAGAGAGAAAATGAATAAACTCAAATAAACTAAAACCTTACATTAAAGACTCTATAGAGAAAATACTGTATTAATGTAATGTACACATTAACAACTTAAAGTACATAAACCACAGACATCAGATTCACATTACAGTTTCCAGATCGTAGATTGCTAGCTGGTAAAATTACAAACGTAGTAGGAGATAATTTGCGAGGGGGCCCCGAGATTTTGACTGTCTAGGGGCCTCCACATGATTTTAGGGGGTCATTCAGACCTGGACACAACCGCGCGCGTTCTCATCCAGGGGACTGCTCATGCACTCGCCGCAGTGCACATCCTTACACCTTGCGGCAACGTCCTTCGAGGATGCGGCCGCAAGGTGATTGACAATGGCGGCCGTCGGGGGGTGGCAACACGGCTTTGCGGGAGAGCTTGGTGGGCCAAATGGGGGCATGTTGGGAGCGTTTTTGGGGCGGCTGTGTGGCGTCACATGCAGCCGCTCCAAAAAAAAAGGTGCCGGATCGCCTGCCAGCGCGGCTAGGCTGCACAGGCAGGATCTCAGCCACAAATCGATACTTCCGGACACATCGTGAGGTGGCGCCACACATGCTAGGCGGCCCCCAGTATGTTAGGAGATGGATGCAACGATCTGCATTCATCTCTAAATGTGGTCCTTAATTCAGCACTGCTAACAAGCCCTTTGGTAAGCAATAAATAACCAACCCGTCTCCAACCGTGCACCATTTATCTTTCTGCAGCGGGTTACACTGGGATTCCACAGGGAATAGTATCAGGGTGTAGAGTTGGATCTTGATCCGAGGCACCAACAGGCTAAAGCTTTGACTGTTCCCAGGATGCACTGCACCGCCTCCTCTACATCCCCGCCTCCAGGCACTGGAGCTCAGTTTTTAAGTTGGTGCCTGCAGTGCAGGTCACTAACATGGGGGCTGCGCTAGACAGCCCTAACAAGAGCTTTTCTAGAAGACTTCAAGGGCCGCAGCGGAAGCTCTAGTTGTAGTGTATGTCATGTTGACATTCTGTGCTGCGGCTCCATCACCCCCCTCAGCGGCGCTGATCCTGGGACTGCTGGCCTCTGTAAAGCCGCCTGCCTCATCAGCACCGTTCATTTACAGGACACTTAAGTATTCTACATGTCGTTTAGACAGCGTTAGTTAAGAACAAGTGCACTACTATATGAATATTTAGTACAAGTATTCTGTGATATACATCCAGTATTTACTGTGCATTGTTATATCTGTATACATACATTTCTATGTGTAGTATTACTAGTCCAGTGCAGTTTTATTGGTTATATGTAATAATTTCTGCATTGTACCTATACTGTGTGTGCCTTTAGCTGCTGTGTGGTTTCTATTCTGTGTATCACACATATTGCTATCACTATATTCTGTACCCTGGGGGGCTAAGTGCGTCAGGGTCTCATATACCATATAGTGTTCCGCAGGATATACTGTTTTGTATTTTTCACTGTGTGTTTCAGTCACCTCACACCACTTAAATCCTCCGTTTGTGCTTTACATTTGCTGTCACATAATACAGGGTTTTTTTTTTTGCAGGTATTGTTTTTGTCTGGCTATATTGTACTGTTGCACCCTAAAGCTACATTCCCAATAATGTCTGCTACACAGGGCGGGAAATCCGCAGACGCTCCTGCATCATGCAGTGCTGGCACCACGGATTTAACTGAGCAAAAGGTTTCAGCTGAGGGTTCAAGAACTGGGTGCCCTGCACCTTCCAGTCAGTCTGCAGCACCTGTGGCTAATAAAGACCCACCTTGGGCTGCTTTTTTAAATATGCTGACCACGCTTGTAACATGACTTACGGCCCATGTGGGACCTCCTGTGCCATTACAGCAACATATTGTCCCTGTAGTTAATCCGCCATGGGCGGATACTCTGTCAACCCAATAACAGCAATTAAATCAGTCCTTGGTTAAACACAAACCTAACCCTCGCCCTACTGGGACCAAAGGGTCCTCTAAGCGGGTCATTTTTTCTCTGACGTCCTAGTGGATGCTGGGAACTCCGTAAGGACCATGGGGAATAGACGGGCTCCGCAGGAGACTGGGCACGCTAAAGAAAAGATTAGGTACTATCTGGTGTGCACTGGCTCCTCCCTCTATGCCCCTCCTCCAGACCTCAGTTAGAATCTGTGCCCGGCCAGAGCTGGGTGCTCCTAGTGGGCTCTCCTGAGCTTACTAGTAAAGAAAGTATTTATTAGGTTTTTTATTTTCAGTGAGCTTCTGCTGGCAACAGACTCACTGCTACGTGGGACTGAGGGGAGAGAAGCAAACCTACCTGCTTGCAGCTAGTTTGTGCTTCTTAGGCTACTGGACACCATTAGCTCCAGAGGGTTCGAACACAGGCACCTGTCCTCGATCGTCCGTTCCCGGAGCCGCGCCGCCGTCCCCCTTGCAGAGCCAGAAGAACAGAAGCTTGAAGATATGAAATCGGCGGCTGAAGACTCCTGTCTTCATTAAGGTAGCGCACAGCACCGCAGCTGTGCGCCATTGCTCCCAGCACACTTACACACTCCGGTCACTGTAGGGTGCAAGGCGCTGGGGGGGGGCGCCCTGGGCTGCAATTGAAGTACCTTTGGCATAAAACATACATATATACAGTCTAGCACTGTATATATGTAAAAACCACCGCCATTTTTTTACATGAAAAGCGGGACAGAAGCCCGCCACTGAGGGGGCGGGGCCTTCTTCCTCAGCACACCAGCGCCATTGTCTCTTCACAGCTCCGCTGGAAGCAGCTCCCCAGGCTCTCCCCTGCAGTATCCAGGTACAAGACGGGTTAAAAAAGAGAGGGGGGGCACATAAATTTAGGCGCAAAAACAATACAAAAGAAGCAGCTATTGGGTAAATCACTTATTAGCAGTGAATATACCTGTGTTATATAGCGCTGTGGTGTGTGCTGGCATACTCACTCTCTCTCTGTCTCCCCAAAGGACTTTGTGGGGTCCTGTCCTCAGTCTGAGCATTCCCTGTGTGTGTGCGGTGTGTCGGTACGGCTGTGTCGACATGTTTGATGAGGAAGGTTACGTGGAGGCGGAGCAAGGGCAGATAAGTGTGGTTTCGCCCCCGTTGGGGCCGACACCTGATTGGATGGATATGTGGAAGGTCTTAAATGGCAATGTAAACTCCTTACATAAAAGGTTTGATGACGCTGCAGCCTTGGGACAGCCGGGGTCTCAGCCCGCGCCTGCCCAGGCGACTCGGAAGCCGTCATCGGCTCATAAACGCCCTCTATCTCAGATGGTTGAAACAGATGCCGACGCGGAGTCCGACTCCAGTGTCGACGATGATGAGGCACATTTACAGTCTAAAATGACCAAGGCCATCCGATACATGATTATTGCAATGAAAGATGTATTACACATTTCTGAGAGTAACCCGATTAATACCAAGAGGGTTTATATGTTTGGGGAGAAAAAGCAGCCAATGACTTTTCCCCCATCTGATGAATTAAATGAATTGTGTGAAGAAGCGTGGAGTTCCCCTGATAAGAAATTAGTGATTTCTAAGAGGTTACTGATGGCGTACCCTTTCCCGCCAACGGACAGGTTACGTTGGGAAACATCCCCTAGGGTGGACAAGGCGCTGACACGCTTATCTAAAAAGGTGGCCCTGCCGTCTCAGGATACGGCCGCCCTAAAGGAGCCTGCGGATAGAAAGCAGGAAGCTATCCTGAAGTCAGTGTATACACACTCTGGTACTCTACTGAGACCTGCTATTGCTTCAGCCTGGATGTGTAGTGCTGTAGCTGCGTGGACAGATACTCTGTTAGACGACATAGATTCCCTCGACAGAGATACTGTTTTGCTAACCCTGGGCCATATCAAAGACTTCGTCTTATATATGCGAGATGCTCAGAGGGACATTTGCCTGCTGGGCTCTAGAATTAATGCTATGTCCATTTCTCTAACGTCCTAAGTGGATGCTGGGGACTCCGTAAGGACCATGGGGAATAGCGGCTCCGCAGGAGACTGGGCACATCTAAAGAAAGCTTTAGGACTATCTGGTGTGCACTGGCTCCTCCCCCTATGACCCTCCTCCAAGCCTCAGTTAGATCTCTGTGCCCGAACGAGAAGGGTGCACACTAGGGGCTCTCCTGAGCTTCTTAGTGAAAGTTTTAGATTAGGTTTTTTATTTTCAGTGAGACCTGCTGGCAACAGGCTCACTGCATCGAGGGACTAAGGGGAGAAGAAGCGAACTCACCTGCGTGCAGAGTGGATTGGGCTTCTTAGGCTACTGGACATTAGCTCCAGAGGGACGATCACAGGCCCACCTTGGATGGGTCCCAGAGCCGCGCCGCCGGCCCCCTTACAGAGCCAGAAGGCAGAAGAGGTCCGGAAAATCGGCGGCAGAAGACGTCCTGTCAACAAGGTAGCGCACAGCACTGCAGCTGTGCGCCATTGCTCTCAGCACACTTCACACTTCGGTCACTGAGGGTGCAGGGCGCTGGGGGGGGCGCCCTGAGACGCAATAAAAACACCTTGGATGGCAAAAAAAAATGCATCACATATAGCTCCTGGGCTATATGGATGCATTTAACCCCTGCCAGAATCCATAAAAAAGCAGGAGAAAAGTCCGCGAAAAAGGGGCGGAGCCTATCTCCTCAGCACACTGGCGCCATTTTCCCTCACAGCTCCGTTGGAGGGGAGCTCCCTGTCTCTCCCCTGCAGTCACTACACTACAGAAAGGGTTAAAAAAAAGAGAGGGGGGCACTAATTAGGCGCAGTATTAACTATACAGCAGCTATAAGGGGAAAAACACTTATATAAGGTTATCCCTGTATATATATAGCGCTCTGGTGTGTGCTGGCAAACTCTCCCTCTGTCTCCCCAAAGGGCTAGTGGGGTCCTGTCCTCTATCAGAGCATTCCCTGTGTGTGTGCTGTATGTCGGTACTTTTGTGTCGACCTGTATGAGGAGAAAAATGATGTGGAGACGGAGCAGATTGCCTGTAATAGTGATGTCACCCCCTAGGGGGTCGACACCTGAGTGGATGAACTGTTGGAAGGAATTACGTGACAGTGTCAGCTCTGTATAAAAGACAGTGGTTGACATGAGACAGCCGGCTACTCAGCTTGTGCCTGTCCAGACGTCTCATAGGCCGTCAGGGGCTCTAAAGCGCCCGTTACCTCAGATGGCAGATATAGACGCCGACACGGATACTGACTCCAGTGTCGACGGTGAAGAGACGAATGTGACTTCCAGTAGGGCCACACGTTACATGATTGAGGCAATGAAAAATGTTTTACACATTTCTGATAATACGAGTACCACCAAAAAAGGGGTATTATGTTCGGTGAGGAAAAACTACCTGTAGTTTTCCTGAATCTGAGAAATTAAATGAGGTGTGTGATGATGCGTGGGTTTCCCCCGATAACAACGGATAATTTCTAAAATGTTATTGGCATTATATCCTTTCCCGCCAGAGGTTAGGGTGCGTTGGGAAACACCCCCTAGGGGGGATAAAGCGCTCACACGCTTGTAAGGGCTCTACCTTCGCCTGAGATGGCCGCCCTTAAGGATCCTGCTGATAGAAAGCAGGAGGGTATCCTAAAAGGTATTTACACACATACTGGTGTTATACTGCGACCAGCAATCGCCTCAGCCTGGATGTGCAGTGCTGGGTTGGCGTGGTCGGATTCCCTGACTGAAAATATTGATACCCTAGATAGGGACAGTATATTTTTGCCTATAGAGCATTTAAAAGATGCATTTTTATATATGCGTGATGCACAGCGGAATATTTGCCGACTGGCATCAAGTCTAAGCGCGTTGTCCATTTCTACCAGTAGAGGGTTATGGACACGTCAGTGGTCAGGTGATGCGTATTCCAAACGGCATTTGGAAGTATTGCTTTATTAAGGGAGGAGTTATTTGGGGTCGGTCTTTCAGACCTGGTGGCCACGGCAACAGCTGGGAATTCCACGTTTGTACCCCAGGTCGCCTCTCAACATGAGAAGACGCCGTATTATCAGGCGCAGTCTTTTCGTGGACAAGCGGGCAAAAGGTTCCTCATTTCTGCCCCGTGACAGAGGGAGAGGAAAAAGGCTGCAGAAATCAGCCAGTTCCCTGGAACAGAAACCCTCTCCCGCCTCTGCCAAGCCCTCAGTATACGCTGGGGCTTTACAAGCAGAATCAGGCATGGTGTGGGGCCCGTCTCAATGAATTTCAGCGCGCAGTGGGCTCACTCGCAAGTAGACCCCTGGATCCTTCAGGTGATATCTCAGGGGTACAAATTAGAATTCTAGACGTCTCCCCCTCGCCGTTTCCTAAAGTCGGCTTTACCGATGTCTCCTTCTGACAGGGAGACAGTTTTGGAAGCCATTCACAAGCTGTATTCCCAGCAGGTGATAATCAAGATACCCCTCCTGCAACAGGGAACGGGGTATTATTCCACACTGTTGTGGTACCGAAGCCGGACGGCTCGGTGAGACCGATTCTAAATCTAAAATCTTTGAACACTTACGTACAGAGGTTCAAATTCAAGATTGAGTCACTCAGAGCAGTGATTGCGAACCTGGAAGAAGGGGACTACATGATGTCTCGGGACATCAAGGATGCTTACCTTCATGTCAAAATTTACCCTTCTCACCAAGGGTAACTCAGGTTTATGGTACAGAACTGTCACTATCAGTTCAGACGCTGCCGTATGGATGGTCCACGGCACCCCGGGTCTTTACCAAGGTAATGGCCGAAATGATGATATTCCTTCGAAGGAAGTGAATTTTAGTTATCCCTTCCTTGGACAATTCCCTGATAAGGGTAAGATCCAGGGAACAGTTGGAGGTCGGTGTAGCACTATCTCAGGTAGTGTTGCGGCAGCACGATTGGATTCTCAAGATTCCAAAATCGCACCTGGTTCCGACGACGTGTCTTCTGTTCCTAGGGATGATCCTGGACACAGTCCAGAAAAAGGTGTTTCTCCCGGAGGAGAAAGCCAGGGAGTTATCCGAGCTAGTCAGGAACCTCCTAAAACCGAGCCAAGTCTCAGTGCATCAATGCACAAGGGTTCTGAGTAAAATGGTGGCTTCCTACGAAGCAATCCCATTCGGCAGATTCCACGCAAGAACTTTCCAGTGGGACCTGCTGGACAAATGGTCCGGAACGCATCTTCAGATGCATCAGCGGATAACCCTGTCACCAAGGACAAGGGTGTCCCTCCTGTGGTGGTTGCAGAGTGCTCATCTTCTAGAGGGCCGCAGATTAGGCATTCAGGACTGGGTCCTGGTGACCACGGATGCCAGCCTGCGAGGCTGGGGAGCAGTCACACAGGGAAGGAATATCCAGGGCTTATGGTCAAGCCTGGAGACATCACTTCACATAAATATCCTGAAGCTAAGGGACATTTACAATGCTCTAAGCTTAGCAAGACCTCTGCTTCAAGGTCAGCCGGTGTTGATCCAGTCGGACAACATCACGGCAGTCACCCACGTAAACAGACAGGGTGGCACAAGAAGCAGGAGGGCAATGGCAGAAGCTGCAAGGATTCTTCGCTGGGCGGAAAATCATGTGATAGCACTGTCAGCAGTATTCATTCCGGGAGTGGACAACTGGGAAGCAGACTTCCTCAGCACGACCTCCACCCGGGAGAGTGGGGACTTCACCCAGAAGTCTTCCACATGATTAAAAACTCGACAGGTATTGCGCCAGGTCCAGGGACCCTCAGGCAATAAGCTGTAGACGCTCTGGTAACACCGTGGGTGTACCAGTCAGGGTATGTGTTCCCTCCTCTGCCTCTCATACCCAAGGTACTGAGATTGATAAGATGGAGAGGAGTAAGCACTATATTCGTGGTTCCGGATTGGCCAAGAAGGACTTGGTAACCGGAACTTCAAGAGATGCTCACGGAGGATCCGTGGCCTCTACCTCTAAGAAGGGACCTGCTCCAGCAAGGACCCTGTCTGTTCCAAGACTTACCGCGGCTGCGTTTGACGGCATGTCGGTTGAACGCCGGATCCTGAAGGAAGAAAGGCATTCCGGATGAAGTCATCCCTATCCTGATCAAAGCCAGGAAGGATGTAACCGCAAAAACATTATCACCGCAATTGGCGAAAATATGTTGCGTGGTGCGAGGCCAGTAAGGCCCGACGGAGGAAATTCAACTGGGTCGATTCCTACATTTCCTGCAAACAGGAGTGTCTATGGGCCTGAAATTGGGGTCCATTAAGGTTCAAATTTCGGCCCTGTCAATTTTCTTCCAAAAAGAACTAGCTTCAGTCCCTGAAGTTCAGACGTTTGTAAAAGGGGTACTGCATATACAGCCTCCTTTTGTGCCTCCAGTGGCACTTTGGGATCTCAATGTAGTTTTGGGTTCCAAAAGTCACATTGGTTTGAACCACTTAAATCTGTGGAGTTAAAATATCTCACATGGAAAGTGGTCATGCTGTTGGCCCTGGCCTGGGCCAGGCGCGTGTCAGAATTGGCGGCTTTATCCTGAAAAAGCCCTTATCTGATTTTCCATTCGGACAGGGCGGAATTGAGGACTCATCCTCAGTTTCTCCCCAAGGTGGTTTCAGCGTCTCACCTGAACCAACCTATTGGTGGTGCCTGCGGCTACTAGGGACTTGGAGGCCTCCAAGTTGCTAGACGTTGTCAGTGCCCTGAAAATATATGTTTCCAGGACGGCTGGAGTCAGGAAATCTGACTCGCTGTTTATCCTGTGTGCACCCAACAAGCTGGGTGCTCCTGCTTCTAAGCAGACTATTGCTCGTTGGATTTGTAGTACAATTCAGCTTGCACATTCTGTGGCAGGCCTGCCACAGCCAAAAATCTGTAAATGCCCACTCCACAAGGAAGGGGGCTCATCTTGGGCGGCTGCCCGAGGGGTCTCGGCTTTACAACTTTGCCGAGCACGGCTGGATTCTGAATGTTCCAAAGTCGCAGCTGATTCCTACGACGCGTCTGCTTTTCCTGGGCATGATTCTGGACACAGAACAGAAGAAGGTGTTTCTCCCGGTGGAGAAGGCCCAGGAATTAGCATCTCTGGTCAGGGACCTCCTGAAACCAAAACAGGTATCGGTGCATCACTGCACGCGAGTCCTGGGAAAGATGGTGGCTTCATACGAAGCCATTCCCTTCGGCAGGTTCCATGCCAGGATCTTTCAGTGGGATCTGTTGGACAAGTGGTCCGGATCGCATCTTCAGATGCATCGGCTGATCACCCTGTCCCCAAGGACCAGGGTGTCTCTTCTGTAGTGGCTGCAGAGTGCTCACCTTCTCGAGGGCCGCAGGTTCGGCATACAGGACTGGGTCCTGGTGACCACGGACGCAAGCCTCCGAGGGTGGGGGGCAGTCACTCAGGGAAGAAACTTTAAAGGGCTGTGGTCAAGTCTGGAGACTTCTCTACACATAAATATACTGGAACTAAGGGCCATTTACAACGCCCTGAGTCAAGCAGAGCCCCTGCTTCGAAACCGGCCAGTGCTGATTCAGTCAGACAACATCACGGCGGTCGCCCATGTAAACCGCCAGGGCGGCACAAGAAGCAGGATGGCAATGGCGGAAGCCACAAAGATTCTTCGATGGGCGGAGAATCATGTGCAAGCACTGTCAGCAGTGTTCATTCCGGGTGTGGACAACTGGGAAGCAGACTTCCTCAGCAGACACGACCTCCACCCGGGAGAGTGGGGACTTCATCAAGAAGTCTTCCAACTGATTGCAAACCGATGGGAACTGCCACAGGTGGACATGATGGCGTCCCGCCTCAACAAAAAGATATTGCGCCAGGTCAAGGGACCCTCAGGCGATAGCTGTGTACGCCCTAGTGACACCGTGGGTGTACCAGTCGGTATATGTGTTTCCTCCTCTTCCTCTCATACCAAAAGTACTGAGAATAGTAAGAAAGAGAGGAATAAGAACAATACTCATTGTTCCGGACTGGCCAAGAAGGACTTGGTACCCGGAACTGCAAGAAATGCGCACAGAGGACCCATGGCCTCTGCCTCTCTGACAGGACCTGCTGCAACAAGGGCCCTGTCTGTTCCAAGACTTACCGCGGCTGCGTTTGACGGCATGGCGGTTGAACGCCGGATCCTAGCGGAAAAAGGCATTCCGGATGAAGTTATTCCTACGCTGATAAAGGCTAGGAAAGACGTGACAGCAAAACATTATCACCGTGTATGGCGGAAGTATGTTGCTTGGTATGAGGCCAGGAAGGCCGCTACAGAGGAATTCCAACTGGGTCGTTTCCTGCACTCTCTACAGTCAGGGGTGACTATGGGCCTAAAATTGGGGTCCATAAAGGTCCAGATTTCGGCCCTATCCATTTTCTTTCAAAAAGAACTGGCTTCACTGCCTGAGGTTCAGACATTTGTTAAGGGAGTGCTGCATATTCAGCCCCCTTTTGTGCCACCAGTGGCACCCTGGGATCTTAACGTTGTGTTGGATTTCCTGAAATCCCACTGGTTTGAGCCACTTAAGACCGTGGAACTAAAGTATCTCACGTGGAAAGTGGTCATGCTGTTGGCCTTAGCATCGGCTAGGCGTGTGTCGGAATTGGCGGCTTTGTCGTGTAAAAGCCCATATCTGATCTTCCATATGGACAGGGCAGAATTGAGGACTCGTCCCCAATTTCTCCCAAAGGTGGTGTCATCGTTTCATTTGAACCAACCTATTGTGGTGCCTGCGGCTACTCGTGACTTGGAGGATTCCAAGTTGCTGGACGTAGTCCGGGCTTTGAAAATATATGTTTCCAGAACGGCTGGAGTCAGGAAGACTGACTCGCTGTTTATCTTGCATGCACCCAACAAGCTGGGTGCTCCTGCTTCAAAGCAAACTATTGCTCGCTGGATCTGTAGCACGATTCAGCAGGCTCATTCCGCGGCTGGATTGCCGCGTCCAAAATCGGTGAAGGCCCTTTCCACAAGGAAGGTGGGCTCTTCTTGGGCGGCTACCCGAGGGGTCTCGGCTTTACAGCTTTGCCGAGCAGCTACTTGGTCGGGTTCAAACACATTTGCAAATTTCTACAAGTTTGATACCCTGGCTGAGGAGGACCTTGTGTTTGCTCATTCGGTGCTGCAGAGTCATCCGCACTCTCCCGCCCGTTTGGGAGCTTTGGTATAATCCCCATGGTCCTTACGGAGTTCCCAGCATCCACTAGGACGTCAGAGAAAATAAGATTTTACTCACCGGTAATTCTATTTCTCGTAGTCCGTAGTGGATGCTGGGCGCCCGTCCCAAGTGCGGACTTTCTGCAATACGTGTATATAGTTATTGCTTAAATAAGGGTTATTGTTATGAGCCATCCGTTGAGTGAGGCTCAGTTGTTGTTCATACTGTTAACTGGGTAAGGTTATCACAAGTTGTACGGTGTGATTGGTGTGGCTGGTATGAGTCTTACCCTGGATTCAAATTTCCTTTCCTTGTAATGTCAGCTCTTCCGGGCACAGTTTCCCTAACTGAGGTCTGGAGGAGGGGCATAGAGGGAGGAGCCAGTGCACACCAGATAGTACCTAATCTTTTCTTTAGAGTGCCCAGTCTCCTGCGGAGCCCGTCTATTCCCCATGGTCCTTACGGAGTTCCCAGCATCCACTACGGACTACGAGAAATAGAATTACCGGTGAGTAAATTCTTATTTTCCTCCCAATCCACTAATATTTCGGATGATTCCTCCGATGAGCATGGGGATTATATTGATCCTTCTGATATGGATACAGTGGTTTCTGATGAGGAATCTACAACTCAGGTTGATGTTCCTGAACTAGGGGAGGCTATCAAGCTGATTCTCCAGATTGATGATGAGATTGAACCTACTACTGTGTCTAAGAAACCTGATAAGTTTAAACGTCAGAAGGTTGCTAAAGTAGTTTTACCTCATTCTGACCTCTTAATTGACATGCGCCAGGAAGCCTGGTCATCTCCAGGAAAGAAATTTTCCTTGTCTAAAAGGATGTTGGCTCGTTATCCTATCCCTGCGGAGTTGAGTAACAAGTGGGAAACTCCACCGCCGGTGGACTCTCATGTCTCCCTTCTAGTGGTGTCTTCTACTCTGCCTGTCACCACTGTCACTTCACTGAAGGAAACGACGGATAACCGTGTGGAGGGATGCCTGAAGTCTATTTACACACTTACCAGTGCTGTATATAGACCCACTATGGCAGCCTCTTGGGCTGCAAAAGCTATTGAATCATGGGTTAAGGCAGTTGAGGATGAGCTACCTCTAAATTTTTCTGACACTGCCAGACAATATCTGTCGTATATTACCACAGCCTCTCACTATATTCAGGAGGCGGCCTCTGATGCCGGTGTAATGGCAGCCAAGGGGTCTACTACGTCTATCCTGGCTCGCCGGATTTTGTGGTTAAGGTCCTGGAAAGTGGACCTGGACTCCAAAAAGACCTTGGAGGTGCTTGGAAACATACTATTTGGGGAGGATCTGAACAAGATCGTGACTGACTTGGCAACAGCCAAGACTGCATGTCTCCCAAGTACCAATCCTTCTGCTCCGAAGGCTAAGAGTACCACTATTCATTCCTTTCGACCTCCAGGTAAAGCAAAGGGTCAGGTGTATCCGAGACAGGCTCGTACTTCCAAAACCACCAAGCCCAAGTCTAAGCAATCTTGGGCCGCCCGTCAGCCTGTTTCCAAACAGGACAAGCCTGCAGCATGACGGGGCGGGCCTCCCCCTGGGGGACCCCAGGGTGGGAGGCCGACTTCTTCAGTTTGCCCAGGCCTGGTTAAGGACCACTTCGGACGCCCCCCTCAACAGTTCTGCTCGACGATTATTCCTTCGGATCCGCTGAAAGCACAAACTCTACACTTGGTTGTACAAACTCTCCTAGATACTAGAGTGATTGTGCCGATACTATTCGACCCTGTTTCTAGTCCCGAAACCAAATGGGTCCTCCTGGCTTTTACTCAATCTCAAATCTTTGAACAACTTTGTGAGGGTATCCAAATTCCGTATGGAAACTCTGAGCTCTATTGTACTGGCTGTGGAGCCCAAGGACTATATGGTATCCCTGGACATACAGGATGCTTACCTGCACATACCTTTTACCATGTCGCATCAGCAATATCTGTGGTTTGCTATTGGCAACCTACATTATCAATTCCAGGCCATGCCTTTTGGACTGACCATGGCTCCTCGGATCTTTACCAAGTTCACGGTAGTCATGAAGGCTCTTCTCCGCCGTCAGGGTGTCAGGATCATGCCGTATCTAGATGACTTGCTGATCATGGTGAACTCTCCAGAGGTTCTCTTCAGTCATCTGGAACTGACGGTCCAATTCCTACAAGCCCATGGGTGGCTCATCAACTGGAAGAAGTCCTTGCTGGTTCCTGCTCAGAGCATGGTGCACCTGGGGACATTGCTGGACACAACCAACGATTGTTCTTGTCTCCAGAGAAAGTCCTGAAACTTCAGGACAGTATCAGATACTTCTTCTCTCGCCAGAGAGTGTCAATACACTCGGCGATGCAAGTACTAGGCCTCATGGTGTCGGCATTCGACATGGTAGAGTTCGCTTAATTTCATTCCCACCCTCTGCAATGATTTAATCCTTTCCAAGTGGAACGGCCTGCCTCACCGGATCAGGTCTCAAATGATCTCCTTGACTCCGGAGGTTCGTCTGTCACTGAGCAGCTTAAACATGTGTTTGCAAACATGTGTAAACTAATTCTCTGATATTCTATTACCAGATAGGTTTGGGTATGGTTACAGGTATTTTTTTAATGTGCTGAAGGGAAATGTGGTGGTGGGATTTGCAACCCCTCCCCTCTCTGTCTTTTCGGCTACAGGACCAACAGTTGAGCAAGGGCCGTCCCTTCTGGATCTCCAACTGGGTCCTCCTAACAACGGACACCAGTCTGCGGGGTTGGAGCGCGGTGTTGGAGCAACACTCTTTCCAGGGTCGGTGGACCAATGAGGAATCTCTCCTTCCGATAAACATTCTGGAATTGCGGGCAGTGTTCAATGCGTTGACACTGCCCCTGCCACTGGTACAGAACAGGCCTGTTCAAGTACAATCGGACAATGCCACCACAGTGACGTACATAAATCATCAAGGCGGTACTCGAAGTCGCATGGCAATGATGGAAGAGTAAAAAATTATCCAATGGGCGGAACGCCATCTGCCAGCCATATCGGCAGTGTTCATTCTGGGAGTCCTCAACTGGGAAGCAGACTTCCTCAGTCGTCAGGACGTACACGCCGGAGAGTGAAGTCTTCATCCCGAAGTCTTTCAATTCCTAGTGGACAAGTGGGGCCTACCAGATGTAGACCTAATGGCATCTCGACACAATCACAAGGTTCCCGTCTTCGGAGCAAGGACAAGGAATCCTAAAGTGGCGTTCATGGACGCACTAGCAATTCCATGGAACTTTCGGCTGCCATATGAGTTCCGTCCAGTGTCACTCCTGCCCAGGGTAATACGGAAGTTCAAGCAAGAAGGAGGAGTACTACTTCTAGTCGCTCCAGCGTGGCCCAGACAGCATTGGTTCTCAGACATGCAGGGTCTCTCGACAGAGCGTCCTCTTCTACTTCCTCAACGCCCAGACCTCCTTGTTCAGTGCCTTTTTGTCTACCCGGACCTGGCCAGACTGACTTTGACGGCGTGGCTCTTGAAGCATCACTCCTGAGAGCAAAAGGATTCTCTGAGGTGGTCATTCGATGTTGAAGGCCAGTAAACCTGCTTCGGCTCGGGTTTATTACAGGGTCTGGAATTCTTACTTCACTTGGTGTGCTGCTAAGAATTATGATGCGTATACTTTCAAAACTTCAAGACTTTTGGCTTTTCTCCAGCAAAGCTTAGACTTGGGCCTTCGTCTGGCCTCCCTCAAGGTTCATATATCTGCCTTGTCGGTGTGGTTTCAGAGGAAAATTGTGTCTCTTCCTGACGTTCACACTTTCACTCAGAGTGTTCTATGGATTCAGCCTCCCTATGTCCCTCCTGTGACTCCATGGGATCTGTCTGTTGTATTGAATGCCCTGCAAGAGTCTCCATTTGAACCTCTTGAGTCTGTGGACCTTAAATGCCTTACGCTTAAGGTCGTTTTTCTGTTGGCTATTGCCTCTGCTAGGAGGGTGTCGAACTTAGGCACTTTATCCTGTCGTCCACCCTTTCTGATTTTTCACCATGACCGGGCTGTTCTTCAAACGCGCCCTGGTTATTTGCCTAAGGTGGTGTCTTCCTTCTACCTTAAACAGGAGATGTGGTTCCGGCCTTTAGTTCTTCTGAGTTGTCTTTGGATGTGGTACGGGCTCTCCGTATCTACGTGAAGAGAACTGCCTCCATTAGGAAGTCTGATTCTCTCTTTGTGCTGTTTGGATTTCACAAACATGGCTGGCCTGCTAACATGCAGACCTTGGCCAGATGGATTAGAATGGTGATTGCACATGCTTATGTACAGGTTGGCCTTCCAGCTCCTGCTACCATCAAAGCCCATTCTACTTGGTCGGTTGTACCTTCTTGGGCGGCCCGCCGTGGTGCGACCCTTGAACAATTGTGCAAGGCAGCTGCGTGGTCCTCAGTGAACACTCTCATAAGGTTCTATGCCTTCGATACTTCCGCCTCCCAGGATGCTTCCTTTGGACGCCGGGTTCTTGTGCCCGCTACAGTGCGTCTCCTCCCATGAGGAACTGCTTTAGGACATCCCCGATGTTATTCCCTGTAGAATCCCAGTGTACCCCGCTGCAGAAATGGAGGTTTATGGTAGACTTACCATGGTTAAATCTCTTTCTGCGAGGTACACTGGATTCCACAGGGCGTCCACCCTGACGCACTTAGCTTCTTTAGGTTTGTATGGCATTAGCCGCTGGTACCTTCTCCTGTCATGAGAATGTGGTTCTATGTGGCTAACCTCTACCATCTCTATTTTACCTGCTACTGCATTGGACTGGTTAACGAAACTGAGCTCCAGTGCCTGGAGGCGGTACTATAGAGGAGGCGGTGCAGTGCATCCTGGGAACAGTCAAAGCTTTAGCCTGTTGGTGCCTCGGATCAAGATCCAACTCTACAGTCCGATGTTATTCCCTATGGAATCCAGTGTACCTCGCAGAAAGAGATTTAACCATGGTAAGTCTACCATAAATCTCCTTTTCCCAGTTCACCTTTCAACTGAACTCTCTTCCCCTTAGTATGTCAGCTCTTATGGGCAGGGTCCTCATCCCTAGTGTACTTCCCTAGTCTACGTCCTTGTCACCAAAGCTCCGCTCCCTTGTCTCTCCCCTTCAGTGACTCTGACTTTGTATGCTGAGCCATAATTTGGGTATTACCAATACTGAATTGATTACTTCCCGTGACTCTTGCTAGCTTCAGTGATTTGCTCAACCCATGCCCATTATCTGTTCTTCCCAGTCTGCTGTAATTTATGCTATGGGATTCCTTGTGCTTTGTATTTAAGATCTTATGCCCTGTTATTGGAAGTGTTTGTATGTATATTCTGTACAGCACTGCGTACATGTTGTGAAGCCTTGTAAATAAAAATTAATACTAATGCATAGCAGTAACAATCTGTGGACTATTATTTTATGTAGGTTTTCTTGTGTAAACACACTGCCTGTGGACATCTTGACCCTAATCAAATAGGTGAATTACAATTTGTGCAGTTCATTATCACAGCAAATAGTAGCCAATTTGTCTCACTTCCCTAATGTAATGACCATCTACAAATGGAAAATATCAGTAGCTCGTTGTGTGTGGCCTGAGCAAATGCAAATTGGGTTGATGCATGTCTGGCCAATTTAAGGTACTGGATGTTCCTTACTGGTGACCATGGGGCCCATTTATCATTAAATATTTGTGGCTTAATCCCCGAAAACACCTGTTTTTGAGAGTTAACTGCAAATATTAAGCATCCCCTGAATGTATCATAGAGGACGGCAGCAGGTATCTACTGTTCAGTCCGGCAGCTGCAACCCCCATAGGTTTCTGTGGGGGAAGCAATGCTGTCAGATTTACCAACTTGATTGCCCCCCGCAGTTGCCTATGGGCTACACATTTCAGATTCAGGTGACAGAGGGTTCCTTCGCAACACTCCCCAGGAATGGTGGCCACATGGGCAGGAGGGGTGTAGTATGGCTGACCGGCGGTCGGGCAGCATACCGATGCCGGGATCCCGGCATCATACCCGCGCTGGGATCCCTGTGGAAAGTGGCGAGTGCAGCAAGCCCCTTGTGGGCCCACTGCGGGGGCCACGCTGGTTCTATTCCCACTCTATGGGTGTTGTGGACACCCACGAGTGGAAATAGTCCCTGTTGGTCGGCATGCCAACCATCGGGATAGTGAGGGGGCGGGATGTTGGTGGAGGTCATGTTACCATTTAAGGTCCACAGACTCAAAAGGTTAAAATGGAAATTAAAATGGAGACTCTTGCAGGGCATTCAATACACATGAATACCACCCGGGTAGGAAGGATCTGGGACTCCGGGTCGACACGACCTAGGTCGACAGCAGTTGGTCGACACTGCAAATAGGTTGACATGAACAAGGTCGACAGGAAAAAAGGTTGACATGTGTTTTTCATGTGTTTTTGGTGTCTTTTTCTTCGTAATATGACCGGGAACCCCAGTTAGTGCACCGTGTCCCCTCACATGGCTCGCTTCGCTCGCCATGCTTCGGGCAAGGTGCCTTGCTCCACTGCCGCTGCGCTCAGCACAGGTTACTATTCCCGTTCGTAGTCCACGTGGATCGCAAAGTATGGAAAAGGTAAAAACTTGAAAAAAAACACCTCCTGTCGACCTTTTTTCCGGTCGACCTTGTTCATGTCGACCTTTTGTCCATGTCGACCTATTTACAGTGTCGACCAAAGGTGTGTCAGCTAACTGGTGTCGACCTAAGTGGTGTCAACCTAAGTGATATCGACCTGGAGTCCGGATACCCAATAAGAACGCCTTCCTAGATCGTTGTTTACAAAATTATTACTTGCTCTTTGCATCTTAAATGGGCTGTTTGAGTCTAGTGGTCCAAACTTTGGCTTTCCATACTGTCTTTGTAATCTATTTATTAATAGAAAAAGGATGACTTTTATGAGTGACATTTCTATAATGCCGTTATCTGAGCAGGGCACATCATATAAAAAATTAAAGGTCTTGGTCCGTAGATTTGCAGAAAACTATTGGCGTTGTAATTGGTTGCTTCGTTTCGGAGTTATGTAGCAAAATATCTGCCTGCCATTTACAATGCATCACCAGTGTGCTCTGGAAAATGTGACAGTTGGTGAACTCTCCCTGTGCACCTGCTGGGTGGTCTGGAAACTGTGACAGTTATTTGCAGCCACCTACTAAGCAGGGATTTTTTGAAATTCGACTCCCAAGGAGGTGAAAAGGGGTATAATGTTCCGCCCAACAAACCTTTGCCCAGTTGAAACCAGGCACATCAACTAGTAACATTTATTTTACTTCATGTTAATGGTGGCCTAGTCAAAGCAAGTGTGTCAAGTACATGGTATAAGCATATAGAGTGTTTATATAAATGATTAACCCTTTTGATGTTTTTTTACCAAATACTCTCTGGGGCTAAAAGAAAAACTATATTTTTCCTCTAATTCTAAATCAACATCAGAAAATTAATAGATGGCCTTAGTTATGGATTTTCAGCCACTGTCCTCAAGTACCCCCGGTTTCATCACTCTGAGGGTATGCCCAGCGCTCGCCATGCCCTCCGTCCTTCTCTCCTGTGGAATAGGCAGTGTGAGCATTCACCTCTGCTCTGAGAAAACGTCTCCCAACTGACCTCTAACACTGGGACACCACGGCCCATGGGTGGGACAGCGAGACAGTCACTGAAAAACATACTGTCCCGCCAAAACCGGGACAGTTGGCAGGTATGTTATTACTGTCCTAGAAAAATAGATGAAATCAACTGTGTACAGGTTTAAAGATATTCTGAAAACATGCCTTTGAGGACTGACTATATATGTCATGCATGTATAACCTTGTTTCAGTATTTGGCAGAAGCACTTATAGCTTTGAGCCTGTTCAGGTAATCCAGATTTACACAAATGGAATATGTAAATTTCAGCCATCCTTCTTTGCTATATAGGTGCCATTAGGTTGTATGGTGACCGTTGCTGAACAGTCATGTTCAGATTACTCCTCAGTTTCTTGTTCGGATTGAGTTTGACTAGCACCCAGGACATCTATTTGTTTTTAGTATTTGTGCTACTCCAAAGTGGCCTTTTGCTGTAAGCTTTGAGTAATTTTCTTGCTGTAATATAAATCTTTACTCAAGTCCAACGTCTCTTGCAGACTGCAGCAGCTTTTCACCCAGACTGTTCTGTACCTTGTTACATCTATTTTGACAGATTTTCCTGCCACTTATGCACATTTGCACCCACCATGAATCACGTGCCTGAGATGTTGTGTTGCATGTAGCGCCTAGGTAAAATATTTCACACCTGATCTCCTCAGACCATATAACCTTATGGTCTCCTCAGACTATGGAGGTGATTCAGACCTGATCGCTGCTGTGCGTTTTCCCTCAGCGGGCGATTGGCGATAGACTGCGCGTGCATATGCACCGCAATGCGCACACGCGTCGGCAAACAACAACAGGCATCGCCGGACAGCGACAGGCTGGTACGACAATTTCAGCCGCACAGTCAGTCGCAAGCTGATTGAGAGGAAGAGGCCGTTTGTGGGTGGTAACTGACAGTTTTCTGGGAGTGTCGGGGAAAACGCAGGCGTTCCCAAGCATTTTCAGGGAGGGTGTGTGACGTCAGCTCCGAAACCGATCAGCCTGTTCTCATCGCACTGTAGGAGTAAGTCCTGGGCTGTGCAGGGAAAAATCATTCAATGGTGAGTGAGGTGCAAATGGATTTGAAGCTGTTCACTGACTGAGGGATTTTTTGCAGCTCGGCGTATACATGCGATCGCACACTTGCACTGCGAATGTACACTCCCCTTGGGCGGCGACTATCTGATTGCAGCACAACAAATTTAGCAGCCCAGCGATTAGGTCTGAATCACCCCCATATACGTAATCCTGCTCCACTGTCTGGGAAACTTGTTTCTTCTACAGTTTTCTTCAACTAATTGTGGAACCCCTCAATGAACTAGAACATTATAATTGTGCAAATGTCAACTCTTAATTACTGTATGCCGCTTCTGAAGACAGTGGGTTGAACCATGTGTAAAACAGGTGAATGCCTATGAAATAAATGATCGTCTGTGTTTGTAAATAATTAAGAAGAAAACTATTGATATCACAGAGTATTTATTATGCATTGACAAAAAGTAAGAATTCTCCAAATACATCCATTTAGATTACGGTACATGCGGTAAGAAAATGAAATGTAAAGGTGTAAGAAAATTAAATATAAAATATTCCAAAGGAGGTAAATAATTTTCTGTAGCCACTTTACAGTCTTTATTTGTTTGATAAGTCTTTGTGTAGGCTATTAGCAGATATTGGGGTCTGACTGCTCACCCTTTGCCCGCAAAGGTAAAACACCAATGGGACCTACACCTGCTATGAAACCACTTCCTCAGCTGTGTGGTAATGCAGTGTTAGAGCTGTACATCCTTTATTCATTATGATTAGTTAGTGACAACTCATTAAAAGCTAGTTAATGTGACAAGACAGACATTTCACATTAATCCAGTGCTTCTCAAACTTGGCCCACAGGGATTCTTGACAGCTCGTGTTTTGCAGATCTCCTCTGTTTTACAAAGTGAAATAATTAGCCAGTGAACCATACACATGTACATCAACTAGGAAATCTGGAAAACATGCACTGCGATAAATCGCTAAAGGCCTGAGTTTGGCAAATGCTATTAATCTGTTAATATGTAAATGAGACAAATGTAAAGGCAAAGTTCGCCCCAAAAAATAGGCTCATGGGCTGATTCTGAGTCAGATCTCTGTGCACAGATGCAAATGGCGAGTTTTAGCATACAGCGCATGCACAGATTATACAGAAAAAAATTGAAAACAATGACTTGCGCCCTAGCTGCAGCTTGGCACCCGTCCAAAAGAACACCACTTCTTTAAACACACAAATACACAAGATGGGCGGTCTCCAAGCGCTGCTTTTGCAATCCTTCTGTCCTGATGATCCTCAAAGAAATAACAACAATATGGCAACAAATGTTGAGCTCTTCAATGTTTTATTGCTGTAGCCTGTTGTTTTGCTAGAACTGACCTTTCTTCAAAACAATGCATTCACATAAAGGTTTCTTTCATCACCTCTTCTATGTACCGCAGTAAGTATGTACAATATCCGAAAATTAGAACCCAGCTTACCTTATGGATAAGCCCTATGTGCCTCAAAAGGTATCTTTTTCCACAATGGTCTCCTCCACGTTCCCAAAGATAAGTTCCACGTCCTCTTTATATTAAAAAAAATTATTCTAACCACAAGCATGTGGAAGGATTTACATCCGAAACGCGTTGGTGCATTGTTTAAGGACCCCAGGCTTGAACCCTACCGCTTATGTGGATACCCACCATTTTGGTGGTGTTATACTTTATCTCTATATCCATCTAAGGGATGTAAGTGGAAGTGGCCTTGCCTGTCCATAGTGGGTACCTTTATGTTTGTTCATTTTTAATTGTTTTTACCACATGCTTGTGGTTAGAATACATTTTTTTAATATAAAGAGGACGTGCTCTGTGCAAATGTGAGTCACCTCCACGTGAAGGGGAAGCCTTTTTCAGGCACCTGTCTAATGACCTACTAATGATGATTGTGGCGATTTGCGTAAAATCAGCAGGGGGGGGAGGGCTGGCTTCCCGCTTGCAGATGCACAGATCCTTGCATCAGCTGAATGTAATCCTGCATCCGCATAAAGTAGTAAACCTGGCTTCTGTGGACACCTGCAAATACAGACACTTTGCATCCGACTCGGAATCAGCCTCACTGTGTGCAATTGTGAGATGATCTACATGGCTCGTCTGTGCTATTCACAAACCCTTGGAACCATTAGGCATAGATTACAATTGAAAGACACAAAATTGATTTTGAATTTTTACTTTTGCAGGTGTCTCCTCTTCATCCTCCCTGGCGCACCCTGTTAATGATGCTATAGCAGCTCTCAAAGTCAGCAGGTACTAAAACTAAGTATATGAAACTTAAACATAGGTTTGCAATGTCAAGTTTTCTTACAGTGATCATTTTCCAAAGTATCTCCTAGGGATTCATATCGGCTAAAATGTACTGATGAGAAAAAGGGGGCTAAGACCTGATAATTGTAATTTCTTATTGCCCCTATTCGCAGCAATAACAAATGAATTACCACCTAAATGTATCCATATACGCCTGCAGGGACAAGCTCTCTGAAAGGAACACCTCCCTGTAATGTGTTCGGAGTGAAGTGACTGCATCAGTGGTCTCTTCATTCCCCTATTGCTGGGCAGTATTCCAGAGGAACCTTCTCCATGTCATGTTTGCAAAGTTCAGCCTATAGGCTACAATGGGCTAACTCCATCTGCAGGGGCAAAAACTTAGTAAATCTGACAGCTCTGCAGCCCGCATAGACAGGAATATAGAGAGCGGCGCCGGGCATTGCCTAATCATAGAGGGCAAGGTCTCACCTCCTACAAAAAATATATATCCCAAAAAATGAATTACGGGTCTGCCAAGTAGATATGGAAGGGATTATCATCAGTTTACCTTGCTTGCTTCTGGGTTTTTGAAGATGAACGCGCATCAATCTGGGTTTTCGCTCCGTAGAAAAGGCTCCTTAAAACCCCCCCACAAAATAACAAGTCCAGTTACCCAGGAATCCAACCCGCATAGCTTGCAGGATTCAGGGGCAATGTAAACTGGATCTGTTTACAACATGGCTATTGGTCAAAAATGGAAGGAGTCTGTGTCAGCTGCCTCTGGGGAGGGAGAGATTACAGCCTCCCTGTATGGTCCAGACCATTCCGGTTTGTAATCTTTTCCTGCCTGTACAACTGTGACATTAGACACCCTGCCGACCCCCTCCCCAGATCGATCTCAAACGGGCCAAAAGAGCAAGCAGGGTATGTGCAGACATTTTCAGGTCACTGGTCCGTTCCGGTCCAATGTTCATGGGAGATCTGTGGTGTCCGGCCCTTGGAGATGACATCATCTGCAAGCGTTGGCACAGCACCCATGTGCAAATGTGAACGCCACTGACCCTGGAATGTCCGGGTCGGCACCGCAGTGGGAACGAGGTAAGTCCCGGCTCTGACCCTGCTTGGAACCGTGTTCCAAATCCTGGGTCAGATGTGGAAAAGGGGTATTATAGCATCATTTACAAGTACAGGTGTATACAGTATATACAGGTACACTGGCGACAGTTGCATATGCATCTAAATGATAGATATATTTGTTATTATTCTTTATTTATAGGAGGCCACAGGGTGCCTGCAACACCATACAAGAATTGAACAACACATTTATACAATGACACATAGGATAACAATTGACACAACCATATGACTAAAGGCTTGGTTGAAGGCATGGAGAAAGTGAAGGGTACATGAAAGCGAGATTGAAATGTACTATTAACTGAACAGGTGTAGGAGAAAGGAACACTTATAGCTATTAGCTAAGACACATTTAAAAGAGATACTGGGCCTAATTCTGAGTTGATCGCAGCAGCAAATTTGTTAGCAGTTGGGAAAAACCATGTGCACTGCCGGGGGGCAGATATAACATGCACAGAGAGCGTTAGATTTGGGTGGGGTGTATTCAAACTGAAATCTAAATTGCAGTGTATAAATAAAGCAGCCAGTATTTACCCTGCACAGAAACAAAATAACCAACCCAAATCTAACTCTCTCTGCACATGTTATATCTGTCCCCCCTGTAGTGCACATGGTTTTGCCCAATTGCTAACAAACTTGCTGCTGCGACCAACTCAGAATTACCCCCCACTGTCAAATATTGCACATGCTTATTTTACATACAATGTTTACACATTGGGGTCGATTCAATTCGGCAACTTAAGAATAGCGCCGGGAATTAGCTCCCGACGCTATTCAATTCAGCTGCTAGTTACCCGCAATTGTCGGGAATACTTCTCTCATCCCCGGGGGGTGAGAGAAGAAAACCGACAAAAGTGCTGCCGCGCGGCCGGCGAGAGGCTGATTCTGTCGGGAATCAGCATCGCCGCGGGTAGTTAAGTCGGAGAATGCCCGTTCTCCCGACAAAACTACCTGTTAAGTCGGCGAGAAAGGGCTTTCGCCAACTTAACTTTAGCTGAATTGAATAGCGTCGGGAGCTAATTCCCGGCGCTATTCTTAAGTTGCCGAATTGAATCGACCCCATTGAGCCCATGGATATATTACATTTACAGATAATCAAATTGAAGCAGAAGGAAGCTGCTGTGGTAAATAAGTAACATTATGTTTTTGCATATAAAATGGGGTGTGTCAAAAATTGCTAATGATTATATTACATATAATATGTAAACACTCTGCTTTTATGACAGTGAGCCTATGGAAAGTACACAAGATTTCGGCTCTTTACATAGTACTGTTGGGACACAGACGGAGTGGTCTCTGGTGGAGAAAGGATCCAAGGAAAGTTTAGATACAGTGGATGGTACAGTATTGTGTGAGAATGACTCCCTGAATGGAGAAACTGCAGATGGGATCACTGACTCTGAGGAGACACAAGAGGCGGAGAAGGTGTTCCAGAGCCCAATACCAGAAGAGGGAGGAGCCACTGTACGCGCTGTTACTGCTCTGAGACAGAACAAGAAGGAGCTGTAAGTGAATTCTGTGCAAAGTATAACGTATGCAACATGACAATACTCCCACTTATTTGCTTTTCTGTCATCTTAAAAAAAAAAAAAAAAAATAGATGTGCAGTAGATGGAGCATCTCTATCTCTATCGACATCACTTTGGTTTAGTTTAAAAGTAGGAATCTGAATTTACTGATTTGCACTCTCCCAGTTAACAAAAGTTGTCTGATCATGCTAATGGACTTTAACACAGTGGTATGGCCAGTGATGTGAAGTAACTGATGGGCTTAGCTTTGCCATTTCACATTTTTTACTTAAATCAGACAATGTTTTGATAGGGCTTATTTATAAACTGCAAAAAATTAAGACTTAATACCAATCTGCCTATTTTATAGTGCATGCCCCACACTTGGAATGGCACGGGGGGAAAACAATGCACCTAATTTTGTTGGTTTGCACATTCAATTGGAAATATTCATGGTTGAAATGTAAAATATATTTTAGATTATAAATCTACAAAAAAAACTTGCATAAAAAAAATAAAATACCCCCCAAAAATACAAACAGAGATGGTGGGTACACACTAGGCGATGTGCTCTATGGACCTAATTCAGACCTGATCGAAGCAGCAAATTTGTTAGCAGATGGGCAAAACCATGTGTACTGCAGGGCCGGGGGCAGATATAACATGTGCAGAGAGAGTTAGATTTGGATGGGGTGTGTTCAAACTGAAATCTAAATTGCAGTGTAAAAATAAGCAGCCAGTATTTACCCTGCACAGAAATAAAATAACCCACCCAAATCTAACTCTCTCTGCAAATGTTATATCTGCCCCCCCTGCAGTGCACATGGTTTTGCCCATCTGCTAACAAATTTGCTGCTACGATCAGGTCTGAATTAGGCCCTATGAGCGACGTCGCCTCATGCGTTCCCTTCCCTGCTGTTTGTTTACTTTGGGGGTAATTCAGACTGGATCGCTCCCACAGTCGGAATCTAACAGCATCTCGGGGCGTTCTAACACCGTTGGCACGCCCCCTCCCGCCTCTGCCTGTTAATCAGGCAGAGGCGGGAGGGGGCGTGCCAACGATGTTAGAACGCCATTAGTGGGGCGCGATCCGGTCAAGCGCAGGCATGTCCGGAACGTTGCGTGGGCAGGGCACGGCGGCTGCGTGACGTCACACGCAGCCACTGTAACCCAGGACGCGTTGGCTAGCAGCCCGCCAGCACGCAGGGGCTGCTCTGGCAGGGAGTTATTTGCTGGGTGCAAAAGCATCACCGCCGTGCGATGCTTTTGCAACCGTGCACGGGGGACAGAGCCAGACATGCGGGGCGGACTAGCCCTGTGCTGGATGTCGTGTGTCGTCGTCCCCCCCCCCCCCCCCCCCCCCCGCGCATGTCTGAGAAACTGATCGTAGATGTGCTAGATTTAGCACATCTACGATCAGATCTGTATTACCCCCTTTATCGGCAAGTGTGTTTTCATCTATAAACATACAAAAAACAACATATAAATAAATAAACCTGTATAAAAAAACACAGAAAACTATAAATAAACAGTCCACCCTGAGGTACCATTGTATAAAAGTGTAACGCTCCATTGCGATTATATCCTATAGAGTATGACTCATCCAAGCTGACACATTTGGATAAGATATACTATACATTACTGAAAGGTATCAAAGTCCACGTACAGTATGAGAGGGTTATGGAATGACTTAAGTAAACAAGCAAGCATAAGATCTTTACAAATCAAAACCATGCATTCCCACAACATCTGACCAGAGTAATTCCCACTTTTCAGTTGTTTCTTCCAAATAACTTTGCTTTGAAGAAAAATTGTAACTGCAGTTCCGAATTCTGTTTATTTATTCTGCATAGACAACCACATTTGTGCAATAATGAGTGGATGCCCTGAAGGATATGTAAGAAAAGGAATAGGACAGTGTGGTCAAATGAAAGCGTATTGCAACGTAAAAACTAGTTCTGTATTATTATGCAATCGCCTTTGATAAGTTGGAATATAGCTATTGTTGTTCGCTAGCAATTGTTGTTAGTTACCACTAGATGTATATATTAATTATTTGAAGTTGCTATAAAATGAATATAATCTGAGGAGTATTGTGCTTTGCAAAATTGCTTTTTAATGGGACCCAAAATATGGTGTGTTATGATATATGTATTCCTTCCCAACAACTTACCTTTCCAAACCTATTGGAGATGTTTATGTCTCATACCTCTGTGATATCACTGATGGTGTGTTTGGCTGCATGTTCATGACTGTTAGCTTGGTCTTCAACATGGCGGCTTCTGATATGAGATGGCATAGTGGACAATTTGTAGCTGAAAGATTGTGTGGCCGGAGCCCCCATCCCCACACGTGGCTAATGGTGACCATGGCATTGAAGGGGTTAACCCGTGTTGCGGGGCCATATTTATGTGTGTGATCAGAGCTGGGCACAGTAAAGAAAACAAATGTATAAAGGTTATTTAAAGGTATGTGCAATACTTAGCCGGGCAAGCAGATGCCAGGCTGCAGTGCTGCACTGTGTAATGCCTGGTGCATCCGTGGTGGTTTAGGGGGAATCCAGAGCTCTTTGTGGATTGGTGGGGCCCCCCTCCCAGGCAAATTGGATGCCTTCCCATATAGCCTTCCCCATGAAAGTAGCATGGGAAGCCAGAGGAAAAGATGACCAACTCAACCAGCTAAATGATTTCAAGGAGCCCTAAAGGACTCCCACTTGGTTGGTAGGAGACAATGCCTGTTGACCCTGGTTGCCCATCTCTGGAGCTTCGATTCAGGCTAGAGGTGGCAGGCTTGGTCAATTAGCAGATTCTTGGAAGTAGTTTTGGAGGGAGATTTTTTTCCTCATCCTAGATGTGTCGGCACCAGGGCGTGAATGACACTGCAGGTGGGCCAAGACACAGAGGAGTGACCACTCCACACTGTCCATAGGGGACAATGTTAAATGTGTACATGCACGAGGCATGCACAGCACATGCACTTAACTTTATTGGGTAAAAATCACAGGGCAGAACTACCACCTGTGGTATTGTGTGTTGGATTAACATAAAAAGGAGGCCTGCGTGCCTTAGAGATGTATACCTTCTGTGACATCACAAGATTGTACTTCTGTGAACATCTGTATGCTGTACTCCCCTTGCAAAAGGGGAAGAGTCTATTTTAAGACAATTTGAGCAATAAACATCTGAATTTCTGAGACCAACAGGAGAGCAACAAGCAAAATCCTTTTTCTCTGGGTTGAGTGCAGCGTCTCCAAGCTGCGCCCTCTGCCAGCTTCCGTCCAGGGCCTGGTCCATGATGAGTGACCAGTGGGGAACCAGCTGACGCCAACTAGGAGGTGTGGCAGCAGTGTGTCTACGCATAAACAGCAGCAAGCAATATCAGGTGCCAGTGGTAGTAGCATTAGTAGTAATCAGAGGTTCCACAGCCCGTGGTAGGATCTGGCGGTGGCAGCAAAATACCTGCCCACTGCGCAGTGACAGCATGTTACTGACAGCATGAGTGATTCCCCTATTGGTCCAGGTCCTGTGGACCCCTAACAAGTCTGTACTCACTTGGCACAGACAGAAGGACACATCCGGTCACATATGGCAACTGTATAGAAATGGTGGTTCTAGATTTGATATGCATCCATATATAGCAGCTAATGCTATGGAGATTCAGCACTTCCCTTCTCCATATACATCATATTGGCACTGACACCAGCCCCATGCTACAGTAGGTGCAGAGATCCGGCAGAGACCGGCTTCCCTTCTCCATATACATCATTAGTATTGGCACTGACACCAGCCCCATGCTACAGTAGGTGCAGAGATCCGGCAGAGACCGGCTTCCCTTCTCCATATACATCATTAGTATTGGCACTGACACCAGCCCCATGCTACAGTAGGTGCAGAGATCCGGCAGAGACCGGCTTCCCTTCTCCATATACATCATTAGTATTGGCACTGACACCAGCCCCATGCTACAGTAGGTGCAGAGATCCGGCAGAGACCGGCTTCCCTTCTCCATATACATCATTAGTATTGGCACTGACACCAGCCCCATGCTACAGTAGGTGCAGAGACCGGCTTCCCTTCTCCATATACATCATTAGTATTGGCACTGACACCAGCCCCATGCTACAGTAGGTGCAGAGACCGGCTTCCCTTCTCCATATACATCATTAGTATTGGCACTGACACCAGCCCCATGCTACAGTAGCTGCAGAGATCCGGCAGAGACCGGCTTCCCTTCTCCATATACATCATTAGTATTGGCACTGGCACTAGCCCCATTCTACAGTAGGTGCAGAGATCCGGCAGTGACCGGCTTCCCTTCTCCATATACATCATTAGTATTGGCACTGACACCAACCCCATGCTACACTAGGTGCAGAGACCGGCTTCCCTTCTCCATATACATCATTAGTATTGGCACTGACACCAGTCCCATGCTACAGTAGGTGCAGAGATCCGACAGTGACCGGCTTCCCTTCTCCATATACATCATTAGTATTGGCACTGACACCAACCCCATGCTACACTAGGTGCAGAGATCCAGCAGTGACCGGCTTCCCTTCTCCATATACTCCTCCTGGGCTGCCAGTCCATACTGCTGATAGCAGAGAGCACTTCCAATGGGAAGCATTGTCATCTTTTATCATAGCACCCCTATTTGGCTTTTAGGGGCTGCAACATAGCCAATGCTAAAGTTGTCTGCCCATGTGCGAGGCTTGATTGTGTAGGTCAGAGGTAAACAAATGTGGTCCTCAAGGCACCCCAACAGTCCAGGCTTTAACTATATCCATGCTTGACCGCAGGTGAATTAATTATTACCTCAGTCAATGTGATGTAACCATCTGTGTTGAACCATGGGTATACAGGTTGAGTATCCCATATCCAAATATTCCGAAATACGGAATATTCCGAAATACGGACTTTTTTGAGTGAGACTGAGATAGTGAAACCTTTGTTTCTCTGACGTCCTAGTGGATGCTGGGAACTCCGTAAGGACCATGGGGAATAGCGTCTCCGCAGGAGACTGGGCACAAAAGTAAAGCTTTAGGACTACCTGGTGTGCACTGGCTCCTCCCCCTATGACCCTCCTCCAAGCCTCAGTTAGATTTTTGTGCCCGGCCGAGAAGGGTGCACACTAGGGGCTCTCCTGAGCTTCTTAGTGAAAGTTTAGTTTTAGGTTTTTTATTTTCAGTGAGACCTGCTGGCAACAGGCTCACTGCATCGAGGGACTAAGGGGAGAAGAAGCGAACTCACCTGCTTGCAGAGTGGATTGGGCTTCTTAGGCTACTGGACACCATTAGCTCCAGAGGGACCGAACACAGGCCCAGCCTCGGAGTCCGGTCCCAGAGCCGCGCTGCCGGCCCCCTTACAGAGCCAGAAGCAAGAAGAGGTCCGGAAAATCGGCGGCAGAAGACATCCTGTCTTCACCAAGGTAGCGCACAGCACTGCAGCTGTGCGCCATTGCTTCTCAGCACACTTCACACTTCGGTCACTGAGGGTGCAGGGCGCTAGGGGGGGGCGCCCTGAGCAGCAATAAAAACACCTTGGCTGGCGAAAATACATCACATATAGCCCCCAGGGCTATATGGATGAATTTTAACCCCTGCCAGAATCCATAAAAAAGCAGGAGAAAAGTCCGTGAAAAAGGGGCGGAGCCTATCTCCTCAGCACACTGGCGCCATTTTCCCTCACAGCTCCGTTGGAGGGAAGCTCCCTGGCTCTCCCCTGCAGTTACTACACTACAGAAAAGGGTTAAAAAAGAGAGGGGGGCACTAATTAGGCGCAGTATTAATAAAACAGCAGCTATGAGGGGAAAAACACTTATATAAGGTTATCCCTGTATATATATAGCGCTCTGGTGTGTGCTGGCATACTCTCCCTCTGTCTCCCCAAAGGGCTAGTGGGGTCCTGTCCTCTATCAGAGCATTCCCTGTGTGTGTGCTGTGTCGGTACGTTATGTCGACATGTATGAGGAGGAAAATGGTGTGGAGGCGGAGCAATTGCCTGTAATGGAGATGTCACCCCCTAGGGAGTCGACACCTGAGTGGCTGAGCTTATGGAAGGAATTACGTGACAGTGTCAGCTCTTTACAAAAGATTGATGACATGGGACAGCCGACTATTCAGCCTGTGCCTGTCCAGGCGTCTCAAAAGCCATCAGGGGCTCTAAAACGCCCGTTACCTCAGATGGCAGATACAGACGCCGACACGGATACTGACTCCAGTGTCGACGATTAAGAGACGAATGTGACTTCCAGTAGGGCCACACGTTACATGATTGAGGCTATGGAAAATGTTTTACATATTTCTGATAATACCAGTACCACTAAAAAGGGTATTATGTTGGGTGAGAAAAAACTGCCTGTAGTTTTTTCTGCATCTGAGGAATTAAATGAAGTGTGTGATGATGCGTGGGTTTCCCCCGATAAAAAACTGATAATTCCTAAAAAGTTATTAGCATCATACCCCTTCCCGCCAAAGGATAGGGCACGTTGGGAAACACCCCCTAGGGTGGATAAAGCGCTCACACGCTTGTCTAAACAGGTGGCACTACCGTCCCCGGATACGGCCGCCCTTAAGGAACCTGCTGATAGAAAGCAGAAAAATATCCTAAAATGTATATACACTCACACGGGTGTGATACTGCGACCAGCAATCGCCTCAGCCTGGATGTGCAGTGCTGGGGTGGCTTGGTCGGATTCCCTGACTGACAATATTGGTACCCTAGATAGGGACAGTATATTACTGACTATAGAGCATTTAAAAGATGCATTTCTATATATGCGTGATGCACAGAGGGATATTTGCCGACTGGCATCAAGAGTAAGTGCGCTGTCCATTTCTGCCAGAAGAGGGTTATGGACAAGACAGTGGTCAGGTGATGCTGATTCCAAAAGGCATATGGAAGTATTGCCTTATAAAAGGGAGGAGTTATTTGGGGTAGGTCTAACAGACCTGGTGGCCACGGCAACGGCTGGGAAATCCACATTTTTACCCCAGGTAGCCTCTCAACATAAGAAGACGCCGTATTATCAGGCGCAGTCCTTTCGGCCCCATAAGGGCAAGCGGGCAAAAGGCTCCTCATTTCTGCCCCGTGGCAGAGGGTGAGGAAAAAGGCTGCAGCAAACAGCCAGTTCCCAGGAACAGAAGCCTCTCCCGTTTCTGCCAAGTCCTCAGCATGACGCTGGGACTTTACAAGCGGACTCAGGCACGGTGGGGGCCCGTCTCAAAAAATTTCAGCGTGCAGTGGGCTCACTCACAGGTGGACCCCTGGATCCTTCACCCAGCAGGTGATAATCAAGGTACCCCTCCTACAACAAGGAAAGGGGTATTATTCCACGCTGTTTGTGGTACCGAAGCCGGACGGCTCGGTGAGACCTATTTTAAATCTGAAATCCTTGAACACTTACATACAAAGGTTCAAATTCAAGATGGAGTCACTCAGAGCGGTGATTGCGAACCTGGAAGAAGGGGATTATATGGTGTCTCTGGACATCAAGGAGGCTTACCTCCATGTCCCAATTTACCCTTCTCACCAAGGGTACCTCAGGTTTGTGGTACAGATCTGTCACTATCAGTTTCAGACGCTGCCGTTTGGATTGTCCACGGCACCCCGGGTCTTTACCAAGGTAATGGCCGAAATGATGATACTCCTTCGAAAGGAAGGGAGTTTTAGTTATCCCTTACTTGGACGATCTCCTGTTAAGGGCAAGATCCAGGGAACAGTTGGAAGTCGGGGTAGCACTATCTCAGGTAGTGTTGCGGCAGCATGGTTGGATTCTCAATATTCCAAAATCGCAGCTGATCCCGACGACACGTCTTCTATTCCTAGGGATGATCCTGGACACAGTCTAGAAAAAGATGTTTCTCCCGGAGGAGAAAGCCAGGGGGTTATCCGAACTAGTCAGAAACCTCCTAAAACCAGGCCAAGTGTCAGTGCATCAGTGCACAAGGGTCCTGGGAAAAATGGTGGCTTCCTATGAAGCAATTCCATTCGGCAGATTCCACGCAAGAACTTTCCAGTGGGACCTGCTGGACAAATGGTCCGGATCGCATCTTCAGATGCATCAGCGGATAACCCTGTCACCAAAGACAAGGGTGTCTCTCCTGTGGTGGTTGCAGAGTGCTCATCTTCTAGAGGGCCGCAGATTCGGCATTCAGGACTGGGTCCTGGTGACCACGGATGCCAGCCTGCGAGGCTGGGGAGCAGTCACACAGGGAAGAAATTTCCAGGACTTGTGGTCAAGCCTGGAGACATCACTTCACTTAAATATCCTGGAGCTAAGGGCCATTTACAATGCCCTAAGCCAAGCAAGACCTCTGCTTCAAGGTCAGCCGGTGCTGATCCAGTCGGACAACATCACGGCAGTCGCCCACGTAAACAGACAGGGCGGCACAAGAAGCAGGAGAGCAATGGCAGAAGCTGCAAGGATTTTTCGCTGGGCGAAAAATCATGTGATAGCATTGTCAGCAGTATTCATTCCGGGAGTGGACAACTGGGAAGCAGACTTCCTCAGCAGGCACGACCTCCACCCGGGAAAGTGGGGACTTCACCCAGAAGTCTTCCACATGATTGTAAACCGTTGGAGAAACCAAAGGTGGACATGATGGCGTCCCGCCTAAACAAAAATTGGACAGTTATTGCGCCAGGTCAAGGGACCCTCAGGCAATTGCTGTGGACGCTCTGGTAACACCGTGGGTGTACCAGTCAGTGTATGTGTTCCCTCCTTTTCCTCTCATATCAAAAGTACTGAGAATTATAAGACGGAGGGGAGTAAGAATTATACTCGTGGCTCCGGATTGACCAAGAAGGACTTGGTACCCGGAACTTCAAGAGATGCTCACGGAGGACCCGTGGCCTCTACCTCTAAGAAGGGACCTGCTCCAGCAAGGACCATGTCTATTCCAAGACTTACCGCGGCTGCGTTTGACGGCAGGGCGGTTGAACGCCGGATCCTGAAGGAAAAGGGCATTCCGGAAGAAGTCATCCCTACCCTGATCAAAGCCAGGAAGGATGTAACCGCAAAGCATTATCACCGCATGTGGCGAAAATATGTTGCGGGTTGCGTGGCCAGTAAGGCCCCGATGGAGGAATTTCAACTAGGTCGATTCCTGCATTTCCTGAAAACAGGAGTGTCTATGGGCCTAAAATTGAGGTCCATTAAGGTTCAAATTTCGGCCCTGTCGATTTTCTTCCAGAAAGAACTAGCTTCAGTTTCTGAAGTTCAGACGTTTGTAAAAGGGGTACTGCATATACAGCCTCCTTTTGTGCCTCCAGTGGCACCTTGGGATCTCAATGTAGTTTTGGGGTCCCTAAAGTCACATTGGTTTGAACCACTTGAATCTGTGGAGTTAAAATGTCTCACATGGAAAGTGGTCATGCTGTTGGCCCTGGCCTCGGCCAGGCGCGTGTCAGAATTGGCGGCTTTATCCTGTAAAAGCCCTTATCTGATCTTCCATTCAGACAGGGCGGAATTGAGGACTTGTCCATCAGTTTCTCCCTAAGGTGGTTTCAGCGTTTTCATCTGAACCAACCTATTGTGGTACCTGCGGCTACTAGTGACTTGGAGGACTCCAAGTTGTTGGACGTAGTCAGGGCCCTGAAAATATGTTTCCAGGACGGCTGGAGTCAGAAAATCTGACTCGCTGTTTATCCTGTATGCACCCAACAAGCTGGGTGCTCCTGCTTCTAAGCAGACTATTGATCGTTGGATTTGTAATACAATTCAGCTTACACATTCTGTGGCAAGCCTGCCACAGCCAAACTCTGTAAAAGCCCATTCCACAAGGAAGGTGGGCTCATCTTGGGCAGCTGCCCGAGGGGTCTCGGCTTTACAACTTTGCCGAGCTGCTACTTGGTCAGGGGCAAACACGTTTTGCTAAATTCTACAAATTTGATACCCTGGCTGAGGAGGACCTGGAGTTCTCTCATTCGGTGCTGCAGAGTCATCCGCACTCTCCCGCCCGTTTGGGAGCTTTGGTATAATCCCCATGGTCCTTACGGAGTTCCCAGCATCCACTAGGACGTCAGAGAAAATAAGAATTTACTTACCGATAATTCTATTTCTCGTAGTCCGTAGTGGATGCTGGGCGCCCATCCCAAGTGCGGATTGTCTGCAATACTTGTACATAGTTATTGTTAACTAAAATCGGGTTATTGTTGTTGTGAGCCATCTATCCAGAGGCTCCTCTGTTATCATGCTGTTAACTGGGTTCAGATCACAAGTTGTACGGTGTGATTGGTGTGGCTGGTATGAGTCTTACCCGGGATTCATAAATCCTTCCTTATTGTGTACGCTCGTCCGGGCACAGTATCCTAACTGAGGCTTGGAGGAGGGTCATAGGGGGAGGAGCCAGTGCACACCAGGTAGTCCTAAAGCTTTACTTTTGTGCCCAGTCTCCTGCGGGGCCGCTATTCCCCATGGTCCTTACGGAGTTCCCAGCATCCACTACGGACTACGAGAAATAGAATTATCGGTAAGTAAATTCTTATTTTTTTGATGGCTCAATGTACACAAACTTTGTTTAATACTCAAAGTTATTAAATATATTGTATTAAATGAACTTCAGACTGTGTGTATAAGGTGTATATGAAACATAAATGAATTGTGTGAATGTACACACACTTTGTTTAATGCACAAAGTTATAAAAAATATTGGCTAAAATGACCTTCAGGCTGTGTGTATAAGGTGTATATGTAACATAAATGCATTCTGTGCTTAGATTTAGGTCCCATCACCATAATATCTCGTTATGGTATGCAATTATTCCAAAATACAGAAAAATCCCATATCCAAAATTCCTCTGGTCCCAGGCATTTTGGATAAGGGATACTCAACCTGTACTTAAATCCTGGAACGTTGGGATGCCTTGAGGACTGCATTTAGAAACCTCTGGTGTAGATTCCCCCCCCCCCCCCCTATTATTTTTGGCACACAATGGATAAGGGTCGAGGTGATGCTGTAACCTGGTCAGCTCCCCCACAGGAGGCGAGTAGGAGCTGCTGCTGCAGGAGGAAACAGTTACGCTTTACATAATTCATGTTTATCTAAAATAGAAAAAAGTGATGCCTTGTTTCTGCTGTTGTGGTCAAAGCGACAACTGGACACAAAAAAATAAACACATTAACTCTTCACTTATTATGAATATTTAATAATTATATATTTTTATTAAAGATCCCTAAAGCTAATTTCTGTAAAATAAGTTCCTTTAATTGTTACGTATTCACCATCTGTAATGGAAATGTACTAATTGTGACTGCTGTCAAATTTTGATCTGTTGATTACAAATGTGCGGCTTTGAGTAAGTCACTTCATACAGTGCTCTTAGTTTAGTGTTTTTTTGCTTAGTTGTGATATAAATAGTTTGTTTATATATAGATTATTCAAAATATGGGTTAGAGAAAGAAGACCTTTAAATGCGGTAACACTGCTGTAAATTGGTGAGTTTGCTTGAGCTTCCAGAATGCGTGCATGAGAAATCTGCCACTGACACCAAAGGCCTGAGTCACACGCAGAGTTCAATGATTTTTTTTTACAACTATACCTGCACAAAAATCCCGAACTCAGGCCTTTGGTGTCAGTGGCAGATTTCTCATGCATGCGTTCTTTGGCAGAGTGGAGGAAGTTGGAAGCAGTGCAAGAGAGGTGGGAAACATTCAAATTTGCAATATTAAAGGCAACAGACCTTTGTATCAAGAGTGTTAGGAAAAACACAAGGAAAAGGAAGCCAGTGTGGTTTGCGAGAGAAGTAGCAAATATTGTGAAAGCAAAAAAGATGGCTTTTAGGAAATGTAAGCAGACACAAAATAATGAAGACAAATGGGCTAATGCAGAGTTGATTGCAGCAGCAAATTTGTTTGCTAATGGGCAAAACCATGTGCACTGCGGGGGAGGGGGGGCAGATGTAACATGTTCAGAGAGAGTTAGATTTGGGTGGGGTGTGTTTAAACTGAAATATAAATTGCAGTGTAAAAATAAAACAGCCAGTATTTACCCTGTACAGAAACAAAATAACCTACCCAAATCTAACTCTCTGCAAATGCTGTATCTGCCCCACCTGCAGTGCACATGATTTTGCCCAACTGCTAACAAATTTGCTGCTGCAATCAACTCTGAATTACACCCAAAGAGATATATCTTGTTAGAAGGCGAATAAGAAGGTAATCAGATGTGCAAAGGCACAAGCTGAGGAGAAAATGGCCCAGTCAGTGGGTAAAGGAGGCAAAACTTTTTTTAGGTATATAAGTGAAAGGAGAAAAACAAAAGGCGGAATAATAAAACTAAAGACAGCGACTGGGAGTCTTGTTGAGGGATACAATGTAATAGCAGATCATCAGTTAGCACCATTGACAGAATTATTCAACCAGCCATTAGCTACAGGAGTAATTACAGAGGACTGGAAAAGAGTGAACATAGTCCCACTGCACAAAAGTGGAAGGAGGGAAGAGGCAAAGAACTACATACCAGTGAGTCTTACATCAGTAGTAGGGAAATTGGTGGAAACACTCTTAAAAGAAAGAGTTGTAGATTATCTCAAATCCAGCAATTTACTGAATCCAAAACAGCATGGATTCACTGGGGGGAGATCAGAGCCGGCCCTAACCAATGTGATGCCCTAGGCACGATTTTGGCTGGTGCCCCCTAGCACCACCGCTAGTTCTGCAGGAGATGCCTGGCATGAGTCAGCTGGCAGCTCTGCTAACGTCGGGTGCCTTTTGTTTATGAAAATGCATCATATTATTTGCATTATTATGTGGCTAGAATGCACAAGCAGCTTCTGCTGATTAAAATGATATGCTGCATGCCTATATTCTGTGTGCAACTGTGGCTGTATCTGCATACGAAATGCTACATTACAGTGATATCCAGGAATACACTGCAACGTAGCATTTCGTATGCAGATACAACCGCAGTCACACACAGAATATAGGCATGCCGCATATCATTTTAATCAGCAGAAGCTGCTGGTGCCCCTAAGCATGCCAAATGCCCTAGGCATTTGCCTAGTTTGCCTATGCCTAAGGCCGGCTCTGGGGGAGATCATGTCAAAAAATCTTATTGACTTTTTTGACTCTGTGACTAAAGTGATAGATAAATGTGGAGCCGTGGATATAGCTTATCTAGACTTTAGTCTTTTGATACTGTTCCACATCACGGACTGCTAAATAAACTTGGAAGCTTGGGATTGGATACTAGAATTATTGAATGGATAAGATCTTGGTTGCAGGATAGAAAACAGA
Organism: Pseudophryne corroboree; assembly: GCF_028390025.1. Taxonomy (NCBI): domain Eukaryota; kingdom Metazoa; phylum Chordata; class Amphibia; order Anura; family Myobatrachidae; genus Pseudophryne; species Pseudophryne corroboree. Next base: position 159,489,900 of record NC_086454.1, on the reverse strand, counting down.
GAGTTGTGGTAAATGGAGTGCATTCACAGGAGGGAAATGTTACCACCAGTGGAGTACCCCAGGGATCTGTACTTGGACCAGTGCTTTTTAATATCTTTATTGGTGACATTTCAAATGGCATTTAAGGGAAAGTATGCCTTATTGCAGATGACACAAAGGTATGCAACAGGGTAGACACACCAGGCAGGGTGAAGCAAATGGTTGAGGATCTAGGTAGAGTAGAGGAGTGGTCAAGAGTGTGGCTATTACAGTTTAATGCCAAAAAATGCAAAATCATGCACTTGGGTCTCAAAAATCCAAAGGCTAAGTATAGTATTAATGGCACTATACTGGATACTACTGAGGAGGAAAGGTATCTAGGAGTCACTATTTCAGGTAACTTAAATGCAGGTAAGCAATGTAACAAAGCAATGAGGAAGGCTAGTCAGATGCTTGGCTGCATTGGGAGCGGAATCAGCAGCAGAAAGAAAGAAGTAATAATTCCACTGTAATAGGTCATTGGTACGGCCTCATCTAGAATACTGTGTTCCAATTCTGGAGGCCATATCTTCAAAAGGATATTAATACATTACAGATTGTACAAAGAAGGGCAACTAAAATGGTGCATGGCCTACATCACAAAACATACCCAGAAAGACTAAAAAATCTCAATATGTATAGTTTGGAGCAGAGAAGGGAAAGGGGGGACATGATAGAAACTTTCAAATATATCAAGGGTCTTAACAAAGTCCAGGAGGGAAACATTCTCCAAATGAAGAGAAACAATAGGACACGAGGACATGTACTGAGACTGGAGGGGGGGAGGTTCTGGGGAAATTTGAGGAAAAATTACTTCACAGAAAGGGTAGTGGACAAGTGGAATCATGCACATCATCAAGTGGAATCATGCCCATCAGAGATTATAGAGGCTAAGACAGTAGAGCAATTTAGACATAAGGATATCCTTACAAATAAATAAGGATCAAATAAGGTTTGAGATAAAAATATAGTTAAAAAAAAGGGGCAGACTAGATGGGCCAAGTGGTTCTTATCTGCCGTCAAATTCTATATTTCTCTGTTTATAACTTCTACGGTTTATAAGGTATCTGAAATGTCTTGGAAAAGTGCTGGGTGGTCCCGAGCTGTGACTGGGGGGATAAACAGACACACCGAGATGGTCTATCTTATGGGCATGTTAATAGAGTGTCGTGGGCAAGTCGCTGAAGTGTACACAGGTGCTCAGTTATCACATTGGAGGCCATACAGAGATGGAAAATCTGCACATGCTGTAGGGGTAGTACAGGTTTTGATGGTGCGAGCAATGGTGGAGTTGAAAGATACAGCAGATGGTGTTATAGTGTCTACGGGTGGTCTTCAGTATGCCGAATGTCGGGATCCCGGCGCACAGTATACCGGCGCCGGAATCCCAACACCCAGCATACCGACAGATATTCTCCCTCATGGGGGTCCACGACCCCCCTGGAGGGAGAATAAATAGCGTAGCGCGGCGAGCCCGCAAGGGGCTCCTTTGTGCTCGCCATGCTGTCGGTATGCCGGCGGTCGGGCTCCCGGCGCCGGTATGCTGGTCGCCGGGAGCCCGGCCACCGGCTTACCATACTACACCCATGTCTACAGGGCATCTGTCGTTGCACAATCATATGCACAGATGTTCTCCAGGGGAGGGAAATATAGCAGCATTTGCATAAAGACGCAACCTCTAAATCAGTAATGCATTAATAAGTAATGCTGTAACTATGTCAAATAATTGCACATATATAATAATAATAATATAACATCTTAAGTGTGATCTTTGCAACAATTACTTTTTATTTTTCAAGAGTCAGGTTCCCTGATGCACTCGGCTTAAGGTGGGTACACACTGGTAGATATATCTGCCGATCAACTGATCGGCAGATATATCTATGGACGGATCGGGCAGTGTGTTGAGCATACACACTGCCCGCCCAGTTCAGCTGTCAATCACCGACGGCTGCCGCAGCATGTGTACGGGTGGTCGGCCGACTGCCCGTACACACATAGCGATGAGCCAATATATCGGTAGCTATATTGGCCGTCGGCTGTGCTGCGGGGCCGACGCGATATGTCTGAGAATGACGGAGTTCACAGACGTATCGGCCGTACACACTGGCCGACGGACCCGCGATATATCGGCCGTTCAAGAGAACGGACGATATATCGGCCAGTGTGTACCCACCTTTACCCTAGTCAGTGGGAATAGGTCCCTGTAACTGTTTTACAATATTTGCCTTCCCGTAGAAAGCATGCTGCTGAATTCTGAAGTTGAACCAATGTCTCATCACATGACTGCTTTGATTCCATGATGATGAAAGCCCTAGGCATATCTAAATGAGAATAGAGGCCAGAATAGGAGGCGCAAAATGCCTTTTCTCCAGAATATAATAAAACAAGTGTCCCTTTATTAAACGGACACTGGAACAATCAATGTATTTTGTACAGAAATAGTCTCGGAGAAATAGTTTAAATGTTTCCTAACATTTACTCCTTATGTGCTGACTTGTTACACTGTGGTGTTTGTATTTTATTTTTGTTGCATTTCTTGTCTGAGCTGTGCAATATAATGCAGAGCAGTTATAGAAGCTCGGCAACCTGCTCTTAAAGCAGCGCAGGCTGGAACTCGTAGTTGCACCACACCTGGTGTACAATGGATTATTACCCTTTACAATTTGGACAGATGTTACCTTACTTATTAATAAGACTCCCTTTCAGTTTCATTTTACATGTTCAACAAAATGAGAAATTTATTTTTCCAGCAAATAAATCTTGACAAATCATCAGTCAATATAAGTTGATTGTTCTTCAATAGAAAATGACCTATCATCTATAGACAGGCATGTGGAATAATGCCACCTAGTATACAATTTTTTATTATAAACATAATTGGGGTCAAATCAATAAGTTTTGACTTTGCAAAATGAAACCTGCACAACGAAACTCACATCGTGGTAATGCGTGCATCCATGAAATGCAAGATTTGATTAGAAATGGTGATTTGTGGTATTCACGTGCGAGGATTTGTGACCTGGCAGAAGTGGGGAAATTATTCTCCATGTACTTGTCCTACATCGTTTATCCCACAACATTTTTACTTAAAATAAATAGTTCCCTAACTTTTCACCTGCTCAGAGGAGTGCACACAAAAACCATTGAATTTGCTGGGAAAATGCATAGAGAGTTTGGACCTGAATTGCAAATGCAATTCGCTCTGCAAATTCACTATGGAGAGAAGCCGCACAAAGAATTGTGTTTAAATAATAAATATTTTGTTTAGCCAGTGTCGGTCATTAAATATTGAAGTGCAAATGTATGTTTCTTGCTTAGGGTACTAGAGCTGCCATTTGTGTATAGATTCACTGGCTTACTCACCAATGGGCAGTAAATTTCCCCTTTACTAAGACTGTTTGTGAGAGCCTTCAACCTTTTGTGCAAGAAGATGAAGGCAGGTGTACAATCTTTTCTTACTTACCCATCTGTAGTGCCCTCTCATTATATGAACCTTTTCCATGGACTTATCATTGATTGTTGTTATTATTAATATTATTATTATTATTATTATTATTATTATTATTATTATTATAATATTCAGTTTAATAAACTTAGGAAAGTAGGAGAACCCCAGGTATCTATTTATTTGAAGTGTCATATATGTGGAGTTTGTAATATTACTTGGATTGCTTTATTTGCATCATACTGCCAGCTGGAGGCATGTTACGTGACTAAGTCCAACAAGGGACACCACTAAAATTGTCTTAAGCTGGGTACACACTGGATTGACGGGGATTCGTTCCGACATCCGAAAACAAATCCCTGTCAACCCAGTTTGCTGTACACACTGCAGCGATGTTATTGAAGATCGGAACAATCCTGTTCCGTCCTTCATTAGCATAAACATGGATTCTAGCAATATCGCTAGGTTTTATGTGCAGCATATCAAACCTAGCGACCGTCGCAAGCGTTTGCAGGAGCGCCTAAACCTGCGTACACACTGAGCGATGTAAGCGATAAGTCGTTCCAAAACGGCATACTGGAACGACATCTTTACAGTCTCCTTCAGAGCTGGTGGTAAAAGCAAATATTTGTTTTTCTTATAAGAGCTTTATAACTCTGAATGAAATAGTCGACACATTGAAGTTTCTTATCTGCACCTCTTACAGTCCATTTAAATATGACATTTACAATACTAAGGGCCTCATTATCATCTATGAGATGCTTGCACGTTGCAGTTCCTTTGAGATAGTCCATTGTCTTAAAGTGGAATTAATGCCTAAGACAGTGGTTCTCATCTTGTCCCTCACCACATAATTAAACCTAAATATGACCTATAAACACAATTTACTTAATTTAATATTGTCTAGGGGTGCCGTGAAATTTTTTTTGATACTATAGGGCACCCTGATTCAAAACAGTTTTGGAACCACTGCCCTAGTGCAAAACCAAGGGATGCTGTGTATAGGTAGGCTGCTTTAAGCAGTTTTCGTGACATTTCCCAATAAGAAACTTTGGCCGAGGGATGTCATGAAAAAAAATCCGATACTGTAGGGCACTGTGATTCAAAAAAGATTGAGAACCACTGGCCTAAGACATGATAATAGACATTGCGTTGAGGACTTTCTAAAAATTGGTGCAAGAACAGTATCATTAAGCTGAAATTTGACTTTCGACGGTATAACTTCTACAAAGGGCTCCATTTACTGCAAAGAGCAGCATAAGGACAGAAAAGTAGTTACATGATGTTACACTGTCCCTTTCTCAATGTGACTTCAATCCTCACACCTGCTCTGATTGGTTGAGAATCCTGACAGTTAAAGTACTAGAGAACAGGACCTCTTCACCCATCATGTCCAGCAGAGTTTTCCTGCAGTGCTTTTTGCTGAAATTCAATGGCAATTTCCAAAATGAACCATTGGACTGTTACATCAGACTTTTTTTCTACGGCAGATATTCAAATCTTAGAGAAATTTACTCTAGGGATGGCCATTGGTGTGTTCGCCATCGATGGCGAGACAGTGAGTGGCCATTGATGGTCACTAACTATGCTATGGGAGACCATCGATTTCTCTCATTGATGGCCATATATTTCTGTGAATGGTCCGCGGGCAAATCAGACTGGGTGCGGGGCTTCATGGGTGCTGGGGGCCGAGCTATGCTCCGTGTCCCAGCATCTTTAAAAAATATAGAAATATTTGTTTAGGCTAAGCCATTCGATGGAGAGAAACCATCTGGTTCTCTCCTATCGATGGCAAAACTATTAGACATCGGCCTTAAACCATCGATGATTCGGAATCATAGATGGTCGATGGCCATCCCTAATTTACTCTTCAACCACTTACCTGATGCGACCATACCAGGCAAGTGCTTTATTTGACCTGGTCACACAGGATGCGACCAGTCAGATTAACTGTGTTAGCAGCAGCAGGGAAGGAAAGCTTCTCTCTGCTGCTGCTGTCAGAGGGATAGAGTGTTGCTGTACTGGTACCAGGTGGTCATAGCAGGGGGGAGCACATCAGCGGTAGCGCCGCTGCTCTTATATCAGGTTGTACACATTATTTCACACATTGTGCTGCTGTGTTTTGTGTGCTGGTCTCCGTTCCTCAGTGTCACTCCAGGGGCTCTCTAGTGTCTGTGTGGAGGTGTTTCAGTGAGCTGCGCTCAGTTGTGTAAATATGTCTGTGGACATGGTTATGTGTGCTGCTTGTAACTCTTCCCCTTCATCAGAGGGGTCCCTCATGTGTGAACAGTGCTCCTTATCTCCACAGGGACACAGTTCACAGGCACCTGACTGGTTAGATAATTTTAAAAGCATGATTCAGAATATAAATTCAGAATTATCTGCAGCTAAAAAGGAGAGACAGGTGTTGAAACAGTTAATTGATTGTATGGCTAAAGCAGCAGATACCAGAAAGGCTTCTCAGCCCCCTCTGTTGGTTTCACATAAACACACACTGCCATAGGTACTCCAATCTGATTCTGAACAGCCTGATGTGGATGATGATGATATGGATGAGGTCAGCTCTCTGTCCTCTGGGGTGAAGGCCCTCATTTATGCTGTAAGAGAGGTTCTTCACATACCGGATCAGGACGCAGAACCAGAGTTGTTCTTTAATGTCAGACCAAAGACCTCAGTCACCTTTCCTGTGTCAAAATAATTAAATTCTCTGGCCAGGGAGGCAAGGTTAAACCCTGATAAGAAGTTTAAAATTCCTCAGAGGTGTTTAGCTACTTTTCCCCTTCCAGCTGAGGACAGCAAGGTATGGGAAAAAACCCAGTCAGTCGATCCGTCTGTATCCAGACTGTCTGAGAAATTGGTGCTGCCAGTGCCAGGGGCTATATCCCTAAAAGAGCCGGCTGACCGTAAAATTGAGACCACTCTCAAGGCAATACATACGGCAGCAGGCGTAGCAGTGCCCCACAATTGTTTGTGGGTGGATTTCCAAGGCGGTAGTCAAGTGGTCTGATACTGTTATAGATGGTTTAGACTCTCTGCCTCGGGATGAGGTCATTACTCTGCTGTAACATATCCAGGATGCTGCAAATTTTATGAGTGAGGCTATAAAAGAATTGTGTAAGATAAATGGCCGCAATATGCTATGGCTGTTTCGGCACACAGAGCTCTGTGGTTGCGTCAATGGTCAGCGGACGCTGTTTCCAAAAAGGGTGAAGAAAATCTTCCCTATACCGGTGATGCCTTGTTTGGTGATGCATTAAATAAATGGATTTCCCAGGCAACGTCTAGACGTTCTTACCCAGGACCTTCCTTGCAGTCCTTTCGTGTGGCAAGGTTCAGAGGCAGAGGCCGAGGGAGGGGTCTCCACTACTCCCAGAGGATCTTGTGGTAAGTCCCGTCAACTTGCAACTGCTGCATCCCTGGACCAGACCACCGGATTCCCTGCCACTAAGCCTTCCACGTGACTGTTGGCCCCAACAGCAAGTCGATTTTCAGGTAGGTGCTCACCTTCAACACTTTGCCCACGTGTGGGCGAAGTCCTGCCGGGATCCTTGAGTGAGGGACCTCATTTCCCAGGGATACCAGCTGAAATTTCAAGCACTTCCTCCTCACAGATTTTTCAAATCGGGCTTACCAGTTTTGCCCGCAGCAAAAGTTATCTTGCAAGAGTCCATTCAAAAACTTTTGCAGACAGGGGTGGTGGTTCAGGTACCTCCTCTGTTACGCAACAGGGGTTTTTACTCCAGTCTTTTTGTTGTTCCAAAACCAGACGGTTCAGTGCGACCCATCTTAAACCTGGAGTCTCTAAACCCGTATCTGCGGGTGTTCAAATTCAAGATGGAATCCCTGCTGGCAGTGGTGTCCGGTCTGGAGGAGGGTGAATTCCTGGTATCCCTATATGACAGGGATGCTTAGCTACACATTCCCATGTGGCCCCCTCATCAGGCTTACCTCAGATTCGCCATCTTGGATGACCATTTCCAGTTTCAGGCCTTGCCCTTTGGCCTGTCCACAGCTCCGCGGGTCATGACGGAGATGATGCTGCAACTGTGCATGATGGGAGTCAACATAGTCCCCTACTTGGATCATCTCCTGATAAAGGCTATGTCCAGGGAGCGTCTTTTGCACAGCATCGATCAGACGACTCGCCTGCTTACGGATCATGGGTGGATCCTAAATTTCCAGAAATCTCACCTGGAACCGACCCAACGTCTTCAGTTCCTGGGAATGATATTGGTTAGAGTGTCTCAAAAGGTGTTTCTTCCGATGGACAAGGCCTTGGCTATCCAGGCTATGGTCTGCTCAGTGCTCCGTCCGCGCAAGGTGTCCATACATCTTTGCATACGCTTGCTGGGCAGGATGGTTGCTGCTTACGAGGCAATCCAATATGGCAGACTTCATGCCCAGCCATTTCAGCTGGATCTGGTGGACAAATGGTCGGGGTCTCACCTTCACATGCATCAGGAAGTGACCTTATCTCCAAAAGCCCGGATTTCTCTATTATGGTGGTTACAAGTTCCTCACCTGGTAGAAGGCAGGAATTTCAATATCCACTCATGGATTCTACTCACAATGGATGCCAGCCTCCGGGGTTGGGGGTCTGTGACCCAAGGGGCCCAGTTCCAGGGGATATGGTAAGTTCGGGAATCGGCTCTGCCGATAAACATCCTGGAACTCAGGGCAATTTACAATGCTCTTCTGCAAGCTTCCCATCTACTGAAGGATCAGGCGATTCAGGTTCACTCGGACAACGCCATGGCGTAGGCATACATAAACCAACAAGGCGGAACAAGAAGCAAAGTGGCGATGTGAGAAGTGTCCAAAATCCTTCTCTGGGTGGAGGCCAACGCAAAGGCCATCTCAGACATATTCATTCGAGGAGTGGACAGCTTGGTAGCGGACTTCCTCAGCAGACACGACCTCCATCCGGGGGAATGGGGCCTACAGTTAATTCACCGGTGGGGCTTTCCGCAGATAGATCTGATGGCTTCTTGTCTCAACAAGAAGCTTTGCCGTTACTGTTCCAGAATGAGGGATCCACAGGCTGTAGTAGTGGCCGTGCTGACGACACCTTGGACGTTCCAGTTTGTGTACCTGTTCCCTCCTCTACCGCTAATGCCAGGGTCCTAAAAAGACTAAGAAGGGAAAGCGTTCAAGCAATTCTAATTGCCCTGGATTGGCCTCGACGAGCGTGGTACTCAGACCTCCTAACCTTGGCTCTGGAGGATCCTTGGCCTCTGCCGCTCCAAAAGGAACTTCTTCAACAAGGTCTGTTCGTCTATCCAGACTTACAGTGGCTACGTTTGACGGCTTGGAAGTTGAGCGGGAGATTCTAGTAAGAAAAAGTCTTACCTTCCGGGTTATTTCCACTATAGTCCAGGCCAGGAAGATGGTTACGTCAAATCATTATCATCGTGTCTGGAAAAAGTATGTTTCCTCGTGTGAAAGTAGAAAGGTTTCTCCCGTGGAATGTAGAATTGGTCGTTTTCTACTTTTCCTGCAAGCTGGAGTGGATATGGGCCTACGTTTGGGCACCATCAAAGTCCTGAATTCGGCGCTCTCTATTTTTTCCAGAAACAACTTGCCATGTTGCCGGAAGTACAAACTTTCCTAAAAGGAGTTCTTCATATGTAACCGCCCTTCGTGCCTTCCACGGCTCCATGAGATCTCAATGTGGTTCTGTCCTTTCTTCAGTCGGACTGGTTTGAACCCTTACATAGGCTGGAGTTGAAATTTCTCACCTGGAAGACAGTGATGTTATTAGCATTGGTGTCTGCCAGACATGTCTCTGAATTGGGGGCCTTATCCTGTAAGAGCCCTTTTTTGATTTTTCATGAAGACAGGGCGGACCTCAGGACCCGACCTCAGTTTTTGCCAAAAGTGGTTTCAGCTTTTCATGTGAATCAACCCATTGTGGTTCCGGTATTGTCTGATGCTTCCGTTGGACCAGAGTCCTTGGATGTGGTGAGGACTCTGAAGATTTATGTCAAGAGGACGGCTCGTTATCGGAAATCTGATTCGCTGTTTGTCCTTTATGATGCCACCAAGATTGGTCGTCCGGCTTCTAAGCAATCAATTGCTCGTTGGCTCAGGTTGACCATTCAACAGGCCTATACTTCGGCGGTTCTGCCTTTGCCGATGTTTATTCAGTCCCACTCAGCGAGGTCTGTGGGCTCTTCCTGGGTGGCTGCCCGGGGGGTCTCGGCCTTACAGTTGTACCGAGCTGCTACTTGGTCTGGTTCGAACACTTTTGTGAAATTCTATCCGTTCGACACCTTGGCCAAGGATGACCTTCAGTTTGGTCAGGCGGTTTTACAGGGGTCTCAGCACTCTCCCACCCGTTTGGGAGCTTTGGGTACTAAAGTACAGATCCCCAGTATCCACTAGGACGTAAGAGAAAATAGGAATTTAATACCTACCGGTAATTCCTTTTCTCATAGTCCGTAGTGGATACTGGGCGCCCGCCTCAGTGTTTCGATTCCTGCTTACCTGAGTAGGTATTTGGTTGGCCCACCGCTGCGGTCCCATTATGTTGTTGAGATAGCTGTGCTATCCTGGTTAGGTTGGTGTTGCTATCCTCTGTTCTGGTTAGCGCCGTCCTTTCGGTTGTGGTTTTGTGTTGGCTTAGTGCAGGGGTGGGCAATTATTTAAGCTAGGGGGCCACCGAACAGTTTCTAATGAATATCGGAGGGCCGCTCCCCCCCCCCCCCTTTCCCCGCAGGCACAAATAAACATACAATGTATAAAAACCACTATAAGCCAGTATTTAAAAAAATCCCAAAAGAAAACAAAACAGTGCTGAAAACAAAGACATCATCCAGTATTATGCTGTTATTGATAATATTAGCAGCATGATAGGGGCAGTATGTGCCTCACCCAGCCATCTTAATTTATTATAAATTACCTCCCCTCTCCCCCACCCGTCGACCGAGTCTCCCCGATTTGTGAGGCACAGAACTGACTAATACTGCAGTCAGTGAGAGCACCGGAGACAGCCAGTCACTGGTTCAGCCTGTTCTCCTTTGGCGCTACCCTTGCACCTCGTCCGGCTCCATTAAAACCCCATGCGAGAACTACCGCAGGAGCTACAGGCAACCAGCCCAGCAGCCAGTCTCCCACTCTCACGTTAGGACTACGCAGCTGCCTCAACCGCGGCAGACACAACCTCAGTGGCAATCGCAGGATTTTGAAAGGGGGGTTTCCAAATACTTATACCACTTTTACACCACCAGCTAGTAACACGGGTTATTGCACATGAGCGCGCATAACCCGTGTTGCTGGCTGGTGTAAAAGGGTTGAGTTGGAATAGTCCGGGTCGAGTGACCCGGACATAACGTGCGCTAATAATACCACTACCTCCGCCATATCGTAGTTTCATACATTTACCCCATAGTGTGGTAAATAAAAGATATCCGTGCTCCCCTTTCTCAGTGGAACATGTCATAAAAACACACCACCCCACCCCCAAAGTAAGTGAAACATGAAGCAGACTCCCAGTCAAACATAGACACCCCCCCCCCCCCCCGTGAACCATGACAGACGCACACCCTCCCCCCCACAGTGAAACGATACACGCAGATTCCCAGTGAAACATGACACACTCTCCCCCCACCCAGTAAAACATGACAAACACAGACCCCATGTGAAACATGACACCCCACTCCCCGCCAGTGAGACATGACACAGACCCCAGTGAAACATACACCCCCCCCTCTACCAATGAAACATGACAGACCCTCAGTAACCCCCCCCCCGTGAAACACACACACCCTCCCCACCAGTGAAACATGACAGACCCCCTCCCCATGAGTGAAGCACACACACACTCCCCACTTGTGAAACATGACAGACCCCGAGTAAAACACACACACACCCTCCACCCCCAGTGAAACATGACAGACCACTACTGAAACACCCCCACCAGTGAAACATAACAGACCCCCTCCCCACGAGTGAAACACACACATACACTCACACCCTCCCCACCAGTGAAACATGACAGACCCCCTCCCCACGAGTGAAGCACACACACACTCCCCACTTGTGAAACATGATAGACCCCGAGTAAAACACACACACCCCCAGTGAAACATGACAGACCCCCTCCCCACGAGTGAAACACACACACACTCCATCCCCACTTGTGAAACAAGACAGACCCCCAGTAAAACACACACACTCCTTCCCCCAGTGAAACATGACACAGATGACCCCCAGTGAAACACAAACACACACCATCCTCCCCTGCGTTAGACATTTCCACACACACACACACACACACACACACACACACACACACACACACACACACACACACACACACACACACACACACACATCTCTCCCCACCACCAGTTAAACAAACAGCATTAGCACAGAGCCTCACCTGGCCAGCAGGAAAAGAAAGCCACCCGAACCTGACACACACCACGGACATTTGTTCACCGGCACATGGTCCGGCCAGCTCTCTTGCAAAGCACCACTGGGAGATCTGCCTGGGAGGAGCTGCATGCTGCTTCTGCAGCTAGCTCCCCCTACTGTACGTTCAGCCAGCCTCTCTGCAATAGGAGGCACTGCTGCTGGATGCTGCCGGCAGCCTCAGAGGCTTCGTGAAAACATTTAAAAAAAAAAAAACGGTGCGCTGCACCGATGGATCGGCGGCCAGAGGGGGTTTCTAGGTATTCGGGAACCCCCCCTGCGTGCGCGTGTGAACCTGGCTGAGCTTTCGTCCTCTGTAAAAAAATTAAATACATCGGTCAGCAGACCGGCTGACGTGAGGCATCACGTGACTCGACCGCGAGACCCGCGCCCAGGATTTCCTCAGCGGCGCCGGCAGCAGCTTTGGAGGTGCTGCAGCGCAATCACAAACAGCTCAGCCTGTCGGGCCACTTGTGATTGCGCGCTGGTGAGAGGTAGCGGGCCGGGCAGGATCGGTTTGCGGGCCGCATCCGGCCCGCGGGCCGTATGTTGCCCACCCCTAGCTTAGTGCCTCACCGCTGTTGTACCTGTTTTCTCTTGTGGTATGTCCGTCTCCTCGGGCACAGTTTCCTAGACTGAGTCTGGTAGGAGGGGCATAGAGGGGAGGAGCCAGCACACACATACAAACACTAAAGGTTTTTAAAGCGGCAGGCTCCAGTGGACCCAATCTATACCCGACCAAACTAATTAAGGGCATGGAGACGATGGAATACAAGGAAAGGCTTGAAAGACTAGGCATGTTTACATTGGAAAAGCGAAGACTAAGAGGGGATATGATCAACATCTACAAATATATAAGGGGACAATACACAGAGCTTGCGCGGGACCTGTTTTTGGTTAGATCAACACAGAGGACTCGTGGACACTCGCTCAGGTTAGAGGAGAGGAGATTCCGCACAATACGGCGTAAAGGCTTTTTCACGGTAAGGACAATACGTGTTTGGAATTCCCTGCCCGAGGGAGTTGTAATGGCGGAATCTGTCAACACCTTTAAGAATGGGTTAGATAAATTCCTATTGGATAAGGATATCCAGGGGTATGGTGCATAGTCATACATTATAGTTACTATAAATAGGGATAACATGCAATGGCTGACAGCAGCATCAGTCAGAAATTTTAGTCAAATCATCATGCATAGGACACCACAAATAGGTTGAACTCGATGGACAATTGTCTTTTTTCAACCTCAGATACTATGTTACTATGTTACCCCATGGTACTAAAGTACAGATCCCCAGTATCCACTATGGACTAGGAAAAAAGGAATTACCAGTAGGTATTAAATTCTTATTTTGTTTTTTTAACTAAAATCATTTGGATAAAAAATTGTTAGTTTAGTGGTTAAAATAACATGCAGGATGCAGTTCAGTCACATAAAAAAATCATGTGTACTGTATATAGCTTTACTCAAATGATATCTTTCTTTTGTAGGTTACGCAGAAACAGTTCCTCTGATAAACTGGTCAGAGATGGAAAAGATAGAAGCAAAAAGCTAGAAAGGAAAGCTGTGTCTTCTGCAAATCTCCTGAGTGGTAAGAGTGTGGCCGGGTGCATCGTTCTGTGTGTCATTCATACATAAACTTAGTTGCATGTACCTTTCATTGTTAATTGTTTTTCCTTGATTACAATATTTTTGCATGTGTGACTGTATTTCAGGATCCTCTGGGTCTAGAAGAGGAAATTATAATTTAGGTGAGTAATTAAAAGCTTAAAGGACATTACCTCCTCAATGCTGGGCGTTTGACCATCTTCTTGCGTAAATAAGTGCATGGTAACTATCGGTCATTGGGGGTAATTCCAAGTTGATCGCAGCAGGAATTTTGTTAGCAGTTGGTCAAAACCATGTTGCACTGCAGGTGGAGCAGATATAACATGTGCAGAAAGAGTTATATTTGGGTGGGTTATTTTGTTTCTGTGAAGGATAAATACTGGCTGCTTTATTTTTACACTGCAATTTAGATTACAGATTGAACACACCCCACCCAAATCTAACTCTCTCTGTACGTTATATCTGCTCCCCCTGCAGTGCACATGGTTTTGCCCAACTGCTAACAAAATTCCTGCTGCGATCAACTTGGAATTACCCCCATTGTGAAGTAACTCTGTGCAGATGCCTTGCCTACACCTTCTAACTATCCCGATTTGCGGTGTGGGCATGTCTTCCCCGATTTGCAGGATTTGGTAGTTATTTAGCCTCCCCTACCTGTGGCTAAATGTATTCTTGCACAACGGAAAAATGTCCTATGTGGCCACACCCATTATAACGGGGTCATGACCCCAGCGCACCACAGCCTTGCCTACCCCTTAGAAGGCCATTTCTCCCAGCATTGGGTGATTACAACTAAGGGATTGTGTGCCCACAATGAAAAACACATGTTGGCAGCAATAAACAATTAAATAACTTTATTTGTTTTTCATTTTTGTCATTTATAGTTTCTCATGGTAGTTGTGGTATCCCATTCTTCATATCAATGCACTGTTAATATGACCTTTCCATTTATGCATTTGAGGATATTGTACAGATGGAAAATCTGCTGCATAGTTGTAAAGCTAAAATGATAGAGATTAGTTTTGAAATGTATCTGACCTTTTTCAGACTTAATTTGGATCTTAGGTGGATAAAAGGATTCATGTGTGAAATGTTCTTAGTTCTATCCGCAAATAAGGTTTCTCACAGAATCGTATTACTGGAAAATACACAGGTGATATATCTGCCCGCACAGTCCAGGAAGAATATATTGTATGGCATGAACATCAACAGCCAATGAGATAGGGGAGCAGAGACTCCTCCCACTACTGGTGCAGTAATCTGCATAGTAGCAGAACCAGACACATGAATATCTTTAGGCAAGCTTCACTCTGAACAATTAAATTGAACCACAATTACACTGCACCAGGTCTGTCTAGACATGGCTGTGTCCGTAACGTTATCCGGATGACAGATACTTTGTCTAGGAAGACAGTCAATAGGTCAACAGCAAGTCGTCGACATGTACAAAAGGTCGACAGTGCGTAAGGTCAACAGGTTCAAAAGGTCTTCCCAACATTTGCTTGATTTACTATACACGTGGACTACGATTGGGAATAGTAACCTGTGGCGAGTGCAGCGGTAGTGGAGCGAGCCACCTTGCCTGAAGCGTGGCAAGTCTATGTTTCTACTGATGGTGGTCACAGAACATGAAATATACCAGCTGTGGCCAAAAAACATGTGTCAACCATTTTGGTTCCGCCCATTGTCATGTTGACCTTTTGCACCTGTCGACCTTAGCCGTTGTTGACCTTTCATCTCTTGATCTTTTGTACCTGGCGACCTAAAGCATGTTGACCAAATGGATTGATTGTCTATCTAGACTGTATAGATCCTCTATACCACATGTTTTTGTCATCCCTACATAGTACATCTAGGGGAGTAGGGGAGACTAAAAATGTGTGGGTCCCGCCCCTCCCCCCCTAGAACAGTCTTGCAATGGGAAACAGTTGGATCACTTTACCTAATACATTAAACACATTCTGGTTAATAAGATATACCTGCTGACTTTTAACATAATATTACATTTTCTCTAACGTCCTAGTGGATGCTGGGGACTCCGTAAGGACCATGGGGAATAGACGGGCTCCGCAGGAGACTGGGCACTCTAAGAAAGAATTAGTACTACTGGTGTGCACTGGCTCCTCCCTCTATGCCCCTCCTCCAGACCTCAGTTAGAATCTGTGCCCGGAAGGAGCTGGGTGCATTTTAGTGAGCTCTCCTGAGCTTGCTATTAAGAAAGTATTTTAGTTAGGTTTTTTTATTTTCAGAGAGCTTCTGCTGGCAACAGACTCTCTGCTACGTGGGACTGAGGGGAGAGAAGCAAACCTACTAACTGCGGCTAGGTTGCGCTTCTTAGGCTACTGGACACCATTAGCTCCAGACAGTTCGAACACAGGAACTTAACCTTGGTCGTCCGTTCCCGAAGCCGTGCCGCCGTCCCCCTCGCAGAGCCAGAAGACAGAAGACGGCGGATGAAGCAAGAAGACGTCAAAATCGGCGGCAGAAGACTCCTGTCTTCACATGAGGTAGCGCACAGCACTGCAGCTGTGCGCCATTGCGCTCACACTAACCCACACACTCCGGTCACTGTAGGGTGCAGGGCGCAGGGGGGGGGCGCCCTGGGCAGCAATTGAGTACCTCCTGGCAAAAGCAGCATATATACAGCTGGGCACTGTATATATGCATGAGCCCCCGCCATTTTTTAAACCAAATCGCGGGACAGAAGCCCGATGCTGAGGGGGCGGGGCTTCTTCCTCAGCACTCACCAGCTCCATTTTCTCTCCACAGCTCCGCTGAGAGGAAGCTCCCCAGGCTCTCCCCTGCAGACTCACGGTAGAAAGAGGGTAAAAAAAGAGGGGGGGCACATAAATTTAGCGCAATAATCAAATATACAGCAGCTACTGGGTAAACACTAAGTTACTGTGTGATTCCTGGGTCATATAGCGCTGGGGTGTGTGCTGGCATACTCTCTCTCTGTCTCTCCAAAAGGCCTTGTGGGGGTCCTGTCCTCATATAGAGCATTCCCTGTGTGTGTGGTGTGTCGGTACGCTTGTGTCGACATGTTTGACGAGGAGGGCTATGTGGAGGCAGAGCAGGTGCAGATGAATGAGGTGTCCCCGCTGACGGCGCCGACACCTGATTGGATGGATATGTGGAAGGTGTTAAATGATAATGTAAACTCCTTGCATAAAAGGTTGGATAAAGCTGAAGCCTTGGGACAGTCGGGGTCTCAGCCCATGCCTGATCCTACAGCGCAGAGGCCGTCAGGGTCTCAGAAGCGCCCACTATCCCATATTGTTGACACAGATATCGACACGGATTCTGACTCCAGTGTCGATGGTGATGATGCAAAATTGCAGCCTAAAATGGCTAAAGCCATCCGCTACATGATTGTAGCTATGAAGGATGTATTGCACATATCAGAGGTAAACCCTGTCCCTGACAAGAGGGTTTATATGTTTGGGGAGAAAAAGCAAGAGGTGACTTTTCCCCCTTCACATGAGTTAAATGAGTTATGTGAAAAAGCTTGGGATTCTCCTGATAGGAAAGTGATGATTTCGAAAAGGTTACTTATGGCGTACCCCTTCCCGCCAACGGACAGGATGCGCTGGGAATCCTCCCCTAGGGTAGACAAAGCTCTGACACGCTTATCTAAGAAGGTGGCCCTGCCGTCACAGGATACGGCCTCCCTAAAGGATCCTGCGGATAGGAAGCAGGAAGGTATCCTGAAGTCTGTTTATACACATTCAGGTACCATACTGCGGCCGGCAATTGCGTCGGCCTGGATGTGTAGTGCTGTAGCAGCATGGACAGATACACTGTCTGAGGAACTGGATACCTTGGACAAGGATACTATTTTACTGACCCTGGGGCATATAAAAGACGCTGTCCTATATATGAGGGATGCCCAGAAGGACATTTGCCTACTGGGCTTTAGAATAAATGCAATGTCGATTTCTGCCAGAAGGGTCCTGTGGACTCGGCAATGGACAGGCGATGCCGACTCTAAAAAGCACATGGAGGTTTTACCCTACAAGGGTGAGGAATTGTTTTGGGACGGTCTCTCGGACCTAGTTTCCACAGCTACAGCTGGGAAGTCCAATTTTTTGCCGTATATTCCCTCACAGCCTAAGAAAGCACCGTATTACCAAATGCAGTCCTTTCGATCACAAAAAGGCAAGAAAGTCAGAGGTGCGTCCTTTCTTGCCAGGGGCAGGGGTAGAGGAAAGAAGCTGCACCATACAGCTAGTTCCCAGGAACAGAAGTCCTCCCCGGCTTCCACTAAATCCACCGCATGACGCTGGGGCTCCACAGGTGGAGCCGGGAGCGGTGGGGGCGCGTCTCCGAAATTTCAACCACCTGTGGGTTCGCTCACAGGTGGATCCCTGGGCTATACAGATTGTGTCTCAGGGATACAAGCTGGAATTCGAAGTGATGCCCCCTCACCGTTACCTAAAATCAGCCCTGCCTGCTTCCCCCATAGAAAGGGAAGTAGTGTTAGCGGTAATTCACAAATTATATTTCCAGCAGGTGGTGGTACAGGTTCCCCTCCCTCAACACGGAAGGGGTTACTATTCCACAATGTTTGTGGTTCCGAAACCGGACGGTTCGGTCAGACCCATATTGAATTTAAAATCCCTGAACATTTACCTGAAAAGGTTCAAGTTCAAGATGGAATCGCTCAGAGCGGTCATTGCAAGCCTGGAAGAGGGGGATTTTATGGTGTCTCTGGACATAAAGGATGCTTACCTGCATGTCCCCATTTATCCACCTCATCAGGAGTACCTCAGATTTGTGGTACAGGACTGTCATTACCAATTCCAGACGTTGCCGTTTGGTCTCTCCACGGCACCGAGAATATTTACCAAGGTAATGGCGGAAATGATGGTGCTCCTTCGAAAGCAGGGTGTCACAGTTATTCCATACTTGGACGATCTCCTCATAAAGGCGAGGTCCAGAGAGCAGTTGCTGATCAGCGTAGCACACTCTCAGGAAGTGTTGCAACAGCACGGCTGGATTTTGAATATTCCAAAGTCGCAGCTGATCCCTACGACTCGTCTGACCTTCCTGGGCATGATTCTGGACACGGACCAGAAAAAGGTGTTTCTCCCGGCGGAGAAGGCTCAGGAGCTCGTGACTCTGGTCAGAGAACTCTTAAAACCAAAACAGGTGTCGGTGCATCACTGCACGCGAGTCCTGGGAAAGATGGTGGCGTCATACGAAGCCATTCCCTTCGGCAGGTTCCATGCGAGGACCTTTCAGTGGGATCTGTTGGACAAGTGGTCCGGATCGCATCTTCAGATGCATCGGCTGATCACCCTATCCCCCCGGGCCAGGGTGTCTCTTCTGTGGTGGCTGCAGAGTGCTCACCTTCTC
Organism: Pseudophryne corroboree; assembly: GCF_028390025.1. NCBI lineage: Eukaryota > Metazoa > Chordata > Amphibia > Anura > Myobatrachidae > Pseudophryne > Pseudophryne corroboree. The sequence goes on along the minus strand of NC_086454.1, from coordinate 159,471,052 downwards.
GAGGGCCGCAGGTTCGGCATACAGGACTGGGTCCTGGTGACCACAGATGCAAGCCTCTGAGGATGGGGAGCAGTCACTCAGGGAAGAAACTTCCAAGGGCTGTGGTCAAGTCAGGAGGCTTGTCTGCACATCAATATCCTGGAACTAAGGGCCATATACAACGCCCTGAGTCAAGCGGAGCCTCTGCTTCGCAACCAACCGGTGCTGATTCAGTCAGACAACATCACCGCAGTGGCTCATGTAAACCGCCAGGGCGGCACAAGAAGCAGGGTAGCGATGGCGGAAGCCACCAGGATTCTTCGTTGGGCGGAGAATCGCGTGCAAGCACTGTCAGCAGTGTTCATTCCGGGAGTGGACCACTGGGAAGCAAACTTCCTCAGCAGGCACGACCTCCACCTGGGAGAGTGGGGACTTCATCAAGAAGTCTTCACACAGATCACAAATCGATGGGAACTGTCACAGGTGGACATGATGGCATCCCGCCTCAACAAAAAGCTACAAAGGTATTGCGCCAGGTCAAGAGACCCTCAGGCGATAGCTGTGGACGCACTAGTAACACCGTGGGTGTTCCAGTTGGTCTATGTGTTTCCTCCTCTTCCTCTCATACCCAAGGTGCTGAGAATCGTAAGAAAAAGAGGAGTGAGAACAATACTCATTGTTCCGGATTGGCCAAGAAGGACTTGGTACCCGGAACTGCAAGAAATGCTCACAGAGGACCCATGGCCTCTGCCTCTCAGACAGGATCTGTTGCAACAGGGGCCCTGTCTGTTCCAAGACTTACCGCGGCTGCGTTTGACGGCATGGCGGTTGAACGCCGGTTCCTAGCGGAGAAAGGCATTCTGGATGAAGTTATTCCTACGCTGATAAAGGCTAGGAAGGACGTGTCAGCAAAACATTATCACCGTATATGGCGAAAATATGTTGCTTGGTGTGAGGCCAGGAAGGCCCCTACAGAGGAATTCCAGCTGGGCCGGTTCCTGCACTTCCTACAGTCAGGAGTGACTATGGGCTTAAAATTAGGGTCCATAAAGGTCCAGATTTCGGCCCTATCCATTTTCTTTCAAAAGGAACTGGCTTCGCTTCCTGAAGTACAGACGTTTGTAAAGGGAGTGCTGCATATTCAGCCCCCTTTTGTGCCACCAGTGGCACCTTGGGATCTTAACGTGGTGTCGAGTTTCCTGAAATCTCACTGGTTTGAGCCACTTTAGACCGTGGAGCTAAAGTATCTCACATGGAAAGTGGTCATGCTATTGGCCTTAGCTTCGGCTAGGCGTGTGTCAGAATTGGCGGCTTTGTCATGTAAAAGCCCCTATCTGGTTTTCCATATGGACAGGGCAGAATTACAGACTCGTCCGCAATTTCTGCCGAAGGTGGTGTCATCTTTTCATTTGAACCAACCTATTGTGGTGCCTGCGGCTACTCGTGACTTGGAGGACTCCAAGTTGCTTGATGTAGTCAGGGCTTTGAAGATTTATGTAGCCAGGACGGCTGGAGTCAGGAAAACTGACTCGCTGTTTATCCTGTATGCATCCAACAAGCTGGGTGCTCCTGCTTCAAAGCAGACTATTGCTCGCTGGATCTGTAACACGATTCAGCAGGCTCATTCTGCGGCTGGTTTGCCGCATCCAAAATCAGTGAAAGCCCATTCCACAAGGAAAGTGGGCTCTTCTTGGGCGGCTGCCCAAGGGGTCTCGGCATTACAACTTTGCCGAGCAGCTTCTTGGTCGGGTTCAAACACCTTTGCAAAGTTCTAGAAGTTTGATACCCTGGCTGAGGAGGACCTTGTGTTTGCCCATTCGGTGCTGCAGAGTCATCCGCACTCTCCCGCCCGTTTGGGAGCTTTGGTATAATCCCCATGGTCCTTACGGAGTACCCAGCATCCACTAGGACGTTAGAGAAAATAAGATTTTACTCACCGGTAAATCTATTTCTCGTAGTCCGTAGTGGATGCTGGGCGCCCATCCCAAGTGCGGACTTTCTGCAATACGTGTATATAGTTATTGCTTAATAAAAGGGTTATGTTATGTTGGCATCTGTTGTTTGATGCTCTGTTGTTGTTCATACTGTTAACTGGGTATGTTATCACGAGTTATACGGTGTGATTGGTGTGGCTGGTATGAGTCTTACCCTGGATTCCAAAATCCTTTCCTTGTAATGTCAGCTCTTCCGGGCACAGTTTCCTTAACTGAGGTCTGGAGGAGGGGCATAGAGGGAGGAGCCAGTGCACACCAGTAGTACTAATTCTTTCTTAGAGTGCCCAGTCTCCTGCGGAGCCCGTCTATTCCCCATGGTCCTTACGGAGTCCCCAGCATCCACTACGGACTACGAGAAATAGATTTACCGGTGAGTAAAATCTTATTATTTGTCACTGTGACATTTTAGGGTGAAAGGTTTAATCACGGTGCCAATCACTCTGTAATCCTCTTCTAGGATTCACCTTTGCTTACCTAAAATTATGTTATAAAGTAAAAATTTGTAAGGATAGTGGCACAGACAGACATTCATTGGTAATCCTGTTTATGGCTCCCTGACTGTCATACTACTGCATTAATTATTATTATTATTATTATTATTATTATTATTAAGCTTTATTTATATAAAACCATTATATGTTTCACAGTGCCCTATAGAGAATGTTTTACGTGTTAATATTTGTCTGGCAAGCTGGTGTCTCTATGCAGATTTATGTTATTTTTCTTTTTAGAGGGTGTCAGTGTTAAAGTTTTCCTCCGTGGCCGCCCAATCACAATGTATATACCGTCCAGCATACAGAACCATGATGACCAGAAGCCAGAGCTTCCCAGTGAGAAGTTGCAGTTAGAGTGGGTGTATCCTTAGCTTTGATTGGCCAGTTCAGAATATATTATATCAACTGGTTATGACACGCATTTCAGCTTTGCTAGAGATCTGCATCTCCTGGTGTCATTTTTATGTAGGAGGTTTTCCTTGACCCCCAACTTGTAGCTATGGCTGTCGTGGCCGGGACTCCCGATGTAGTCTCCGCATGCTTCAGTCTGGAGAAGTGATCTACTTCACTGCCTGTGTCATTGTCATCTGTGATGTGAACCGTGGAACCCAGCGCCACTTCCTGCGCCATACGGATTGTGTACGCTGGTAAGTCAGATATACACTGAAAATATGTAATCCTGGCAGGTAGAGCATAGTACTTGTAGGTAGGGATGAATCTCTAACATGAAATGTAATGGGTGAGATCATAAACAACTACCTAGAAAATTTGTCTTTGAATAGTGTGTTAGACATTTTTGGAAATTTGTGCAATGTTTTTATTCGTGAATGACCAATTTGACAATCATCCTCGGCTGTAGGACTACAGTGGGTATAAAGTGACAAATCAGTTCAAGGAAATGTAATGCAATACAGTAACTAGTCTTAGGATTTTATTGAGGGTTATTGGAAAGAGACCAAGTAAGGAGAAAAAAAAAGCTTAACCTGTCATCAGGTTGCTTTAATATACTTTATAGGCGCCCGCCTGCAACTTTTACTGAATGAATAGCTTTTTTTCTCTCTCTATCTTTCTTCTGTGCTTTTCACCATTGTCTTTACATCACCCCTAAGTTTTTTCTTATTTTTGGGCTACGACACAGTAGCTCTCCAGATACAACCACGTCCAATGCAGATAATACAGCAGAACTCTATCATATCCAAAGGGCAACACAATGCGGCCTAAAAGTGCCAATTTACGTATAAAGGCACACGAGTAAAAGTTGCAAGTGGACATGTAGAAACCAATTAATTAAGATAATCTAAAGACTGAGAACCCCAATAATATGTTTGTTTATAACTAGTAATATAATTGCATGTCCTATATTCTCTCTATATAATCTTCCTGTGCTATTTCATCTCACACAGTTTAGCTGTCCACCCTGATGGGGTCAGAGTAGCCTCTGGACAAACAGCTGGAGTGGACAAGGACGGTAAGGTGAGCAAAGAAGAATCGTTGATAAATACAATACTGTAGATCTTTGCTGCCTAATTGAAACCAACTGGCATTAATGGCGGATTGCAGTCGGTTTTAACTTTCATTGTCATCTGCTCGAATTTCATCCTTTACTGCAGCAAAGCTAACGGCAATCAGCCCTCAATCTGCGGTGGAGTGAAAGCACTTTTGGTTATCCAGGTGTAAGATTAAAAAAAACATTGTGGTGGGGCCGCCTTCAATTCATTAATCAGACCTCTGAGTCTAGACTGATATTGGAAAATAAGGGACAAAATGGGGTGGAATCCCCCCTAATTTCCAAACTATAGCACCAGGCTGAACCAGCCGGGTCATCTGACACTATAGCAGGGGGACACACAGCATGGGGTCTGCCTGCCGTAATGGCAACCAGCTCAGGGATGGAATTCCAAGAGAAGTATCCCAAAAAAACGTATGGGGTCCCCATCCCCATGGACATCGGCCATCTGCCGCCCAAGGACATTTCCTCTCAGCTATGCGGCAGGTTCTAAACCCAAAGCATAGTAAATCTGGGATATTTATTCTTGCTTTCTTGCTATAAGTATTGATAGCGGGGCAATGTCCTATTCTATTATAAAGTCGTTCATTTAGCCGGTTTGCAGTTTGGCATTTAGTAAATGAGTGGATTGCAAAACTGATAGAAAAACGCCAAAAAAATCAAAACCTACCGCTAGTAAATATACCCCCATGCCTCTTTTCAGATGTATTAAGCCCAATGCAACTCAACTCCAGTGAGCCTTATCTCAGGGAAATCCTAGATTGTACAAGATATTGTAGACATCAGTACGTTAAGTTACTTAACTATCCAAGTCTAAACCCAAATTTGGCTTTACAAACCTTTAATAGAATAGAACAGAACTCAGGGGACCTAGTTACATGACTTAAACAGTCCTATTTTGTGATGTAACAAAAAAGCACCCTCAGTGCATCAAGGATGTTATGAATTCCTGCGCAGAACATAGACCTCATTCCAATCATCAGAAGAACCGGCTGCAGGACGGATGCCTCCACTCTATGTTATTATTATTATTATTATTATCCTTTATTTATATGGCGCCACATGGGATCCGCAGCGCCCATTACACAGTACATAATCAAATGAGCAAACAAGAAAACAGCACTTACAGTTCAAGACAATATAGGACAGGTATAGAAAACCCGGGGTTAGGTGCCATCAAAGGGAGTAAGGAGCATAAGATTCTAAGTAAGAAAAGGAAAGGCATATGAGGAAAGAAGTCCCTGCTCTTGCGAGCTTACAATCTAAAAGGTGAGGTGCTAACAGACCGGGGTGACACAGAAGTGGTAGACAGGGAGCATAGACAAGAGGGTTAGGAGGAGAGTTGGCTGGGTTTGGTGAAGAAGTGGGTCTTGAGAGCCCGTTTAAAGTTTCGTAGAGAGGTGGAGAGTCAGATGGGGAGAGGTAGAGCATTCAGAAATAGGGAGCAGCACGTGCAAAATCTTGTAGATAGGAGTGGGAGGAGCTAATCAGTTGGCAGGAGAGACGGCGTGCATTAGCAGAGCGAAGAGGACGTGTGGCAATGTAAAGAGAGATAAGGTCAGAGATGTAAGAGGGAGAAGAGTGGGTGAGTGTGAGAAGCTTGAATTGGATTCTGAATGAGAAGGGTAGCCAATGAAGGTCCTGCAAGAGAGGGGATGTGGATGTAGAACGTTTGGTGAGAAAGAGGAGATGGGCAGCAGCATTGAGGATAGATTGGAGTGGAGAGAGGCTTTTTTGAGGGAGGCCAGATAGGAGGAGATTGCAGTAGTCCAATCTGGAGATGACCAGTGAATGGATGAGGGTCTTAGTAGTGTCCTGAGTGAGAAAGGGTCTGATCCTGGAGATGTTTTTGAGATGGAAATGGCAAGAATGTATACCGCTGGAGCATTTTACATACTTTTCCATGTTCACATTTTGCCTTGTATTGAAATTTTTTCAACATCTGAATAGTTATTCCACTACTGTATATTCCAACTTTATTATATACGGTCTCCCAATCTGTGTGTCAAGAAGAATATTATTATTGTTGTTGATTTGTAAGGTATACAGTGCTGTAGATCATGGACAGTGGGGAGAACGAGAGCACTTCTCATGAGAGAGATTACATTCTAGGTGTGGTGTTAACTCTAATTAAGAGATGGGTTTTTGAAGACCTTTTTAAAAAAGACTGTAGGATAGTCTGATTGGGTGCGGAAGGAAATACAGAAGTAGGTAACGGTGTGAGAGATGGTAACCAGAGATGTGGGGAAATGAGAGGTAGATCTAAGAGGGTGAGAGGGTGAGAGGGAGTATTATGAGATGTGTGAAGGGTGCTGTTATCGGGGGGCTTTGTAGATTAAGTAATTTTAATTGTATTCTGGAAGAGCCAGTATAGGGATTTGCAAAGTGTTACAGGAGAGGTGGAACGATGGGAGAGGAATCTCTATTTTGCTGAGCATGTAAGATGGATTGGAGTGAGGAATAAAGATAGGAGGAGATTGCAGTAGTCGGAGTAGGAAATGATGAGAGCATGGCTAAAGGCCCCACATACAAAGCAATGTGTCCTCCTGGGACACATCAAGACCAACATGTCTTCATCATCGGCAAGTGCACACGCACTTAGCAATGCCGCCAACGACAAGCGATGGCGGAGAAGCGGGGCCATGCTGCATTTGGCAGCATGGCATCGCTCGCAACCTCCTCAGATCCTTCTACATGTCCAAAAGATCTGAGGAGCCGACGAAGGACCCACAGGTGCGCACATTGCGTTGTTGACATGCCCACGCATGGACCATTTTTAAATGATGTGTCGTACCGATCGGTCTGAGACACCCACATCGTTTACAAAATCTTACCGTGTGTGGGCACCTTAAGGGGTTTGGTAGTATCTTGTGTAAGAAAAGGGCATTTTTTGGAAAGCTGAAGAACCGAGTAGTATAAGAGAGTTTGAATATGAGGGATAAAGCAGGGGGCCTGTTTAACTCTGGGCTTAAGTCTGGTTTGGAAGTAAAGCAAAAAAAAGAAAAACAAAGAAAATTACTGTCACGTGGGCAAAACCATGCTGCACTGCAGATGGAGCTGATATAAAATGTGCAGAGGGATTTAGATTTGGGTGGATTGTGTTAGATATGAATTCTAAATTGCAGTGTAAAAATAAAGTTGTCCAGCATTTGTGGGCCACATGCAAAAGCAGCCAGTATTTTCCTTGCACAGAAAAAATATAAATGTATTTGCTCCCCTCGCATTGCAACATGGGCCCTCATTCCGAGTTGTTCGCTCGCAAGCTGCTTTTAGCAGCTTTGCACACGCTAAGCCGCCGCCTACTGGGAGTGAATCTTAGCTTATCAAAATTGCGAACGAAAGATTAGCAAAATTGCGAATAGACACTTCTTAGCAGTTTCTGAGTAGCTCCACACTTACTCGGTATCTGCGATCAGTTCAGTCAGTTTCGTTCCTGGTTTGACGTCACAAACACACCCAGCGTTCGGCCAGACACTCCTCCGTTTCTCCAGCCACTCCCGCGTTTTTCCCAGAAACGGTAGCGTTTTTTCGCACACACCCATAAAACGGCCAGTTTCCGCCCAGAAACACCCACTTCCTGTCAATCACATTACGATCACCAGAACGAAGAAAAAACTTCGTAATGTCGTGAGTAAAATACCTAACTGCATAGCAAATTTACTTGGCGCAGTCGCACTGCGGACATTGCGCATGCGCATTAGCGACTAATCGCTCCGTTGCGACAAAAAAATAACGAGCGAACAACTCGTAATGACCCCCATGGTTTGTTCCAGATACAAAGTTACTTGCTTTTCTCTTTCATCCATCTGGGGGACGCTGCGCCGTTACTTGTGGGTTAGAGGTGTGTGGTTGTGGAGTTTGGCACAGAACTATTAAAAACCCTGACTCCTCCCCCCTCTCACCCCTCCCATCTCCTTCCTGCCTAGCCAGCACCTCAGTTTTAGTTTTGTGCCTGTGGAGTACAGACACAGATTTTTTTTTTTCTCTCTGAAGATTTTAGTTAGGTGTTTTATTATTTTATTGTTGGAGTGCCTAGTCCCTGTATACAGGTGACAGGTACTACTAGAGTGGGGTTAGATAAGAGTTCCCACTCTATTCTGCCGCTGGAGGCCACCACACTTCGGTCACTGGGGCTTGATTCCTGCTTTATATGAGAAGAAGTCGGCAGTGAGGAGGTACAGGATAGACACAATCTGTCTCTGACAGTATTGGTCTATGCTTCATGTATATATTTTCATATATTTCATATATATATTGCCCCCTTTTTTCTTGTGTGTCCTCCCCTGTTACATTCTCCCCCCTCCCTTCCTCCGGAGATGAGCGGTGGTACACAGTAGCGAGGGCTTTACTGATCCCTGCTACTGGTGTACTAGTTAGTCCGGAGTCCGGGAGAGTGGTGAGTCACTCCCTGGGGGACCGCTTGGAGCCGATGTATGTAGCGGCGCGCAAGAGCCGGGGACTTCCGGCTACAGCGCGCCTTCTCAGGGCTGACTCGGCGCGTACGTCAGTTAAAGAAGGGACGGATTCCCGCCCTGCACTACCGCGTACACACTCCAGCCCAGCGTCTACAGAGCTCCGGGGCGCCATCTTCTCCAGAGGCAGTACGGGGGACGCTGTGCAGCACACGGCTCAGACACTTATTGGGCTCACTACTACTCAAAGTGGGGGTCACCTAACAGCAAGTATACTTTGGGAGCATAGTGTTCTTCTATACTTTTAGTGAGGGTTATCAGTTTAATTTGCACAGTATAACTCACTATATTCTTTCAATATAAATTGCACAGTATAATTCACAGTACTGTTCACTACTCTACTGGGTTTATAGTTCGTTTGTAGTACATTGTTATTTAAAAAAAAAAAAAAGAAAAAAAAGTTTCATTATGACCAGTAAGCCAGACAAATCTACAAAGGGGAAGATATCCTCGGTGGTTTATTTTTCATGCTCACAATGTGGGTCAAAGCTAGCTAAGGGTAGCGCGGACGCGGGTACCCTATGTACTGCATGCTCTGGTGCATCGGTGGCGGACCAGCAGGGAGGTTCCGCGGATCAGTCTATACCTCCTTGGGCCAGGAACATGGTAGATGCCATTTCAGAATTACGTCAGTCCAGATCGGAGGCTGATTCCGGTCAGAATACGGGGGAACCTCTCTTGGCTCAGAATATGGGCAGGTGTCTTGCTGATTTAACTCAATCTCTAAACAAATTTGTAAACTCTGCCGGCAGTTCTTCTGCTACAAAACGGCCACAGCCGTTGCCCGCTATAACTTTCCCGGGGGAGGAGTTGGAGACATCCCCATTGGAGGATGGGGAAGTAGACCCAGAGTGGGACGAAGTTTCGGCCTGGGAAGATGAGGAATTTTCTACTAGCTCAGGTGTTAGATTGCTGATAGAAGCCATCCGTCAGACTCTTAATATTCAGGATGCGGAAGTGGCAGAGACTTCCTCTGGTTTTTTCAAACGACAGAAAAGACAGGTTACTGCCTTCCCTTCTTACTCTCATTTTGCGGATATTTTAAAGGAACCCTGGCTTAAGCCGGATTCTCGTTTCCAGGCCCCTAAGAAATTGAAATTTCTCTATCCTTTTACAGAGGAGGATACAAAATTTTGGGAAACGGCCCCAAAGGTAAACGCCCCTATTTCACATTTAGCAAAAGCTACGGTTATTCCTTCTGTACAGTCTGTGACGTTGAAGGATCCCACAGATAGGAAGATTGAAGCAATACTTAAATCTATGTTTTCCTTATCAGGTGTTTCTATTCGCCCAATTCTAGCTGGCGCTTGGGTTCTCAAGGCCGCGGATGACTGGCTAGCACAGGTCGTATCTGGAATGCAGTCTGACGATCCATCGGAAGCCATTCAGTTAGCAGAACAGATTTCGGAGGCTCTTACTTATGTGGGTGAGGCCTTGTTAGATTCGGCTGCGCTACAATCCCGTATTTCTGCCTTGACCGTGACAGCAAGACGGTCTCTTTAGCTTCGGGTTTGGAATGCCGATTCTGACTCAAAACAGACCTTGACGGCGGTGCCCTTTGAAGGTGAGTTTCTCTTTGGGTCAGAATTAAAGAAGATTATTTCCGATACTACAGGGGGAAAGAGCCCTTTTCTTCCAGTTGCTCCTCAGAAACCGAAGACTACAAGGTTTCGGTCCTTTCGTACACAGGGCAGAGGTAATTCCCATTCCTTTCATGCTTTCTCCAGGTACCCACGAAGTGGGGCATTCAGAGGTAGAGGAACACAGGCAACTCGTAGACCAGCCAGTAAACCTTCCGACAAACCTACTGCATGACGGTTCACGATCGCCGGAGGGATCAATGACGGTTGGAGCTCGGTTAGAGGTATGGCTTCTGTCGAACCCAGATCGCTGGGTGACGGGGGTCATATCCAGGGGATATATGTTAGATCTCAAGGAACCAGTCCCATATCGTCTGTTCGTCATTCCTCTTCCGAGCGATCCCTCCAGACGTCGAGCTCTTCTTCATGCAACAGCCACTCTTTTACAGAATGGTGTAATTCTTCCAGTTCCCGCTCAACAGAGAGATCGGGGATTTTACTCAGGTCTTTTTCTCGTGGACAAACCGGACGGTTCGTTCCGACCCATTCTGAATCTAAAAGCTCTCAACCCGTATCTCTCAACCCAAAAATTCAAGATGGAGTCCATTCGCTCAATAATCGCCGTCATGGAGCCAGGGGAATATTTGGCTTCAATAGACATAAAAGACGCCTACCTACATGTTCCTATTTGGATAGGTCATCAATCTCTTCTGAGATTTGCAGTCGGTCCGTGGCATTTTCAGTTTCAGGCTCTTCCCTTTGGTCTATCCACGGCTCCTCGAGTATTTACAAAAGTCATGGGTCATGTCGTCGCGGTTCTCCGTTGACAGGGGGTCAACATCACTCCATACTTGGACGATCTGTTGGTCAAGGCCCCGTCAGAGGCGATTCTCAATCGGAACCTGCGTCTAACGATAGAGACTCTACAGTCATTCGGATGGATAATAAACTTTCCAAAGTCGTCTTTACTCCCTTCCCAGAAAATGATTTTTCTGGGACTTTTATTCGACACCAACAGCCAGAAGGTGTTTCTTCCTACAGACAAGATTCAGGATCTGCAGTCCAGAATCCGGACCCTGTTGCACTTACCGGTAGTGTCGGTCCTCAGATGCATGCAGGTATTAGGCAAGATGGTGTCTTCCTTCGAGGCAGTCCCATACGCCAGATTTCATGCCCGACCTCTTCAGGCTCAGATTCTCGGCTGTTGGACTCGGATGGATCCACGTCTCGAATTGCAGTTGATGCGATTGTCGGTAAGGACTCGTCAGTCGCTTCACTGGTGGCTTCAAAGTCACAATTTGAGAAAAGGAGCGCCGTTCACGGTTTGGTCTTGGATGATGGTCACCACGGACGCAAGCCTCAGCGGTTGGGGAGCAGTGTTCCAGACTCATCACTTCCAGGAGCGCTGGAACAGTCACAAGTCGAAATTACAGATCAACATCCTGGAATTGAGGGCAATCCGGTATGCACTCCTTCTGATTCAGACCATGGTACAGGGTCATCCAGTTCGTGTGCAGTCCGACAATGCCATAGCAGTGGCTTACATCAACAAACATGGAGGAACTCGCAGCTGGTCCACCATGAGAGAAGTCTCTCAGAATCTCACGTGGGCGGAACGGTGGGTTCCAGTAATACAGGTTGAGTCTCCCTTATCCAAAATGCTTGGGACCAGAGGTATTTTGGATATGGGATTTTTCCGTATTTTGGAATAATTGCATACCATAATGAGATATCATGGTGATGGGACCCAAGTCTAAGCACAGAATGCATTTATGTTACATATACACCTTATACACACAGCCTGAAGGTCATTTTAGCCAATATTTTTTATAAATTTGTGCATTAAACAAAGTGTGTGTACATTCACACAATTCATTTATGTTTCATATACACCTTATACACACAGCCTGCAGGTCATTTAATACAATAATTTTAACAACTTTGTGTATTAAACAAAGTTTGTGTACATTGAGCCATCAAAAAACAAAGGTTTCACTATCTCACTCTCACTCAAAAAATTCCGTATTTCGGAATATTCCGTATTTCGGAATATTTGGATATGGGATACTCAACCTGTATCCGCAATTCACATTCCAGGAGTCGAGAACTGGGAAGCGGATTTTTTGAGTCGTCACACGATTCATCCGGGAGAATGGGAACTTCACCAGGAGGTGTTTCTCTCTCTAGCGGCCCGCTGGGGAATGCCCGACGTAGACCTAATGGCGTCTCGTCTCAACAAGAAGCTTCCTCACTACGGCTCGCGAACTCAGGATCCTCAAGCGTTTCTGATCGATGCTCTAACAGCCCCGTGGCAGTTTCAACTGGGTTACGTGTTTCCGCCAATTCCGCTGATTGCACGTCTACTTCAACGCATTCGGCGAGAAGGTCTCGCAATAATTCTGGTGGCTCCAGATTGGCCGCGCCGACAGTGGTACACTCTTCTGCGCAGCATGATCGTCGGAGACCCCTTTCGTCTCCCCCTGCGACCAGATCTTCTTCTTCAAGGACCTTGTCGCCACCCAGATTTAAGTCGGCTGGCTTTGACGTTTGGTTCTTGAATCCAACATTTTAAAAGCAAAAGGTCTTTCTCGTTCTGTTGTGCAGACGATGATTCAGGCTAGGAAACCGGTGACTTCTGGCATTTACCATAGGGTATGGCGTATTTACATTGCTTGGTGCGAAAAGCGGGGCTTGACTCCGCATTTGTTTAGACTTCCTCGCCTGCTATCTTTCCTTCAAGAGGACCTCGAGAAGGGTCTGAGGCTTTCTTCACTGAAGGTTAGGTTTCGGCCTTGTCGGTTCTTTTTCAAAAGAAACTAGCGATCATTCCAGAGGTTCAGACATTCCTTCAGGGAGTACTTCGGATTCAACCACCTTTTGTTCCTCCGGTTCCTCCCTGGGATTTAAACTTGGTCCTTACGGCCCTTCAAAAATCTCCATTTGAGCCTTTGGAATCTGTAGAACTACGTTATCTAACACTAAAAGTTGTTTTTCTTTTAGCTATTGCCTCAGCTAGACGAGTGTCTGAGTTGGCGGCCCTTTCTTGCAGGCCGCCCTTGTTAGTGTTTCATGAGAACCGGGTGGTTCTGCGGACTAAGCCTTCTTTCCTTCCAAAGGTTGTTTCAGCATTCCATTTAAATCAGGACATTGTCCTTCCAGCATTTACTCCGTCGTCTTCTCCCGGGGAGAACTCCCATTTGGCCCTCTTGGATGTTGTTCGGGCCTTACGTGTTTATTTGTCTCGCACGGAGTCTTTCCGTCATACGGATACCTTGTTGGTATTGATTGATGCTCCCAAACGAGGTTGGCCGGCTTCCAAGAACACTGTGGCCCGTTGGGTAACTTCGGCCATCAGACAGGCGTACGTGTCTTCAAATGTTTCGGTTCCTGACTCAATTAGGGCTCATTCGACTAGAGGCGGTGGCGCATCTATTGAGCAGCTGTGCAGGGCGGCGACCTGGTCGTCGGTCCATACTTTCACAAAGTTTTACCGTTTTCTTACTTTTGGTTTGGAGACTGCCTCTGTTGGGCGTCGTATTTTACAGACGGGTATGCCGTCACCGTCTCCCTCCTCTCATTAGCTTGCTTTGGGAAATCCCACAAGTAACGGCGCAGCGTCCCCCAGATTGATGAAAGAGAAATAGGGATTTTTGTTTACTTACCGTAAAATCTCTTTCTCTGATTCCATCTGGGGGACGCTGCGATCCCTCCCATGGGTTTGTCTGGTTTAACCGGTTAATTTTTTTCGGTCTATCTCCTTTGGCTTGGCTAAACGTTAACTGAGGTGCTGGCTAGGCAGGAAGGAGATGGGAGGGGTTAGAGGGGGGAGGAGTCAGGGTTTTTAATAGTTCTGTGCCACACTCCACAACCACACACCTCTAACCCACAAGTAACGGCGCAGCATCCCCCAGATGGAATCAGAGAAAGAGATTTTACGGTAAGTAAACAAAAATCCCTATTTTTTTTGCTTTACTTCCAAATCAGAATCAGGCCTAGAGTCAAGTGTGAATTCAAAGCAGCGTGCTTGGGAGAAAGGAAATTGTGGAGATGATCGTAAATTCCACCATGTGGAGATAGCAGAGAGACATTTGATTACACAGGATAGTACAGATGTAAGGTCAGGAAAAGTAGATGAGGGTGACTGCAGAGTACAGGTGGTACTGAGGCCGAGTGCGTGAATACGTTCCCCAAGAGAGAAAGTCGTCTTCTTCCTGTCTCCAGAGAAGCACATGCACTTCCCTGGAACTGTTCTAATCTGGGAGGGATATAAAGCAAACACTTGCCTACTGGGTAATCCTAGAGTGTGGAATGCAACGTTGAATTGAGGAGCTGGTTATTTAAGAAGATTACATCTAAATTGGTTAATTGGCTAGAAGCCCCAAACCAAAATCTGCTGGTCTAGCTCTTTCACAATGCTCTGGCTCTGCAGTGAAGCGTCCAAATAAATAGATTACTGCAGTATTGCTAGAAAACAGAAGAGACAGACTCTTTCTGGCGTTCACATGTAAACAACTGCATATATTGGGCTGCTGATCTGTGTTTCTCATTCTAGCTTGAGGAATGTGTCTTATAGTTACTTCAGCTTTATTGTGGAAATTGTATGTGCTGAGTTATGTGTAATATTTAGTGACGTGTAGTATTTTGAAATGAATAGTTCTTTCAGTAAACATTACGATTATTATTATTATTATTATCATTTTTATTATTATTATGATGATGATGATTATTATTATTATTACTACTATCCTTTATTTATATGGCGCCACAAGGGACCCGCAGTACATAATCAAATGAGCAAACAAGAAAATTCCATAATAATAATACCCCTATGTCTGTGTACCTTATGATATAACACTGAGTGCTCCACACCGCGAAGACTCAAGTACCTATTCCAGTGTCACTGCAGAAGTAATTGAGTGCTCAAAAGACTGTACCAATCAGATTCTGATAAAACTTGTGTGCGGGACGCCGCATTAAGAAAGAGTGACTTTGAGAAATGATATGGACATTACTGGACTATATTATTTAATTAAACAGAGCTTAGTGCTTTAAAAATACATTTGCCACAAAAATTATTTCATCTACGATCTGGCACATACCGTACTGTGTAATTTATACAGGATAACTATAAGGGTCATAGTCTAATATATCACCTTCTTGTGTTTAGAATATACTACACCTTCAAATTATGCAGACAGCTAGTGTGTAACAAATTGAGGTGTCAGCACATTACAATCATCATCAGGATTGAGCGCAGCACAATTTTGTATTTTTGCTTCTATTGTGAGGTTGGTCACCTTTTAAGTGCAGCAGCTTATTCGAACCAAAAGGGACTCAGTGCACAGTTAAACAAACAATTTTCATAATAATAATACAGCTATCACCTTGTACCATTGACATCACTGTTCAACTCACCCATGTAGATACACAGGCATACAAACAATATAAAAATGATTATTTTTGGCATACACATTATTTTTATGATTATCTTGTTGCAGCCTATGGTGTTTATATGGGATTCATCATCACTCCAGATATTACATCAGATTGGTCTCGGCTTCTTCGAAAGGGGTGTAGGCTGTCTTGCATTTTCCACCCACGTAAGTCTAAGGAGACAGCAATTACTCCATGTACATTCATTCATTGTCTCCAGAATCTGGTCAGCTCTTTAATTCCCACTTCTCCCATCCTCACTCCTTATTTTAGGCGTGATTTTCAGGGGTTAGGCAAGACTGACGATCAGTCACCAGTTTACAGAATGCCTAACCGACCACTGAAAATTGTTCTTTATATGTAATTATTTATGAAGTAATAATATTTCATATAACATAGACCCTGCCTTGTTTTTATTGTGTTACGTTCTTTTTCTCTCTCATTATCAATATGGCTTTATTTCTATTCTTTTCATAAACATCTTACACATATCCCAATCCTTTTACAGGACTCTGGCTTATACCTATGTGTTGTAGACGACTGCAATGAACATGTGTTATCTATCTGGGACACGGCAAAAGGGAACAAGATTGCTGAAACAAAGGTCTGTTACAGTATTGTGGGTACAGTAATGGGAGTAATGACAGCTCCTTGTGCAAAGAACATTATAAAATGCAGTGCCAGGTTTGGTCCGTTGTAGATGAGCATTGATATTTCCTCTATATATTATATTTCATGTATTTGGGTGTTTGAAATGTTTCCTCTTTCACTTGTCCTATTGTAGGTCTGCAGTATCTATACTTATTTTGATGTCTAGTTAAAAGTTTTTTTTGTTTTTGTTTTGTAAAGTGCACAAATGAGCCAGTGTTGTGTGTGGCTTTCAACCCTGTGGACAGCTTTTACATTGTCACTGTAGGCAAGTCGCATATACACTTCTGGAGCTGGAGTGGTGCTTCACTTACTAAGAAACAAGGCATTTTTGGGGTAGGTGTTAACTGTAACTATAACACATTAAAACTAAATGTTTTGCATATACCAAGTACCTGTAGCCTTTGTCAATTGATCACTATACCTTTTCAGGTTCCTATTAATCTTCCCCATTGATTCTCCTGTCTAAACCATGGCTACTGTTTTGCTTACGAACCTCGATTTTGGTTGTAGAAAAGACCTTTCAGATTCCTCAAGATCATTTGTGTGTTTGTTTATTTTGAGTTGTGGTTTATTTTATTAGATTTTTCTTTATTCTTCTTTATTTGATTTATCATTAACATATCAATAGCACTATGTCAAAGGGGTGGTCTTCAGTATGCCGGCGGTCGGGCTCCCGGCGACCAGCATACCGGCGCCGGGAGCCCGACAGCCGGCATACTGACACTTATTCTCCCTCGTGGGGGTCCACGACCCCCCTGGAGGGAGAATAAAATAGTGTGGCGCGCCACCGTGCCCGTAGCGTGGCGAGCGCACCGAGCCCGCAAGGGGCTCATTTGCGCTCGCCACACTGTCGGTAAGCCGGCGGTCGGGCTCCCGGCGCCGGTATGCTGGTCGCCGGGAGCCCGACCGCCGGCATATCGTAGTTAACCCTGTCAAAGAAATATGTTCTCAAATGACTTTACTGTAGCAGTCCCCAACACAATGGCTGAAACACCATTGATCTATTGCATAAAAGCTCTTCCTTTTTGTTCCTCTTCTCCTCCCTCTAATCCCTCTAATCTCAATGCGAGAAAACCTCTGATTTTAAAAAATCCCCCCCTTCTGAACTATGGGGGTCATTCCGACCCGATTGCTCGCTGCAGTTTATCACAGCGCAGCGATTGGGTCGGAACTGCGCATGCGCTGGCGCCGCAGTGCACCGGCGCATGCCAGACGGCCAAAGGCCGTCGTTGCCTAGCGATCGCCTCTGCATGATTGACAGGCAGAGGCGGTCGCTGGGCGGGAGGGGGCTGGACGGTGGCGTTAAGCCGCTGTTTAGGGGGCGTGGTCTGGCCAACGCAGGCGTGGTCAGACCATTGGGGGGGCGGGCTGCGGCGGCTGCGTGACGTCACACGCAGCCGCTGTGACCCGGGCAGCGAAGAGGTTCTCCCGGCCAGCCGCAGGAGCTGCGCTGGCCGGGAGTTACTCCTCAAATGCAAAAGCATCACCGCTGAGCGATGCTTTTGCATTTCTGTGGGTAGGGGGGGTCCGGCACTGACATACGGGGTGGACTAGACCTGCGCTGGGCGTCCCCCCGCATGTCTGAGTGCCTGATCGTAGCTGTGCTAAATTTGTGACTTTGCTGTGTTTGAATGTTTCTGTCATAGCCTCCTGATCCATTCTCTCCTCTAAGCTCTACATGTCCCAGTTGTTGAAGTCCTGCCTGATTATTATTTTGTAGTTTATGCGCCATTTTAATTGTCCTTCTGTGAGTTCTTTTTTGTCTTTTATTAATGTGGATTTGGAGAGAGGGATTTCCAAACTGTACGCATTTACTTACTTGTCCACTTTTTAGGGCTGTCTCAGGTGTTTGTATATTTTTAATCCCTTTAGAAGTACAAAAAGCCCCGCTATGTGCAGTGTTTGCTGTTTGATCGAACTGGTGATGTCCTCACCGGAGACTCAGAGGGTCAGATACTAACCTGGGGCAGAAGTGCGGCAGACACAAGGACATTGGGGAGAGGCGCAAAAGGTGAGCTAACATGTACATACAGAGTAAAGCAGAGATTTGCACTAGAAAAGACAATAGCCTGGTACACTTGAACTGTAAATGTTCTGTTAAAACTGTCCACGTGTGCTTAATAACTTTTATGGGTGTTATGTTTCTTTAAAAAAAATACTCAACTGAAGCAAAAAAACTGCCCTCCACGTATCGTCTATGGGTTTTTTTCTGGAACAATACAAGGTGATCGTTTCTTGTGCCACAGTAACCAACATTTTTTTATTTTTTTTATTTTGTAGTCCAAACTTTCAGACCACTAGTTCTCTTTTTATTAAACAAGTCTATTAATTAGGTTTTTTTTTGTTCTGTTTTTTTTAAAGAATGATGTTATTCATATAATCAAAAGGCAGGTACACAATATTATAGGTATAAACACTACCAGTACCATACACCATAAAACAGTGTACACATCAATTATCTCAGCAGAGCCCATTCAAAAGCAACAGAACAAACATATATAAACAGACGATGAAAGCCCAAAAAGCAGCTACATACTACCAAAAGGCCCTGTGAAAAAGCAGGGCTGTCTGGTTATTATAAATGGACATTTAAAAGGGCAGAAACTAGGGTAATGTAAAAGACATAGGGCTTAATTCAGGTTGGATTGCAAATCGCGATCCAACCGGGATTTTTGCATTCGCCCAGCGGGCACACGTGCAGGGCCCTTCCTGCGCATGCACCCTCATTTACTGCGGGTGACCGAACGCCTCTGCCTGATTGACAGGCAGAGGCGTTTGCGGGGCAGGAGGGGGGCGGCAACACTCTGTTTCCAAGGTGGAGATGGAGCGTTGCAGGGGGCGGTGGCAGGGAAATGGGGGCGGGGTACGGTGTGGGCGTGATCGTGCTGGCTGCATGACATCAAACACAGCCGCTCCGATCAAAAAGATGGCGGCGGGCCTCCTGTCATCGCATCCAGGCTGCACCGGCAAGGAGCCATCCACAATTTCAGCGCCCATGCTGAAATTGCGGTGTGATCGCAATGTTAGCGTGATAGCAGTGGGTGGGCTGTGGGCTGCATGCTGGGCGGCCTTGCCCTGCGATGGGCGGCCCCCAGCATGTGAGCAGAAAAATTGTACATTCTGCTGTTTTAGCAGAATTTACAATCCATACTGAATAGGGTCCATAGTATAGAAACACAAAGGTGACAAAACAATATCGGGGGGGGGGGGGGGTAATAGGAGAGGTAAAATAAAAAGACATTAGCAGAAGCCAGGAAGTGGTGGGGATTTCTATACTTTATGAAGGGTAGCCTTGGTGTCATTATGCCAGCCTGAGAAGTAAACCATTGAGGCTACAAAGTGAACATGAGCACGAAGGGCTGTTAATAAAGGAGCGACTGAAGATTTCCAATGTTTGTCAATCCATGATTTTGCTGTATTACATATATGGACTATGAGCTTGTCTTGATGTTTGTTAGTGGACTGGACTGGGGCACCCGAGCACTACAGAGACGCCCCGTGGCAGAGACATACCTGTGACCTGTGAAATCAGGTCCCATACTTGCTCTCAATAAGACTCAGTAATGGGGCAAGACCACCATGTATGCTATAAAGTACCCTCCTCACCACATTGTCTCCAGCAGGAGCTTGGTGTAGATGGAAATAGGGTGTAAAGCTTAGATGGCACCAGGTACCATCCCGTATATACCTTATAACACGTTTCCCTTATGGCCACACTTGTGGAGGCTTTAGCAGTTCTGGCTCTAATGGTGGACCATCCTTTGTCAACAGTAGCGGCTGGTAAATCTGCCTCCGATGCTAATTCATGAGGTTCCTGGTCTGGAGGAGTCGGGACCAGAATGGGGTGATATAGGGCCTGATTCAAATGTGGTTGGAGGCGCTGCACATAGCTCAAAGTACTGATATTTAGTACTTTGCGCATGCGCTGGACTGCCATTTTCCAAAACGGAGACGTGCTTAGCAGTAGTATCTATTCGGTTGCAGTTGGTTACAATTCATTAGAGCTTCCTGTGCTGTATTATAAATCTGCCTGATTGAGTGTGTCTACTGTATTAGTCAGTGATGTGCCGCACCTAGCCCTCTGAGCCTTTACCTGCAGCACAGAGCTGCTTCCTGCTTTGCTGGCATATTTGTTGTAGCTTGCCTGCTGCTGCTGATATTATTATTATTATTATTATTATTATTATTATTACAGATAAGTTTCTCATTCATTGAGTAAATATATCAATTTAACATATTACTGAGATTAAGAACAGTGGGTGGCTTTTGTGAGGATCAGTAAGGTTCCCAATGTGACCTCCGTAGTGTATCAGATTGCCTATCACACTAGTATGCAGCCATTCCTTTATCATTGCAACTGTTATTAATATCGGCACATATTCCAGTTGAAGCCACACATAACGATAAGATCATTCACAATGAATTTATACCTAACCATTGTTATCACTGCACCTTCATTTCTTTCGACTATTCTCATTATACATTTTGCATTTCCTCCTCAGATACATACCAGATAGTACGCCACACACGTGCACATGATGGTAGCGTGTCCTCGCTTACTGCCCTCCGAGGGGGCCATGTGCTCAGTTCGGGAGGGAAGGACAAGCGTTTGGTGTTATGGAGCGAGACGCTGAGCCAGCTTAAGGAGTGTGAGGTGAGATGGCAGAATACGGCCTAGGCAATGTAAGGGCAGCAGCACAGAGTCCTAGCAGTGACAGTGTAGCATCCATCCACACAATATTGTGGCTCAGTATTCTGTGACACAGCATTTTCAGTGTTTGTAGCCTGAGATTAATTGGAAAATTATTCTATTTTTATAAGTGTTTGGAATACAGGTTGAGTATCCCATATCCAAATATTCCGAAATACGGACTTTTTTGAGTGAGAGTGAGATAGTGAAACCTTTGTTTTTTGATGACTCAATGGCCCTCATTCCGAGTCGTTCGCTCGGTATTTTTCATCGCATCGCAGTGAAATTCCGCTTAGTGCGCATGCGCAATATTCGCACTGCGACTGCGCCAAGTATCTTTGCTATGAAGATAGTATTTTTACTCACGGCTTTTTCATCGCTCCGGCGATCGTAATGTGATTGACAGGAAATGGGTGTTACTGGGCGGAAACACGGCGTTTTATGGGCGTGTGGCTGAAAACGCTACCGTTTCCGGAAAAAACGCAGGAGTGGCCGGAGAAACGGGGGAGTGGTTGGGCGAACGCTGGGTGTGTTTGTGACGTCAAACCAGGAACGACAAGCACTGAACTGATCGCACAGGCAGAGTAAGTGTGGAGCTACTCTAAAACTGCTAAGTAGTTTGTGATCGCAATATTGTGAATACATCGGTCGCAATTTTAAGATGCTAAGATACACTCCCAGTAGGCGGCGGCTTAGCGTGTGTAACTCTGCTAAATTCGCCTTGCGACCGATCAACTCGGAATGAGGGCCAATGTACACAAACCTTGTTTAATACACAAAGTTATTAAAAATATTGTATTAAATGACCTTCAGGCTGTGTGTATAAGGTGTATATGAAACATAGAAATGCATTCTGTGCTTAGACTTAGGTCCCATCGCCATGATATCTCATTATGGTATGCAATTATTCCAAAATACGGAAAAATCCGATATCCAAAATACCTCTGGTCCAAAGCATTTTGGATAAGGGATACTCAACCTGTATATGGATAATTGTATTTCACCCGATTCTTTGGGAGTATTCAATTAGCTGCAGGGTTTACCATGGGGAATAACTGTTCAATTAATTATCCCTTTCCCCGCATGGTAAAACATTTGTAAATGCACAAAAAAACATTTGATTCCACGTAAAATGTGTAATCTAATGGGATTGGGGTTGGGTAACTGGTGGTCGAGATCCCGGCCGCAAGGTTTCCGGCAGGGGTGCTCGCGACAGGTTGTATTCCCACTCTATGGGTGTCGGTATGCTGACCGCAGGGATCACGACCGCCGGTCACCTGACTACATCCTATCTAATGGGTTTCCCCGCACGTTAAATGCAGAGGGGTGCATTTAACACTTATTTTCCTTGCAGCTTCAGAAGAAAAATCCTGTGTCCCCGGCATTAGTGTGCAGGGTTCCCGCAGCTAATTGAATCAGGCAGCGTGGTCAGTTAGAAGCTGGGTAAACCCCCCAGATAATTTAATTTCCCCCTTTGCATATTTGGAGTTATAAGTATTACTGATGGCATCCCTTTTGCTCAACGTACGATATTTAAACACCATAAAATATTTGACAGTGTCATAAATGCAACAGTGTCCCAGCAGGCAGGCGGTCATGAGAAAGCTTGCATGAAATTAGCATAATGAACAAAGGGGGTGATTCCGAGTTGTTCGCTCACTAGCTGCTTTTAGCAGCATTGCACACGCTAAGCCGCCGCCTACTGGGAGTGTATCTTAGCATAGCAGAATTGCAAACGAAAGCTTCGCTAATTTTCTCGTAACGATTACCCCCGTAGTTTCTGAGCTCCAGACTTACTCAGCCATTGCGACCAGCTCAGTCCTTTTCGTTCCTGGTTTGACGTCACAAACACACCCAGCGTTTGCCCAGCCACTCCCCCGTTTCTCCAGCCACTCCTGCATTTTGCAACTCGAACGCCTGCGATTTTCCGCACACTCCCATAAAACGTCCAGTTTCCGCCCAGAAACACCCACTTCCTGTCAATCACACTACGATCAGCACAGCGATGAAAAAGCTTTGTTATGCCGTGAGTAAAATACCTAACTTTTGTGTAAAATAATTAAGCGCATGCGCTCTGCGAACCTTGCGCATGCGCAGCAAGCGACTAATCGCAGTATAGCGAAAATCGGCAACGAGCGAACAACTTGGAATGACCCCCAAAGTGTCGGCACTAGGGGGTCACAAAAATATATTATGAAGAAATGGAACTGTGGCTATAAGTAGAATTAAGAAACAGTAATGTAAGCATATCATGCACCCACACAGTCCCCATCCATTTAACGCCTGCTATGTCCACAGCCATCTTGCTCTGCCTGCTTGCTAATCACCCCATGCATCATGACTAGAATGCCTTATGCTTGCAGCTTTTTTTTTTTACTAGAATACAAGCAGGATAGGCCAAAGATTCGGTAGCAGCTTGCTCCATCACATTTCTCCGTTGTCCTATACAGATTCCTGAGCAGTTTGGGGCTGTGCGTTCCATTGCAGAGGGCATTGGAGGAGAACTGTTGGTTGGTACAACGAAGAATGCACTATTGAAAGGGTCTCTGGAACAGGGATTCACACCTATTATACAGGTTTGAACAGTATATTTGTCTGATTTGAGTAAATTCCTCTGCAAAAACATGTCTATAGAGCAACGTAGAATTAGAAGGCTCATGACGCATATAAATGAGAATCACGTAGAATATTACAGAATTGGAATGCCTCAAAACGCAACTGGGGGTTAATCAAGGCCGCGAGTTGCCAGCATCCGGACCATTTTCTTCTTCCTGCCATACAGGACACAGGAATCATAGTGGGTATAGCCTAGGCAGGTAGAGTCTGGGCACCAAATACTGTAGTTAAACCTTGTTCCCCAGCAGCCCAGTCTCCCTCTCCTCTATACCCCTGGTCACTGGGAAAATCTTGGGCAGCTTCATTTGGCGCATCTGCCGAGCAGCTTTGTAAAGCTAGGTACACATTAGCAGATTTTTTTAAACAATGTGGCAGATTACAATGGATCGGGACTATAAAATCGTTCATATCGTCCTGTGTGTGTGCACTATCGCGCACTACCATCAGTCGTTTATTGCGTCCTCAGGTTGGTTGTGCAATATGATGATATTGCCAATGATTTTCAGCACATTGCGCACTGTGTACGCACTACCTACATACAGTTGCAAGAAAAAGTATGTGAACCCTTTGGAATTTCCTGGATTTGTGCATAAATTGGTCATAAAATTGTGTTCTGATCTTCATCTAAGTCACAACAATAGACAAACACAGTGTTCAATAAAAACATGAGAACATATAATTGTTTGTGTGGTATTAGTTTCAGCAGACTGTGTTTGTCTATTGTTGTGACTTAGATGAAGATCAGAACACATTTTATGACCAATTTATGCACAAATCCAGGAAATTCCAAAGGGTTCACATACTTTCTCTGACGTCCTATTGGATGCTGGGAACTCCGTAAGGACCATGGGGAATAGCGGGCTCCGAAGGAGGCTGGGCACTCTAGAAAGATCTTAGACTACCTGGTGTGCACTGGCTCCTCCCACTATGACCCTCCTCCAAGCCTCAGATTTCGTGCCCGGCCGAGGTTGGATGCACACTAGGGGCTCTCCTGAGCTCTTAGAAAGTAATAGTCTTAGATTTTTTTATTTTCAGTGAGACCTGCTGGCAACAGGCTCACTGCAGCGAGGGACTAAGGGGAGAAGAAGCGAACTCGCCTGCTTGCAGCCGGATTGGGCTTCTTAGGCTACTGGACACCATTAGCTCCAGAGGGATCGACCGCAGGCCCAGCCTTGATGTTCGGTCCCGGAGCCGCGCCGCCGTCCCCCTTACAGAGCCAAAAGCAAGAAGATGGTCCGGAAAATCGGCGGCATGAAGACTCTGTCTTCACCAAGGTAGCGCACAGCACTGCAGCTGTGCGCCATTGCTCCTCTCACACACTTCACACTCCGGTCACTGAGGGTGCAGGGCGCTGGGGGGGGGCGCCCTGAGGCAGCAATAAAAACACCTTGGCTGGCTAAAATACCTCAATATATAGCCCCAGGGGCTATATATGAGGTAAATACCCCTGCCAGAATTCCATAAAAAGCGGGAGAATAGGCCGCGAAAAAGGGGCGGAGCCTATCTCCTCGGCACACTGGCGCCATTTTTCCCTCACAGCTCCTGCTGGAAGGAAGCTCCCTGGCTCTTCCCTGCAATCTACAGTACCAGTAAGAGGGAAAAGAGAGGGGGGGCATTAAATTTGGCAGTATATATATTTTATTGAAAAGCAGCTATTAGGGACATAACTCAGTTAGTCCCTGTATATATATAGCGCTCTGGTGTGTGCTGGCATACTCTTACTCTGTCCCCCCAAAGGGCTTTTTGTGGGTCCTGTCCTCTGTTTGAGCATTCCCTGTGTGTGTGGAGTGTGTCGGTACGGCTGTGTCGACATGTTTGAGGAGGATAATGATGTGGAGGGGGAGCAGATGCCTTTAGCAGGGATGTCACCCCCTGGGGAGCAGACACCTGAGTGGATGAGTTTAAGGCAGGAAATGAGTGCACGTATAGACTCCTTACATAAAAAATTTGACGACATGCCGACTGTGGGACAGCCGAGTCTTCAGCTCGTGCCTGTCCAGGTGTCTCAAAAGTCATCAGGGGCTCTGAAACGCCCGCTATCTCAGATGGCACAAGTAGATGTCGACACGGATACTGACACCAGTGTCGACGACGATGAGTCAAATTTAATGCCCGTTAAGGCCATTCACTGCATGATTGAGGCAATGAAAGAGGTGTTAAATATTTCTGATTTACATCCAGGTACCACAAAAAAGGGTATTATGTTTGGGGAGAAAAAACTACCTGTAGTTTTTCCCCCGTCAGATGAATTAAATGAAGTGTGTGAAGAAGCGTGGGCTTCCCCTGATAAGAAATTGGTAATTCCTAAGAAGATACTAATGGCGTTCCCTTTCCCGCCAGAGGATAGGTTACGTTGGGAAACACCCCCTAGGGTGGATAAAGCGCTCACACGTTTGTCTAAAAAGGTGGCACTACCGTCCCAGGATACGGCCGCCCTTAAGGAACCTGCTGATAGAAAGCAGGAGGCGATCCTGAAGTCTGTATATACACACTCAGGCATTATACTTAGACCAGCTATTGCGTCAGCATGGATGTGCAGTGCTGCCGCTGCGTGGTCAGATAAACTGTCAGAAAATATTGACACATTAGACAGAGACACGATTCTGCTAGCAATTGACCATATCAAAGACTCAGTCTTATACATGAGAGATGCACAGAGGGAAATCTGCCGGCTGGCATCTAAAGTAAGTGCATTATCCATCTCTGCTAGGAGATGCTTATGGACTCGCCAGTGGACTGGAGATGCAGATTCCAAAAGGCACATGGAAGTTTTGCCTTATAAAGGGGAGGAATTATTTGGGGATGGTCTCTCCGACCTAGTTTCCACAGCAACGTCTGGGAAGTCAGCATTTTTACCCCATGTCCCCTCACAGCCTAAGAAGGCGCCATTTTATCAGGTTCAGTCCTTTCGGACCCAGAAAAACAAGCGGGGAAAAGGAGGGTCTTTTCTGTCTAGAGGCAGAGGTAGGGGAAAAAGGCTGCAGCAAACAGCAGGTTCCCAGGAACAAAAGTCCTCCCCCGCTTCCTCTTCCAAGTCCGCCGCATGACGGTGGGGCTCCACAGGCGGAGCCAGGTACGGTGGGGGCCCGCCTCATGAATTTCAGCGATCAGTGGGCTCGCTCACAGGTGGATCCCTGGATCCTTCAAATAGTATCTCAGGGATACAAGCTGGAATTCGAGGCGGCTCCACCCCACCGGTTCCTAAAATCTGCCTTGCCGATTGCTCCCTCAGACAGGGAGGCGGTGCTAGCAGCGATTCACAAGCTGTATTCCCAGCAGGTGATAATCAGGGTACCCCTACTTCAACAAGGCCGGGGTTACTATTCCACACTATTTGTGGTGCCGAAACCGGACGGTTCGGTGAGACCCATTTTAAGTTTGAAATCCTTGAACACATACATAAAAAAATTCAAGTTCAAGATGGAATCGCTCAGGGCGGTTATTGCAAGCCTGGACGAGGGCGATTACATGGTATCCCTGGACATCAAGGATGCTTACCTGCATGTCCCCATTTACCATCCTCACCAGGAGTACCTCAGATTTGTGGTACAGGATTGCCATTACCAATTCCAGACGCTGCCGTTTGGACTCTCCACGGCACCGAGGGTATTTACCAAGGTTATGGCGGAAATGATGATACTCCTTCGAAAAAAGGGAGTTTTAATTATCCCATACTTGGACGATCTCCTAATAAAGGCACGATCCAAGGAACAGTTGTTAGTGGGAGTAGCACTATCTCAGGAAGTGCTGCGCCAGCACGGCTGGATTCTGAATATCCCAAAGTCACAGCTGGTCCCCACGACACGTCTAATGTTCCTGGGAATGATTCTGGACACAGTCCAGAAAAAAGTGTTTCTCCCGGAGGAGAAAGCCAGGGAGTTGTCTTCTCTAGTCAGAGACCTCCTAAAACCAAAACAGGTATCGGTGCATCACTGCACGCGGGTCCTGGGAAAGATGGTAGCTTCTTACGAAGCAATTCCATTCGGCAGGTTCCATGCCAGAATTTTTCAGTGGGACCTGTTGGACAAGTGGTCTGGATCGCATCTTCAGATGCATCGCTTGATAACCCTGTCCCCAAGAACCAGGGTGTCTCTTCTGTGGTGGCTGCAGAGTGCTCATCTTCTGGAGGGCCGCAGATTCGGCATACAGGACTGGGTCCTGGTGACCACGGATGCCAGCCTACGAGGCTGGGGGGCAGTCACAAAGGGAAGAAACTTCCAAGGACTATGGTCAAGTCAGGAGACTGCCCTTCACATAAATATTCTGGAACTAAGGGCCATTTACAATGCCCTAAGTCAAGCAAAATCCCTGCTCCTACACCAGCCGGTGCTGATCCAGTCAGACAACATCACGGCAGTCGCCCATGTGAATCGACAGGGCGGCACAAGAAGCAGGATGGCAATGGCAGAAGCCACAAGAATTCTCCGATGGGCGGAGAATCATGTACTAGCACTGTCAGCAGTGTTCATCCCGGGAGTGGACAACTGGGAAGCAGACTTTCTCAGCAGGCACGACCTCCACCCGGGAGAGTGGGGACTTCATCCAGAAGTCTTCCAAATGATTGTAAATCAATGGGGTCGTCCACAGGTGGACATGATGGCGTCCCGCCTAAACAAAAAGCTAGAGAGGTATTGCGCCAGGTCAAGAGACCCTCAGGCGATAGCTGTGGACGCTCTAGTGACACCGTGGGTGTACCGGTCAGTTTATGTGTTCCCTCCTCTACCTCTCATACCAAAGGTATTGAGAATAATAAGAAAGCGAGGAGTAAACACAATTCTCGTGGTTCCGGATTGGCCAAGAAGAGCGTGGTACCCGGAACTTCAAGAGATGATCTCAGAGGACCCGTGGTCTCTGCCGCTCAGACAAGACCTGCTACAGCAGGGGCCCTGTCTGTTCCAAGACTTACCGCGGCTGCGTTTGACGGCATGGCGGTTGAACGCCGGATCCTGAAGGAAAAGGGCATTCCGGAGGAAGTCATTCCTACGCTTATTAAAGCCAGGAAAGAGGTCACAGCAACTCATTATCACCGCATATGGCGGAAGTATGTTGCATGGTGTGAGGCCGAAAAGGCCCCAACGGAGGAATTTCAACTAGGTCGATTTCTGCATTTCCTGCAAGCAGGAGTAAATATGGGCCTAAAACTGGGCTCCATTCAGGTACAGATCTCGGCTCTGTCGATTTTCTTTCAAAAAGAACTAGCTTCAGTACCTGAAGTTCAGACATTTGTTAAAGGAGTGCTGCATATTCAGCCCCCGTTTGTGCCCCCTGTGGCACCTTGGGATCTCAACGTGGTGTTGAGTTTCTTAAAATCACATTGGTTTGAACCACTAAAAACCGTGGATCTGAAATATCTCACGTGGAAGGTGGTTATGTTATTGGCCTTGGCTTCTGCCAGGCGAGTATCATAATTGGCGGCTTTGTCCTGTAAAAGCCCTTATCTGATTTTCCATATGGATAGGGCAGAATTGAGGACTCGTCCCCAGTTTCTCCCAAAGGTGGTGTCAGCGTTTCACCTGAACCAGCCTATTGTGGTGCCTGCGGCTACTAGGGACTTGGAGGACTCCAAGTTGCTAGACGTTGTCAGGGCACTGAAAATATATGTTTCCAGAACGGCTAGAGTCAGAAAATCTGACTCGCTGTTTATCCTATATGCACCCAACAAGTTGGGTGCTCCTGCTTCTAAGCAGACTATTGCTCGTTGGATTTGTAATACAATTCAGCTTGCACATTCTGTGGCAGGCCTGCCACAGCCAAAATCTGTCAATGCCCATTCCACAAGGAAGGTGGGCTCATCTTGGGCGGCTGCCCGAGGGGTCTCGGCTTTACAACTTTGCCGAGCTGCTACTTGGTCAGGGGCAAACACATTTGCAAAATTCTATAAATTTGATACCCTGGCTGAGGAGGACCTGGAGTTCTCTCATTCGGTGTTGCAGAGTCATCCGCACTCTCCCGCCCGTTTGGGAGCTTTGGTATAATCCCCATGGTCCTTACGGAGTTCCCAGCATCCACTAGGACGTCAGAGAAAATAAGAATTTACTCACCGGTAATTCTATTTCTCGTAGTCCGTAGTGGATGCTGGGCGCCCATCCCAAGTGCGGTTTATCTGCAATACTTGTACATAGTTACTGTTAACTAAATCGGGTTATTGTTGAGCCATCTGTTGAGAGGCTCTGTTGTTTCATACTGTTAACTGGGTTTCATATCACGAGTTGTACGGTGTGATTGGTGTGGCTGGTATGAGTCTTACCCGGGATTCAAAATCCTTCCTTATTGTGTACGCTCGTCCGGGCACAGTATCCTAACTGAGGCTTGGAGGAGGGTCATAGTGGGAGGAGCTAGTGCACACCAGGTAGTCTAAGATCTTTCTAGAGTGCCCAGCCTCCTTCGGAGCCCGCTATTCCCCATGGTCCTTACGGAGTTCCCAGCATCCACTACGGACTACGAGAAATAGAATTACCGGTGAGTAAATTCTTATTTTTTCTTGCAACTGTATATACGTGATATATGGTAGCACTTTCTATACAGATACAGTGACTCGGTCACACACAGATATACAAGTGTTGCATATTAAATTAATAAGCTCAGTCTTCTGGTGCGAGCAAGTCACATCGCATTGTGACTTAGAGGCATTATTGGCAAAAAAGATACCCGATCCTAGAGTCTCACAGGACTTAGTGTGTCAGGAGGGACTGTTTGGCGCGACTGCAGCAAAGATGTATGAGGGTACATCTGTAGGACTGACTATTATGTTGAACACTACAAAAATGGGAATTACAGCACAACGCTGGAAAGCGAATGACAGAACATCTCATAATTGTTGTTCCTGCAGAACACCACACATTGTACATTTTGCAGAACACCACTGGAATGAGAGTTATGCAGAACAATTATTGTGTTTTCATAGAAGTACAGCACAAGGTGTTGTATAATACATATCCTAACAGATTGTAGTATGTATATTGTCCAAGACATACAGAGATGTAATACATGTAATACATTTATTATTATTTAAGTTAAACTTGCAAGCATCACATGGTTACTTTTAGTCAGTAGCACATTTAGGAAGACTAATTAGCAGACAACAGTGAGCCCGATCTGCACAGCAAAACCTTAGCAATTTTACTGACACGTCATAGACTACAGTAGATCATGTTAATATTAACATAAAGCGGGGTACTGACAGGAGAGATGTGTGCTGAGCGATCTTAACACAGACCGCTCAGTACACATCTCTCCCCCCACTCAGCACAGCTCAATCTAGCACCGGGGATAGCGATGCGCCGGGTCGCGCATCGCTATCGCTGGGGGGCATACACACGGCAGATCCGTGCTTAAAATCTAACCAATCTAGTAAGATTGCTTAAATTTTAAACACGGATCTCTCCGTGTGTACCCCCCTTACCACTTCATTGTACGAGTACAGTAATCATAAATACCGACATTTAAAGTATTATTCCACCCAGGGCTGAAATGTGCTTACCACCACTGATCCCCCATTTTAGTAAGTCCTCCAATTGTTGTGACAGTCTGTGTAGGAGATTCTCCATCTTGCTTGGAGCAGATGTTTTTAAATACCTAGCTGCAATGCTACTTTCCCTATGAGCGACTTCTTAATCTCCATGTTAAATCCATTTCATTGTGTATTGTCAATGCATTTTTTTCCTATTTTTGTTATTTTGTACTGAATATTATCATTTTTCAGGGGCACATAGATGAGTTGTGGGGATTGGCTACACACCCCTCTCAGAATATCTTCCTGACATCTGGACATGACAAGCAGTTGTGTATCTGGAATGGTAATGATCATACCCTGAGCTGGACATGTGTACTGGAGGTGAGACACAGTAGCTTAAATACACACTTAGGATAAATGTATTATAAGCTGCTTACTGGCAGTATGCACACGTTTCATAAATCGTAGCAAAACCTCGATTTTCAAAGCCAGACACCATGCTACAAAACACTGTCCTAACACTTTACAAATTACTGTCCTGACATTCTACAAATCACCATCCTAACTTGCTAAAAATCACAGTCCTAACACTCTACAAATCACCATCCTAACACGCTACAAATCACCATCCTAACATGCTACAAATCACCATCCTAACACGCTACAAATCACCATCCTAACATGCTACAAATCACCATCCTAACACGCTACAAATCACCATACTAACACGCTAAAAATCACAGTCCTAACACTCTACAAATCACCATCCTAACATGCTACAAAGCACCATCCTAACACGCTACAAATCACCATACTAACACGCTACAAATCACTATCCTAATACTCTACAAATCACCATACTAACGCTACAAACCACCATCTTAACACGCTACAAACCACCATCCTAACACGCTACAAATCACCATTCTAACACACTACAAATCACCGTCCTAACATGCTACAAATCACCATCTTAAAAAGCTACAAACCAACATCCTAACACGCTACAAATCACCATCCTAACATGCTACAAATCACCATCCTAACGCTACAAGCCACCATACTAACACACTAAAAATCACCATCCTAACACATTACAAATTACTGCCCTAACAGGCTACAAATTACTATCCTAACACGCTACAAATCACCATTGTAACACACTACAAATCACCGTCCTAACATGCTACAAATCACCATCTTAAAACGCTACAAACCAACATCCTAACACGCTACAAATCACCATCCTAACATGCTACAAATCACCATCCTAACGCTACAAGCCACCATACTAACACACTAAAAATCACCATCCTAACACATTACAAATTACTGCCCTAACAGGCTACAAATTACTATCCTAACACGCTACAAATCACTGTCCTAACACGCTACAAATCACTGTCCTAACACACTACAAATCACCGTCCTAACACACTACAGATTACCGTCCTAACACGCTACAAATAACCATCCTAACTGGCTACAAATCACCATCCTAACAGGCTACAAATCACTGTCCTACCACGCTACAAATCACTGTCCTAACACGCTACAAATCACTGTCCTAAAACGTTCGACATCACTTTCCTAACACGCTAGAAATCACTGTCCTAACACGCTAGAAATCACTGTCCTAACACGCTAGAAATCACTGTCTTAACACGCTAGAAATCACTGTCCTAATACGCTACAAATCACCGTCCTAACACGCTACAAATCACCATCCTAACACACTAGAGATTACCATCCTAACATGCTACAAATCACCATCCTAACACGCTACAAATCACCATCCTAACGCACTACAAATCACCATCCTACCGCACTACAAATCACTGTGCTAACACGCTACAAATCACCACGCTAACGCTACAAATCACCCCTTCCTAACGCGCTACAAATAACTATCCTAACACGCTACAAATAAGTGTCCTAACACGCTACAAATCACTGTCCTAACATGCTACATATCACTGTCCTAACACGCTACAAATCACCATCGTAACACACTACAAATCACAGTACTAACACGCTACAAATCACCGTCCTATCACTCTACAATTCACTGTGCTAACATGCTACAAATCACCGTTCTAATGCGCTACAAATCACCATCCTATCACGCTACAGATTACCATCCGAACGCGCTACAAATCACTATCCTAACACGCTACAAATCACTGTCCTAACGCGCTACAGATTACTGTCCTAACACGCTACAAATCACCGTCCTAACATGATACAAATCACCCGTAGTAACATGCTACATATCACTGTCCTAACACGCTACATATCACTGTCCTACCACGCTACAAATCACTGTCCTAACACGCTACATATTACTGTCCTAACACGTTACAATCACCATCCTAACACGCTAAAAATCACCATCCTAACAGGCTACAAATCACTGTCTTAACAGGCTACAAATCACTGTCCTACCACGCTACAAATCACTGTCCTAACACGCTACAAATCTCTGTCCTAAAACGTTCGACATCACTTTCCTAACACGCTAGAAATCACTGTCCTAACACGCTAGAAATCACTGTCTTAACACGCTAGAAATCACTGTCCTAATACGCTACAAATCACCGTCCTAACACGCTACAAATCACCATCCTAACACACTAGAGATTACCATCCTAACATGCTACAAATCACCATCCTAACACGCTACAAATCACCATCCTAACACACTACAAATCACTGTGCTAACACGCTACAAATCACCACACTAACGCTACAAATCACCCCTTCCTAACGCGCTACAAATAACTATCTTAACACGCTACAAATAAGTGTCCTAACACGCTACAAATCACTGTCCTAACATGCTACATATCACTGTCCTAACACGCTACAAATCACCATCGTAACACGCTACAAATCACAGTACTAACACGCTACAAATCACCGTCCTATCACTCTACAATTCACTGTGCTAACATGCTACAAATCACCGTTCTAATGCGCTACAAATCACCATCCTATCACGCTACAGATTACCATCCGAACACGCTACAAATCACCATCCTAACACGCTACAAATCACCGTCCTAACGCGCTACAGATTACTGTCCTAACACGCTACAAATCACCGTCCTAACATGATACAAATCACCCGTAGTAACATGCTACATATCACTGTCCTAACACGCTACATATCACTGTCCTAACACGCTACAAATCACTGTCCTAACACGCTACATATTACTGTCCTAACACGTTACAATCACCATCCTAACATGCTAAAAATCACCATCCTAACAGGCTACAAATCACTGTCTTAACACGCTACAAATCACCATCCTAATACGTTACAAATCACTGTGCTGACACGCTACAAATCACCATCCTAACACGCTACAAATCACCATCCTAACACGCTACAAATCACCATCCTAACACGCTACAAATCACCCGTCCTAACACGCTACAAATAACTATCTTAACACGCTACATATCACTGTCCTAACATGCTACAAATCACTGTCCTAACATGCTACATATCACTGTCTTAACATGCTACAAATCACCATCGTAACAAGCTACAAATCACAGTGCTAACACGCTACAAATCACCATCCTAACACACTACAAATCACTGTGCTAACACGCTACAAATCACTGTCCTAACACGCTACAAATCAGTATCCTAATGCTACAAATCACTGTCCTAACACACTACATATCACTGTCCAAACAAGCTACAAATCACTGTACTAAGACGCTACAAATCACCATCCTTACACGCTACAAATCACTGTCCTAACACGCTACATATCACTGTCCTAACATGCTACATATCACTGTCCTAACACGCTACATATCACTGACCTAACACGCTACATATCGCTGTCCTAACACGCTACAAATCACCGTCCTAACACGCTACAAATCACCGTCCTATCACTCTACAATTCACTGTGCTAACATGCTACAAATCACCGTCCTAATGCGCTACAAATCACCATACTATCACGCTACAGATTACCATCCGAACACGCTACAGATTACCATCCGAACACGCTACAAATCACCGTACTAACATGCTACAAATCACCATCCTAACACGCTGCAAATCACCATCCTAACACACTAGTGATTACCGTCCTAACATTCTACAAATCACTTGCCTAACACGCTACAAATCACCATCCTAACACACTACAGATTACCGTTCTAACACGCTACAAACCACTGCACGTGAAGCACAATTCCCAATATGCAGCCCTTTAGAGACCCGTTTCTCTATGATAAAACATGAGTCCGGGAACTTATCCCGGATCCCATGTGTTAATTGCCCAAAAACATGTAATTTCCTGCACAGTAAAGACGGGCTATAATTATTAACACCAATTTAGAAAATTATCAATAAAAAATACTTGATTGAAAATAAAAATAAAAAAATGGGGCACAGTTATTTGTGAGATGAGTAAAGGGCAATACTGTATCTTTTACACCACTTGGGAGATGCTATAACTGCAGTTTGGCATGTAGATTCCTTTGCACCATGCATGCACCTTTAATAGCAGAAGTGCATGAATATACAAACATAAAACAATCTAAATAAAAGTTCCAAATGTATACTTGTGACACTTATATAAAGATAGCTCTAATATTTTCTAATGAGTTATTTAAAATATACTGTATATGAGACCCCAAAGAGTAATAAAGAATAAAATAAATTAAATGTCATTATTAATGTCACTTGTTCCAACGGGATCCGGACTGAAAGTCGACAGTAACTAGGTCGACAATGTCTAGGTCGACCACTATTGGTCGACAGTAACTAGGTCGACAGGGTGTCTATGTCGACAGTGTCTTTATGTCGACATGTTCTAGGTCGACAGGTCAAAAGGTCGACATGAGTTTTTCACAATTTTTTTCTTTTTTTGAACCTTTTCATACTTAACGATCCATGTGGACTACGATTGGAACGGTAATCTGTGCCGAGCGAAGCGGTAGCGGAGCGAAGGCACCATGCCCGAAGCATGGCGAGCCATGCGAGGGGACGCGGTGCACTAATTGGAGTTCCCGGTCACTCGACGAAGAAAACGACACCAAAATAACATTAAAAACTCATGTCGACCTTTTGACCTGTCGACCTAGAACATGTCGACCTAAAGACCCTGTCGACCTAGACACCCTGTCGACCTAGTTACTGTCGACCAATAGTGGTCGACCTAGACATTGTCGACTTTCAATACCACACCCTGTTCCAACATAATCACTTCTGTGGTAGAACATAAGCCCATACAGTGTTGTATTAAGCGTCGGCACTGACGTAATTCAAAAGCCATATACGCCATGCTCCAGACTATCCGTCTCGTCTGGGAGGGAGAGGGGGTATTTGCCAATGATAATATCTGCTGCAGTCTTTTTCCAGTTCATAAATGACCCACATTGTTTGAAAACAGCAGCAATAGATTTAAGGGTGTGTTCATGTAAAACTGAGATGACTGGCAGATAATGTGCACAGATTATTGCTCGATGAACGAGGCTAGAATGGGTCTAATTATAAACAGTACTGGAAACTATTATTTTGCATTTATTTTGAAGATAATAATAAGACAAACTACAATCTGGAATGACCTTTGCTTTTAGAAGCGATAATTGGACATAGTCCTGTACAGTATGAAGATAGCAGACGTGAACATAAATGTAGAGTTGTGTTGTACAATACAAGAGCAGCAATGCAGAACCAAACCAAATAATGTGCAAAGTATTAAAGTTATGCTGTCAGGCAAAGCAAAGCCGCTTTTGTGGTTCGTTGCGGCCAGACCAGATATATATATTTGGATGAGTAGCAGTGAAAGCGGCACTTCCTATGTGTTATGTTCACAGACATTGCTGCTACTGTCCTGTGAGCATTCCCTTCCCACGTGATGTATGAAATGAGAGTTACATACAGTGCAACACTTGTTTGTTGGGTTAGGTGTTGTACGTGAGATGTGTGCTTCCTTTTCTCAGCTGAGATGGCCATGGTAAACATTTGTCACACATAAAAATCAGCACATGTGAGAAAGATAAAGCTAGTCTCTGCAGATTGTTATCTTAATGTAATAGAGATAAAGCTTTTAGTTTGGCGTGAATGCTCCTTCTATGGCAGTCCGTCTGTGCTGAATGGGGTTAGTAGAGCCGCTAATAGTAGTTGTTGATTGGAATGAATATACTGTAGGTGAATAACTCACAGCTTGACTGAAGGACGGTTGCAGTGTATGGCCGGAGCAGTTAGAGGTGTCTCTTGTGTTCCTGTGCACAGTAGGTGTAGACTAGAGGCCGTCTGGACATACAGTACATCTACTCTGCCAGTATAAATATCGCTGTCTACCTAGTTTAGCCAACTAGAGGTCAGCATAAATTACCATACTGACGTTAAGCAGACGTGGAGCTATCCAGGTTAGCCGAAATGTCAATGAAAGTTTTGTACACATTTTGCCTGAGTAAAACAATAAATATAAATATATTTATAAGATATGGACAGACTTAATTATGTTTACTTTGTCATAGGATCATGGTTTATGTGCAGATTTCCACCCCAGTGGCAGGGAAGTGTGTGTGGGTCTGAGCACAGGAAAGTAAGAAAATATATTTTCCTCTTCATGTTATTCTTCTTGATATCCGGTCTGTAGGTCGACCACACTTAGGTCGACAATGTCTAGGTCCACCACTATTGGTCAACAGTAACTAGGTCGACAGGGTTTCTAGGTCTACATGTTCTAGGTCGACAAGGGTTTTTCACAATTTTTTTTTATTTTTTTAATACTTAACGATCTACGTGGGCTACGATTGGGAATTGTAACCTGTGCCGAGCGCAGCGAGACACCTTGCCTTCGCTCGCCAAGCGAGGGGACACAATGCACTAATTGGGGTTCCCAGTCACTGTACAGAGAAAACGACACATTTTTTTTAAAAACAACAACTCATGTCGACCTTTTGACCTGTCGACCTATAACATGTCGACCTAGCAACCCTGTCGACCTAGTTACTGTCGACCAATAGTGGTCAACCTAGACACTGTCGACCTAAGTGTGGTCAACCTTCTATACCACACCCATTCTTCATTTATCTCTCTATCGCTGCCCTTTATTTATATGACTTCTGTCTGCTTTCCTTTGTACTGCTCTTAACCCAGCATATTGTTTTCTTTCACTGTTTCCATATCTGGTGTTGCCCCTTCTCTCATCTCTTCTTTCCTCTTATTGTCTGTCACAGAGTCAGATGTCTCTCCTTTGCAGGTGGCTGGTCCTGGACATGCAGTCTCACAGCAGTCTATCTGTGCACTCTGATGGCAATGAGCAGCTATCGGTGGTCAGATACTCGCCAGGTGAGAGGAAAGTTCAGATAAGAAGTAACTGAAGAGCAGGTGAGAAGAGGAAGAGCCTGCTCTGTCAGTGCATAATGCTGCTGATATCGCTTCATCACTGTACTTTACAGAACAATGTAGTGTACATACAGACACTGCAGTTCTCATTGCTTCTCCTAACCATTTCTATCTTACAGATGGGAATTTCCTGGCTATTGGATCCCATGATAACGTCATCTACATATACAGCCCTGGCCAGAGAGAACGCAAGGGGGATTATTCAAGAGACTGCTCTTTAGAAGAAAAAGACAGTTCTCAAGAAGAGGGAGAAGGAGATAGCTTTGTGTCTGAGAGATTACAGCGCTACACGCGATATGGAAAGTGTGCGGTGAGAGACCATTCTCTCTGTTTCCTCTCTTTCACACTCTCTGTTTAACGTCTCTCTCTCTCTCTCTCTCTCTCTCTCTCTCTGTTCATATCTATTGCACAGATGTTAATTTACTTAGGGTTATTTAGTGATATGTAGTGTAACCCAGAGGTTCTCAAACGTGGTCCTCAAGGCACCTAAATGGTCCAGGTTTTAGTTATATCCATGGCTCAGCGCAGATGTTTAAATCAAATTGACTAAGGTACTAATTAAGTCACCTGTGGCCAAGCATGGATATACCTAAAACCTGGACTGTTGGGGTGCCTTGAGGCATATAAACAAATTACTTTACTTCTGTATTCAACATATGTAATATTAAAAGCACCCTAATAATACATTTGCACATATATTAATAATGAATCCCAGTGTGTAAGAGCTTCATCTTAGTAGACTATCAATAGCTGCACTATCTTCAGACACAGGTAATAGATGGTAAGGTGGCTCCTAATCGAAGGTGAGCCTAAGTTCCCAAATTGTATATAACCTGAGGCCAATGCATATACAGGTTGAGTATCCCTTATCCAAAATGCTTGGGACCAGACGTATTTTGGATATCGGATTTTTCCGTATTTTGGAATAATTGCATACCATAATGAGATATCATGGTGATGGGACCTAAATCTAAGCACAGAATGCATTTATGTTACATATACACTTTATACAGTACACACAACCTGAAGGTAATTTTAGCCAATATTTTTTTATAACTTTGTGCATTAAACAAAGTGTGTCTACATTCACACAATTTATTTATGTTTCATATACACCTTATACACACAGCCTAAAGGTCATTTAATACAATATTAATAACTTTGTGTATTAAACAAAGTTTGTGCACATTGAGTCATCAAAAAACAAAAGTTTCACTATCTCACTCTCACTCAAAAAAGTCCGTATTTCAGAATATTCCGTATTTCGGAATATTTGGATATGGGATACTCAACCTGTAATAGTAAATTTGCACATATACACAATAATTGCGGCTCTTTTAATGAACGCAGATTTCACCTGTCTTCTGTGGTGCAGTTGTGACCAAATCTGCGCTAAGCCCCAAATGCTAAATTTGCTCTGTATTTGCCTGACCGCTCAGGAACTGCCCATCTGATTTTTGGATGCTGGTTTTTACAGATTTTCGTGTAGGATACATACATAGTATTCAGGAGCTAAAATTATATGGAAAATGTCCTCATTTCAATTGCATTTGTTTCACTTATACATATTAACGATTGGTATTCAGCGGCA
This sequence comes from Pseudophryne corroboree, assembly GCF_028390025.1. Lineage (NCBI taxonomy): Eukaryota > Metazoa > Chordata > Amphibia > Anura > Myobatrachidae > Pseudophryne > Pseudophryne corroboree. The sequence goes on along the minus strand of NC_086454.1, from coordinate 159,431,199 downwards.
TCTTATGTGAGATATTTTTATATGGAGACTAATTTATAGATTGTACCATTTACCATTGTAATTTCTTTCATTTATTCATAGGGCCACTCCAGTTTTATCACACATTTGGACTGGTCAAAGGATGGAAAATATATCATGTCAAACTCTGGGGACTATGAGATACTGTACTGTGAGTATTACTGATATTACTTTTGTTTAGTATCATATGTAAGAGTTTATTGATATGATTGTAAAATCAGTACGCTTAGCATCTCTAAGCATACAAAAGAACATGAAAACCAAGAATGATAGTAAGAGCCTTATGTAATAGCCCAGTGGTTTCCAAACTTTTTTGAATCACGGCGCCCTAGAATATCAGAATTTTTTTTCACGGCACCCCTAGGCCAAAAATTTCTTATTGAGAAATTTAGAAAGAAATATTACATTAAGTAGATCGCGTTTATATGTCATCCTTAGGGTCAGTTGTGTGGTGAGGGACAAGATTTGCTTCTGTTTGTCCCCATATTTTATGACTGGCAGCCACCAGCACTGGTTTTGCCTATTATATTGACCATGAATAATTTGAATTGGTCCTGGACCACCAACCCAGGGCACCCCTGCAAGTGTCCCCAGGCACCCCAGGGAGCCATGGCACACCGTTTGGGAACCTCTGTAATAGCCTTAAGGCCTTATATATAATAACCTGCAAGATGTAGGTACAGGCACAATTCTGGAAAGTTTGCCCGTATTTTAAAAGCAGCAATGATTTAAAAGGCTAAACCAACCTGGTTTTGCCTCTAAAATTATTGCTGCTTTAAAAATATGGGCCAACTTGCCAGAATCTTGCCCGTACCGACATCTCACAGGCTATTACATAAGGCCTTACATCTTACAAATGTATTATACCAGGTACTTGTGATCGGACACAGCATATGGATTCTTTCTCATGGTCATTGTCCGATAAACCTGGTTTCAGAAGCTTGCACGCCACAAAGACAAAGCTAGCATTAAAGTGAGGATGCCATGATAATAGTGACATATAATAGAAAATATATTTATGCATTCTTCTGTGCTACCAATAGTAGAAAAGCAGAAAGGCATGGGCGTAGTAATACAGTGATTGATAATATTTGCAATAGCGTATATTTTATGCGCTACGGTTAGTGAACGACTCTTATGAAAAATGAGCAGGTCCCACAGGACGCGCTGTGTCTCAATGACCTGTGTGCAGTAACCCGGGTACAGCCTGGAGTGTAAACAGGGGTTCAAGCTGCTGTGACATGGTGTGAAACCCTGTGTTCAGTGACCCGGGCTGGACCCGGGTTTTTTGTGTGAAGGCGGTATTACATACTGCCATATTAGTACCTCAGGTCTGACTGCAGGTAGTGTCCCAGAAACTTTCCGGCCATTAGTGCACAGCAGAGTACGCCCGGGATCTCACATCTCATGACATCAGCATTGTGCACAGTACTTTGTTTATGTCAGTTGTAAAATAATAGAGATCTGACCATTGCTGCTCCAATTGTGATCTACCCTTACCCCCTCCCTACCACTCAGCGCTGTATGTCCATAACCTTCACCTTGCCACCAGTACTGCCCCGACTGCTATCTGCCCTTACCCCCTCTATACCCCAGCACTACCTGCCCATAACCCCCTCCTTGCCCCCAGTACTGCCCCAACTACTATCTTCCCTTACTCCCTCCCTACACTAACTGTGTCTGCACCTGGCCCTAGCACTGCCTGCCATTACTCCCCTCTACCCCCTACCTGCCCCAATTGCTCCCTGCCTGATCCCACGCTCTACCCCATCTGCTGCCTACCCCAGCACTGCCCAGTCTGCCTCCTGACTCCACCCCTGTCACTGTCCCAACTGCTGCCTGTCCTTGCCCCCGGCTCTGCCCCCAGCTCTGCATCTGTTGACTATGTTATATCACGCCAATGTATTGAGAAGCATTGTCAGTACTGAAAAGGTGTGACGTTCCATAGTGAATAGTAGCCTATATGTAGTGCATGTAGGGTGGCCTGATGGCATATGGGGAGCTCAAAACAATAAATTGTGATGGGACCCAGAAAAGTGGAGTTTTTTAAAGTGTGGGGTCTCTGGGACCCACTTTTTTTCCACTCAGCGCGATCACTGGCAATAGTGGTTGCGGGGGTACCATTGTTGTAGGGCCCACAGACTTTGGGTGCCCAAGACACAGGTCATATACACGTGTCCTCATACATCTTTCCTCAGTACACTATGCATCACGAGATGTCTGGCATGAGTGAGCCGCCAGGTCTTGTGCAATTCTCTAGGATCAAACTGTTTTTATTGGAAGAAAATGCTTCTTAGCCGCAACGCTATGCAACTAGTATGCACCAGGAGACTGTGCTCATTCGTATGATATGCAACACTTGTATATCTGTGAGCGTCTGAGTCTGTTAACGAAGCACAACGGAACTTGGCATAGAAAAAGCCACAGCCGTTGCATCGCATATCAAATTAATCAGCACAGTCTCCTGGTGTGTCCTAGACACATCACGTTGCAACTAAGATGCGTTTTCTGCAAAAAAGACGCCCAATGTTAGCGTTCACAGGACCTGGCGCGCCGAGAGGGGCTGTTTCACGCGACTGCAGCAATGATAAATGAGGACCATCTGTTGTATATACTAATACTTTCTGTATTGCTTTCTCTTCTGAGTTGAAACAAAATGTAGTATTATTATTATTAGCATTATTATTATTTATATGGCACCACAAAGTGTCTGCAGTGCCGTACAGGGAAAATTACAATGGTATAAAAAAACAATACAAAATAAAAGGTTAAAGCAGACAGTACAGGTAGTATCATTCGACAACTGTAGTAGGTGAGTGACAGTTAACATTAGAAACACTCAAGGACCCAGTGCCCTGGGAAGGGTGGACAGAAAGGATCACAGGGCCTGATTCGGATTTGTACGCAAACCCAATGGTGCATGCACAAATCTGATGGCTAGTGGTATGCGCATGCGAAAGACCTGTTCTACGCATATGGAGAACGGTTCTTGCAATATTGCTCGCAGTCCCCCTTAGCTGCAGCATAATTGACATGCTACGGCATGCAGGGGTGGCAACCGGCACCGTTATTCAAAACGTGGGAGTCTCCCCCATTATGTAGGCATGCCTGCTGCAGGTTTTGTGTCCTATTGCTAGTCCTAGTAAGGTTTAGCTTATGCGCACTGACATCGGTCTGCTACCATGGCACGTCACATCCGATGGTCACAATGGTGATCCGACATGGTGTCCTGTAACACTATCGACTCCTCCCGCTACATTTGCATTTTGTTTGTACGGAATTGCACAGCTGCTTTCCTGGAGCTCTGCAATTCCATGCAAATCAGCACCAGGCCCAGAGTCTCTCAATGTTAGTGGGGGTGCTTGTAACTCTTAGTCTATGGATAAACAAAAATAGAACAGTGCAACTCAAATTATTGTAACAGTAATCTTGACATTTGAAGGCAAAACATTTTAAACTATGTAACTTTAAGAAATGTGAGCACTTTTGTGTAATATAGTAATATTTGTTAAACAGAATGCATGGTATACCCCCAACACTTTCTGCAAATAACACTCTTTCTTTATGTATCAATAATTCTTATGATAGGGGATATCGCTGGAGGCTGTAAACTTCTCAGAAACCGATATGAAAGCAGAGATCGTGAGTGGGCAACATACACGTGTGTGCTGGGATACCATGTTTTTGGTGAGTGACCTGTCTTATAACCTACACAGTGCCTTTAGGTATGTCATGGGAAATGAAACTTTGCATTGCTGTATATGCAGTGACACTGTAAACTACATGGTATCGGTATGCTGACAAAGGGCTTGATTCAGAGATGTACGCACATGCTGTCGCAGCTCCAATTTAGTACACATCGGCTGTGTACAACTATTCAAATGATGCAGCCGCCGGGATTTGCAATGAGACGCCAACTTGAGGCTATGAGAGATACACTACCAGAGTGGCTGGTGTAGCTATGAGAAACACACCACAAGAATGGCTGGGGTAGCTATGAGAGACACACCACCATTGTTGCTGGAATAGCTATGAGAGACACACCACCAGTGTTGCTGGAATAGCTATGAGAGGCACAACACCAGAGTGGCTGGGATAGCTATGAGAGACACACCACCAGAGTGACTGGGGTAGCTATAGGAGGCACACCACCAGAGTGGCTGGGGTAATATGAGAGACACACCACCAGAGTTACTGGGGTAGCTATGAGAGACACACCAGCATAGTTACTGGGGTAGCTATGAGAGACACACCACCAGAGTGGCTGGGGTAGCTATGAGAGACACACCACCAGTGTTTCTGGGGTAGCTATAGGAGGCACACCACCAGAGTGGCTGGGGTAGCTATGAGAGACACACCACCAGTGTTTCTGGGGTAGCTATAGGAGACACACCACCAGTGTTTCTGGGGTAGCTATAGGAGACACACCACCAGTGTTTCTGGGGTAGCTGTAGGAGGCACACCACCAGAGTGGCTGGGGTAGCTATGAGAGACACCACCAGTGTTTCTGGGGTAGCTATAGGAGACACACCACCAGTGTTTCTGGGGTAGCTGTAGGAGGCACACTACCAGAGTGGCTGGGGTAGCTATGAGAGACACAGCACCAGAGTTACTGGGGTAGCTATGAGGGAATACGGTCGTTAGGTCGACACAGCTTAAGTCGACAGTCATTAGGTCGACATGCATTAGGACGACGTGGGCATTAGGTCGACATGTACTAGGTCGACAGGTCAAAAGGTCAACATGAGTTTTTTACTTTCCCCCCCATTTTTTTGGATTTTTTTCATACTTAACGATCCACGTGGACTATGATTGTAACGGTAACCGAAGCATGGCGAGTGAAGCGAGCCATGCGAGGGGACACGGTGCACTATTTGGGGTTCCCCGTCACTTTACGAAGAAAACTACGCCAAAAACAGTCAAAAAACCCATGTCGACCTTTTGACCTAGTACATGTCGCCCTAATGACCATGTCGACTTTCCATGGTCGACCTAATGACTGTCGACCTAAGTTGAGTCGACCCAACGACCCATACCCGCTATGAGAGACACACCACCAGAGTGATTGGTGTAGCTGAGAGACACACCACCAGAGTGGCTGGTGTAGCTATGAGAGACAACACCAGAGTGGCTGGGATAGCTATGAGAGACACACCACCAGAGTGGCTGGGATAGCTATGAGAGACACACCAGCAGAGTGGCTGGTGTAGCTATGAGAGACACACCACCAGAGTTACTGGGGTAGCTATGAGAGACACACCACCAGAGTGGCTGGGATAGCTATAAGACACACCAGCAGAGTGGCTGGTGTAGCTATGAGAGACACTCCACCAGAGTTACTAGGGTAGCTATGAGAGGCACACCACCAGAGTGGCTGGTGTAGCTATAAGACACACCAGCAGAGGGCTGGGATAGCTATGAGAGACATACCACCATAGTGGCTGGGGTGGCTATGAGACACACCACCTGCGTGGTGGGGGTAAATATCAGAGACACACACCAGAGTGGTTGGTGTAGCTATAAGAGACACACCACCAGTGTGCTGCAAAAATGTTTGAGGGACCTTACATCACTTTGGTTGTTTTCTAGATTGTTTGATCAAAATAGTTTTACACGGTTAGCTTTGGAAGAGTTCAACTATGTAATTTATCTATATAATATATACCCTTATATAAAAATTATGTTTTATTTGGAATTTTCACAGGGGTATGGCCTGAGGGTTCTGACGGGACAGATATTAACGCTCTCGCCCGCTCCCGTGGGATGACCATGATCGCTGTCGCAGATGATTTCTGTAAAGTTCACCTGTTCCGCTACCCTTGCAATAAGCCAAAGGTATGAACCCTGACATAAAGATGTGTTTGGAAATAGATTATTATAGTGTTAATGGTATTGTACAAACTGGTATGTCACAGGTAGCATGTCCTTCACTTTAACCAAGTTTCATGTAATTAATTCACATATTTGTCTCTCCATTAGGCACCAAGCTATGTGTATTCTGGCCATGGGAGTCATGTGACCAATGTTCGCTTCACTCATGATGACAGTTACCTTATCTCGCTGGGTGGAAAAGATGCAAGCATTTTTCAATGGAGGGTTGTGAGAGGAGTCAACCAAACTCGCAGCCAATCACTGTCTTCCACCTCATCAATCCCATTTGAGTGACACCCCTTCAGACAGAGGGTCACAGTCTGCAAGAGTTACCCTAACTAACGCAGAGCCATGTCCGCAGACCTAAAACCAGCCTGGCATTTTCCCCTGCTTGAAATGATTGTACAAGGTAAATCTGAGCCAGTTTTAACACCAATGCATCTATGGGCTATAGTGCCAATATAGGTGCCTGCACCTTGTGTACAATAGCATAAGTCTTAATAGGATACAGCACACTGTTGTGCATTGTGCCATACACACCTGCCAGAGGCCTTGTTGTATGTTCAGTACATTTCCCAACAGAGTTCCAGTTCTAAGTTCTAATTCAACTTCACTGTTATATACTGAAAATGATAGTTTACAAACTGAGCCCAAGGGGATTTGACACCTCCACAACTACTGAAATGCAGACAAATGCAGACACATGCACGTAGTAAGAGCCAGATATCCTGATACTACTTCTATATCATAAATAGTGACTGCACATCCGCTGTAAGCCACAAGCTTCCAACATAGCCCAACATTTTAATTTTAAAGAAAGCGACAGGGTACAGAATGTATTGCTTTTAATGCATGTATTATTAATTAATAATATATATTTGAAGGTATAAGAGCTAGGCACTTCTGCTACATACATGCTAAACCTTCGTAACAAAATAGCACATGCACAAATCCTGTTTTATAGGAAGCGTTGCTTAGAATATGTGCACGTGGACTATTTCTAAAACTGCAACATGTCCTAAAATACAGCAAAGCTTTCTATCCCCTAATGTCTCATCATACAGAACTGAGGCCATAAACTATGAGTGCAACCCCAACTAACATGAGAGCCACACCTACTGAATGGAGAGCCATACACTTTATTCCTAAGTCTCCACCCCCTTGTGCTCTCATAGGACCCTGCAAGCCCCCCACCCCGTCTTTCTCTTTCCCAATTTTCTTACATTTCCCTCCAAAGCATTTTCCTCCAGTCCTCTAATGTATATAAAATATATGTTTAATTAAAGTTCTTCAATTTATATGGATTTTTTTATTAAATATGTATATGAAACATTATGGATGGTGTGACTTAATGAAATCTCAACATTCAATTTCTTACTAGTGAAAATACAGGGGCAGATTCAATTAGCTGTGTGGGTGGACAGTGCGGCTAAAGCTTTGCCTAGAGCTATTCAATTAGTGCCTCTACGCCATGTGGTAAGCAATTAACGCAGATCCGCATTGATTGCACACTTACCGCAAAAGGTATCCCGGAATCTATTGGTGAATGCATGTTAGCTGTGGGCTTATAAAAGCAGGATAATTAGTTAATAATTAAATGGCTTCGGGAATCTGGGGTGCAGCCTCAGTAAGGCAACGGAATCCTGTTTGCTACCTTTATGTAAATGACACAAAGTAGAGGGCACTCACCTTTTCCAGCAGTATCAAAAATGCAGTAGTTTATTATTTACATACCACCAATGTTTCCAAAAAATGTCCAACATTTCGGTCCCATTATGAACCTTTGTCAAGGTTATAAATGTAGACAAAACCACAAGTCTGGCGCTTGTCCTGTTTCACATACAAAGCAATAAATAAATAAAATAGTCACCTGCATACACTGGATGCAGCCATTATGTATGAGAATCCAGCCTCGGTACCATCACTGAGGCGTACAGGGGAGCATTTGCAAACTCATAAAGTATATTCATCAACCAATCACATTCTGTGATTTTTCTAGGGCAATTTACGTAGTAAAAGAATCTGATTGGATCTCATAAATGATTGAACCTTTTTTAATTAATATTGTCTCTAGCCACAAGTACACTTAAAATTGATAGTTAATAAATTTAGCTTGTGAGAGTAATACACACAAAATGTGTAAACGTAGCAATAAAGAATATGTTTTCTCTGACGTCCTAAGTGGATCCTGGGACTCCGTAAGGACCATGGGGAATAGCGGCTCCGCAGGAGACTGGGCACAACTATAAAGAAAGCTTTAGGTCTAACTGGTGTGCACTGGCTCCTCCCACTATGACCCTCCTCCAGACTTCAGTTAGAATCTTGTGCCCGGCTGAGCTGGATGCACACTAGGGGCTCTCCTGAGCTCCTAGAAAGAAAGTATATTTAGTTTTTTTTATTTTACAGTGAGATCTGCTGGCAACAGACTCACTGCAGTGAGGGACTAAGGGGAGAAGAAGCGAACCTACCTAACAGGTGGTAGTTTGGGCTTCTTAGGCTACTGGACACCATTAGCTCCAGAGGGATCGACCGCAGGACCCGACATTGGTGTTCGTTCCCGGAGCCGCGCCGCCGTCCCCCTTACAGAGCCAGAAGCATGAAGGCTCCTCATGTACACCTCACACTCCAGTCACTGATGAATGCAGGGCGCTGGGGGGGGGGGCCCTGAGGGCAATATATGACACCTTGGCTGGCAAATCTACATCATATATAGTCCTAGAGGCTATATAGATGTAAAAATACCCCTGCCAGTATTCCAGAAAAAGCGGGAGAAGTCAGCCGGAAAAGGGGCGGGGCCATCTCCCTCAGCACACTGGCGCCATTTTTCCCTCACAGCTCAGCTGGAAGGAAGCTCCTTGGCTCTCCCCTGCAGTCTGAACTCTACAGAAGGGTAAAAAAGAGAGGGGGGGCACTAAATTTAGGCGCAGGATATATATATATATATATATATATATATATATAGATATATAAAAAGCAGCTATAAGGGAAAACATTTATAGTGGGATCCCTGTGTTATATAGCGCTCTGGTGTGTGCTGGCATACTCTCTCTCTGTCTCCCCAAAGGGCTTTGTGGGGTCCTGTCCTCTGTCAGAGCATTCCCTGTGTGTTTGCGGTGTGTCGGTACGGCTGTGTCGACATGTTTGATGAGGAGGCTTATGTGGAGGCGGAGCAGATGCCTGTAAATGTGATGTCACCCCTTGCGGGGTCGATACCTGAGTGGATGGTGCTGTGGAAGGAATTACGCGACAGTGTCGATTCCTTGCATAAAAGGTTTGACGACATACCTAATGTGGGACAGCCGGCTTCTCAGCCTGTGCCTGCCCAGGCGTCTCAAAAGCCATCAGGGGCTCTAAAACGCCCGCTACCTCAGATGGCAGACACAGATGTCGACACGGATACTGACTCCACGACGATGAGACTAATGTAACTTCCAGTAGGGCCACACGTTACATGATTTGAGGCAATGAAAAATGTGTTGCACATTTCTGATGTTACCCCTGGTACCACAAAAAAGGGTATTATGTTTGGAGAGAAAAAACTACCAGTAGCTTTTCCTCCATCTGAGGAGTTAAATGAAGTGTGTGAAGAAGCGTGAGCTTCCCCTGATAAGAAGCTGGTAATTTCTAAGAGGTTACTAATGGCGTACCCTTTCCCGCCAGAGGATAGGTCACGTTGGGAAACATCCCCTAGAGTAGATAAAGCGCTCACACGCTTGTCAAAGAAGGTGGCACTACCGTCTCCGGATACGGCCGCCCTGAAGGAATCTGCTGATAGAAAGCAGGAGGCTATCCTGAAATCTATATATACACACACAGGTGTTATACTGAGACCAGCTATTGCTTCAGCATGGATGTGCAGTGCTGCAGCTGCATGGTCAGATTCCCTGTCAGAAAATATAGATACCCTAGACAGGGACACTATATTGCTAACCGTAGAGCATATAAAAGACGCACTTTTATACATGAGGGATGCACAGAGGGATATTTGCCGGCTGGCATCCAAAATTAGTGCAATGTCCATTTCTGCCAGGAGAGGGTTATGGACTCGGCAGTGGACAGGAGATGCAGATTCCAAAAGACACATGGAAGTTCTGCCTTATAAGGGTGAGGAGTTGTTCGGGGATGGTCTCTCGGACCTCGTTTCCACAGCAACAGCTGGGAAGTCTACATTTTTACCCCATGTTCCCTCACAGCCAAAGAAAGCACCATATTATCAGGTACAGTCCTTTCGGCCCAATAGGGGCAAGCGGGTTAAAGGCGCGTCCTTTCTGCCCAGAGGCAGAGGTAGGGGGAAAAAGCTGCAGCATACAGCCAGTTCCCAGGAGCAAAAGTCCTCCCCCGCTTCCTCTAAGTCCACAGCATGACGCTGGGGCTCCACAGGCGGAGCCAGGTACGGTGGGGGCCCGTCTCAAATATTTCAGCAATCGGTGGGCTCGCTCACGGGTGGATCCCTGGATTTTTCAGACAGTATCTCAGGGGTACAAGCTGGAATTCGAGACGTCTCCCCCCCGCCGTTTCCTCAAATCTGCCTTGCCAACCACTCCCTCAGGCAGGGAGGCAGTGTTACAGGCAATTCACAAGCTGTATTCACAACAGGTGATAGTAAAGGTACCCCTACTTCAGCAAGGACGGGGTTACTATTCCACAATGTTTGTGGTACCGAAACCAGACGGTTCGGTGAGACCCATTTTAAATTTGAAATCCTTGAACACATATATAAAAAAATTCAAGTTCAAGATGGAATCGCTCAGGGCGGTTATTGCAAGCCTGGACGAGGGGGATTACATGGTATCACTGGACATCAAGGATGCTTACCTGCATGTCCCCATTTACCATCCTCACCAGGAGTACCTCAGATTTGTGGTACAGGATTGTCATTACCAATTCCAGACGTTGCCGTTCGGTCTATCCACGGCTCCGAGGGTCTTTACCAAGGTAATGGCCGAAATGATGATACTCCTTCGAAAGAAGGGAGTTTTAATTATCCCGTACTTGGACGATCTCCTGATAAAGGCGAGGTCCAGAGAGCAGTTGTTGGTCGGGGTAGCGCTATCTCGGGAGGTGCTACAACAGCACGGCTGGATTCTAAACACTCCAAAGTCGCAGCTGGTCCCTACGACACGTCTACTGTTCCTGGGGATGGTTCTGGACACAGAACAGAAAAAAGTGTTTATCCCGGAGGAGAAGGCCAAGGAGCTGTCATCTCTAGTCAGAGGCCTCCTAAAACCAAAACAGGTGTCGGTGCATCACTGCACGCGTATCCTGGGAAAGATGGTAGCTTCCTACGAAGCGATTCCATTCGGCAGGTTTCATGCAAGAACCTTTCAGTGGGACCTGTTGGACAAGTGGTCCGGATCGCATCTTCAGATGCATCGGCTGATAACCCTGTCTCCAAGGACAAGGGTGTCTCTGCTGTGGTGGCTGCAGAGTGCTCATCTTCAAGAAGGCCGCAGATTCGGCATACAGGACTGGGTCCTAGTGACCACGGATGCCAGCCTTCGAGGCTGGGGGGCAGTCACACAGGGAAGAAACTTCCAAGGGCTATGGTCAAGTCAGGAGACTTCCCTGCACATAATTATTCTGGAACAAAGGGCCATTTACAATGCCCTAAGTCAGGCAAAACCCCTGCTTCAAAACCAGCCGGTACTGATCCAGTCAGACAACATCACGGCGGTCGCCCATGTAAACCGACAGGGCGGCACGAGAAGCAGGACGGCGATGGCAGAAGCCACAAGGATTCTCCGATGGGCGGAAAATCACGTGTTAGCACTGTCAGCAGTGTTCATTCCGGGAGTGGACAACTGGGAAGCAGACTTCCTCAGCAGGCACGACCTCCACCCGGGAGAGTGGGGACTTCATCCAGAAGTTTTTCAAATGATTGTAAACCGTTGGGAAAGGCCACAGGTGGACATGATGGCGTCCCGCCTAAACAAAAAGCTAGAAAAGTATTGCGCCAGGTCAAGAGACCCGCAGGCGATAGCTGTGGACGCTCTAGTGACACCGTGGGTGTACCGGTCGGTTTATGTGTTCCCTCCTCTTCCTCTCATACCAAAGGTACTGAGGATAATACGGAGAAGAGGAGTAAGAAATATACTCATCGTTCCGGATTGGCCAAGAAGAGCTTGGTACCCGGAACTTCAAGAAATGATCTCAGAGGACCCATGGCCTCTACCGCTCAGACAAGACCTGCTGCAGCAGGGGCCCTGTCTGTTCCAAGACTTACCGCGGCTGCGTTTGACGGCATGGCGGTTGAACACCGGATCCTGAAGGAAAAGGGCATTCCGGAGGAAGTCATTCCTACGCTGATTAAAGCTAGGAAAGAAGTAACCGCAAACCATTATCACCGCATTTGGCGAAAATATGTTGCGTGGTGTGAGGCCAGGAAGGCCCCAACGGAGGAATTTCAGCTGGGCCGGTTCCTGCACTTCCTACAGTCAGGGGTGACTATGGGCCTTAAATTGGGTTCCATTAAGGTCCAGATTTCGGCTCTATCGATTTTCTTCCAGAGAGAACTGGCTTCACTACCTGAAGTTCAGACTTTTGTTAAGGGTGTGCTGCATATTCAGCCCCCGTTTGTGCCTCCAGTGGCACCTTGGGATCTCAACGTGGTGTTGGATTTCCTAAAGTCACATTGGTTTGAGCCACTGAAAACCGTAGATTTGAAATATCTCACGTGGAAAGTGGTCATGTTGTTGGCCTTGGCTTCGGCCAGGCGTGTATCAGAATTGGCGGCTTTGTCATGTAAAAGCCCTTATCTGATTTTCCATATGGATAGGGCGGAATTGAGGACTCGTCCCCAGTTTCTCCCTAAAGTGGTATCAGCTTTTCATTTGAACCAACCTATTGTGGTGCCTGCGGCTACTAAAGACTTGGAGGCTTCCAAGTTGTTGGACGTAGTCAGGGCCCTGAAAATCTATGTTTCCAGGACGGCTGGAGTCAGAAAGACTGACTCGCTCTTTATCCTGTATGCGCCCAACAAGTTGGGTGCACCTGCTTCAAAGCAGACTATTGCTCGCTGGATCTGTAGTACGATTCAGCTTGCACATTCTGCGGCTGGACTGCCGCATCCTAAATCAGTAAAAGCCCATTCCACGAGGAAGGTGGGCTCTTCTTGGGCGGCTGCCCGAGGGGTCTCGGCTCTTCAACTTTGCCGAGCAGCTACTTGGTCGGGGTCAAACACGTTTGCTAAATTCTACAAGTTTGACACCCTGGCTGAGGAGGACCTAGAGTTTGCCCATTCGGTGCTGCAGAGTCATCCGCACTCTCCCGCCCGTTTGGGAGCTTTGGTATAATCCCCATGGTCCTTACGGAGTCCCAGCATCCACTTAGGACGTCAGAGAAAATAAGAATTTACTCACCGGTAATTCTATTTTCTCTAACGTCCTAGTGGATGCTGGGGACTCCGAAAGGACCATGGGGAATAGCGGCTCCGCAGGAGACTGGGCACAAAGTAAAAGCTTTAGGACTAGCTGGTGTGCACTGGCTCCTCCCCCTATGACCCTCCTCCAAGCCTCAGTTAAGATTTTGTGCCCGAACGAGAAGGGTGCAATCTAGGTGGCTCTCCTGAGCTGCTTAGAGTAAAAGTTTAAATAGGTTTTTTTATTTTCAGTGAGACCTGCTGGCAACAGGCTCACTGCATCGAGGGACTAAGGGGAGAAGAAGCGAACTCACCTGCGTGCAGAGTGGATTGGGCTTCTTAGGCTACTGGACATTAGCTCCAGAGGGACGATCACAGGCCCAGCCATGGATGGGTCCCGGAGCCGCGCCGCCGGCCCCCTTACAGATGCTGAAGCAAGAAGAGGTCCATAAATCGGCGGCAGAAGACTTTCCTGTCTTCATAAGGTAGCGCACAGCACTGCAGCTGTGCGCCATTGCTCTCAGCACACTTCACACTTCGGTCACTGAGGGTGCAGGGCGCTGGGGGGGGGGCGCCCTGGGAAGCAATGAATTTACCTTAGTTGGCAAAAAAATACATCACATATAGCTCCTGGGCTATATGGATGTATTTAACCCCTGCCAGTTTTCCAGAAAAAAGCGGGAGAAGAGCCCGCCGTGAAGGGGGCGGGGCCTATCTCCTCAGCACACAGCGCCATTTTTCCCACACAGCTCCGCTGGTAGGAAGGCTCCCAGAATCTCCCCTGCATCCTGCACTACAGAAACAGGGTAAAAAAGAGAGGGGGGCACTTATTTGGCAAAATAACAGATATAAACAGCTATAAGGGATAGACACTTATTGTAAGGTTGTCCCTATACATATATAGCGCTCTGGTGTGTGCTGGCAAACTCTCCCTCTGTCTCCCCAAGGGGCTAAGTGGGTCCTGTCCTCTATCAGAGCATTCCCTGTGTGTGTGCTGGGTGTCGGTACGTGTGTGTCGACATGTATGAGGAGGAAAATGATGTGGAGGCGGAGCAATTGCCTATAATGGTGATGTCACCCCCTAGGGAGTCGACACCTGAATGGATGGCCGTAATTAAGGAATTACGTGACAGTGTCGGCACGTTACAGAAAACTGTTGACGACATGAGACAACCGGCAGCTCAGTTAGTGCCTGTCCAGGCGTCTCAAACACCGTCAGGGGCTATTAAACGCCCGTTACCTCAGTGGGTCGACACGGACCCAGACACAGACACTGACTCCAGTGTCGACGGTGAAGAAACAAACGTATTTTCCAGTAGGGCCACACGTTACATGATCACGGCAATGAAGGAGGTTTTGCACATCTCTGATACTGCAAGTACCACAAAAAGGGGTATTATGTGGGGTGTGAAAAAACTACCCGTAGTTTTTCCTGAATCAGATGAATTGAATGAAGTGTGTGATGAAGCGTGGGTTTCCCCCGACAAAAGACTGCTAATTTCTAAAAAATTATTGGCACTATATCCCTTCCCACCAGAGGTTAGGGCTCGTTGGGAAACACCCCCTAGGGTAGATAAGGCGCTCACACGCTTATCAAAACAAGTGGCGTTACCGTCTCCAGAAACGGCCGCCCTTAAGGAGCCAGCAGATAGGAGGCTGGAAAATATCCTTAAAAGTATATACACACATACTGGTGTTATACTGCCACCAGCAATCGCCTCAGCCTGGATGTGCAGTGCTGGGGTGGCTTGGTCGGATTCCCTGACTGAAAATATTGATACCCTGGACAGGGACAATATATTATTGACTATAGAGCATTTAAAGGATGCATTCCTATATATGCGAGATGCACAGAGAGACATTTGCACTCTGGCATCAAGAGTAAGTGCGATGTCCATTTCTGCCAGAAGAGGATTATGGACGCGACAGTGGTCAGGGGATGCGGATTCCAAACGGCATATGGAAGTATTGCCGTATAAAGGGGAGGAGTTATTTGGGGGCGGTCTATCGGACCTGGTGGCCACGGCAACGGCTGGGAAATCCACCTTTTTACCCCAAGTCACCTCGCAGCAGAAAAAGATACCGTCTTTTCAGGCTCAGTCCTTTCGTCCCCATAAGGGCAAGCGGGCAAAAGGCCACTCATATCTGCCCCGGGGCAGAGGAAGGGGAAAAAGACTGCAACAGACAGCTTCTTCCCACGAACAGAAGCCCTCCCCCGCTTCTGCCAAGTCCTCAGCATGACGCTGGGGCCTTACAAGCGGACTCAGGCACGGTGGGGGCCCGTCTCAAGATTTTCAGCGCGCAGTGGGCTCACTCGCAAGTGGACCCCTGGATCCTGCAGGTAGTATCTCAGGGGTACAAATTGGAATTCGAGACGTCTCCCCCTCGCCGGTTCCTGAAGTCTGCTTTACCAACGTCTACCCCCGACAGGGAGGCGGTATTGGAAGCCATTCACAAGCTGTATTCCCAGCAAGTGATAATCAAGGTACCCCTCCTACAACAGGGAAAGGGGTACTACTCCACGCTGTTTGTGGTACCGAAGCCGGACGGCTCGGTGAGACCCATTTTAAATCTGAAAGCCTTGAACACTTACATAAAAAGGTTCAAGTTCAAGATGGAGTCACTCAGAGCAGTGATAGCGAACCTGGAAGAAGGGGACTACATGGTGTCTCTGGACATCAAGGATGCTTACCTCCATGTCCCAATTTGCCTTTCTCACCAAGGGTACCTCAGGTTTGTGGTACAGAACTGTCACTATCAGTTTCAGACGCTGCCGTTTGGATTGTCCACGGCGCCCCGGGTCTTTACCAAGGTAATGGCCGAAATGATGATTCTTCTTCGAAGAAAAGGCGTCTTAATTATCCCTTACTTGGACGATCTCCTGATAAGGGCACGGTCCAGAGAACAGTTAGAGGTCGGAGTAGCACTATCTCAAATAGTACTATGACAGCACGGATGGATTCTAAATATTCCAAAATCGCAGCTGATTCCGACGACACGTCTGCTGTTCCTAGGGATGATTCTGGACACAGTGCAGAAAAAGGTGTTTCTCCCGGAAGAGAAAGCCAGGGAGTTATCCGACCTAGTCAGGAAACTCCTAAGACCAGGCCAGGTGTCAGTGCATCAGTGCACAAGGGTCCTGGGAAAGATGGTGGCTTCTTACGAAGCGATTCCATTCGGCAGATTCCACGCAAGAACTTTTCAGTTGGATCTGCTAGACAAATGGTCCGGATCGCATCTTCAAATGCATCAGCGGATAACCCTGTCTCCAAGGACAAGGGTGTCTCTCCTGTGGTGGTTACAGAGTGCTCATCTCCTAGAGGGCCGCAGATTCGGCATTCAGGATTGGGTCCTGGTGACCACGGATGCCAGCCTGAGAGGCTGGGGAGCAGTCACACAGGGAAAAAATTTCCAGGGCTTGTGGTCAAGCATGGAAACGTCACTTCACATAAATATCCTGGAACTAAGGGCCATTTACAATGCCCTAAGTCAGGCAAGGCCACTGCTTCAGGGTCAGCCAGTATTGATCCAGTCGGACAACATCACGGCAGTCGCCCACGTAAACAGACAGGGCGGCACAAGAAGCAGGAGGGCAATGACGGAAGTGGCAAGGATTCTTCGCTGGGCGGAAAATCATGTGATAGCACTGTCAGCAGTGTTCATTCCGGGAGTGGACAACTGGGAAGCAGACTTCCTCAGCAGACACGATCTTCACCCGGGGGAGTGGGGACTTCACCCAGAAGTCTTCCACATGATTGTAAACCGTTGGGAAAAACCAAAGGTGGACATGATGGCGTCTCGCCTCAACAAAAAACTGGACAGATATTGCTCCAGGTCAAGGGATCCTCAGGCAATAGCTGTGGACGCTCTGGTAACACCGTGGGTGTACCGGTCAGTGTATGTGTTCCCTCCTCTTCCTCTCATACCAAAAGTACTGAGAATCATAAGAAGGAGAGGAGTAAAGACTATACTCGTGGCTCCGGATTGGCCAAGAAGGACTTGGTACCCGGAAATTCAAGAGATGCTCACGGAAGACCCGTGGCCTCTACCTCTAAGACAGGACCTGCTCCAGCAGGGACCATGTCTGTTCCAAGACTTACCGCGGCTGCGTTTGACGGCATGGCGGTTGAACGCCGGATCCTGAAGGAAAAAGGCATTCCTGATGAAGTCATCCCTACCCTGATCAAAGCCAGGAAGGATGTAACCGTACAACATTATCACCGTATTTGGCGTAAATATGTTGCGTGGTGCGAGGCCAGGAAGGCCCCTACGGAGGAATTTCGACTGGGTCGATTCCTGCATTTCCTGCAAACAGGACTGTCTATGGGCCTCAAATTAGGGTCCATTAAGGTTCAAATTTCGGCCCTGTCGATATTCTTCCAAAAAGAACTAGCTTCTGTTCCTGAAGTTCAGACGTTTGTCAAGGGAGTACTGCATATACAGCCTCCTTTTGTGCCTCCAGTGGCACCTTGGGATCTCAATGTAGTGTTGGGATTCCTAAAATCACATTGGTTTGAACCACTCACCACTGTGGATTTGAAATATCTCACATGGAAAGTGGTAATGCTGTTAGCCCTGGCTTCAGCCAGGCGTGTATCAGAATTGGCGGCTTTATCCTATAAAAGCCCTTACCTAATTTTTCATACGAAGGGCAGAATTGAGGACTCGTCCTCAATTTCTCCCTAAGATGGTTTCAGCATTTCACTTAAACCAACCTATTGTGGTGCCTGCGGCTACTAGGGACTTGGAGGATTCCAAGTTGCTGGACGTAGTCAGGGCCCTGAAAATATATGTTTCCAGGACCGCTGGAGTCAGAAAATCTGACTCGCTGTTTATCCTGTCTGCACCCAACAAGCTGGGTGCTCCTGCTTCTAAGCAGACGATTGCTCGTTGGATTTGTAGTACAATTCAGCTTGCACATTCTGTGGCAGGCCTGCCACAGCCAAAATCTGTAAAAGCCCATTCCACACGGAAAGTGGGCTCATCTTGGGCGGCTGCCCGAGGGGTCTCGGCTTTACAACTTTGCCGAGCAGCTACTTGGTCAGGGGCAAACACGTTTGCTAAATTCTACAAATTTGATACCCTGGCTGAGGAGGACCTGGAGTTCTCTCATTCGGTGCTGCAGAGTCATCCGCACTCTCCCGCCCGTTTGGGAGCTTTGGTATAATCCCCATGGTCCTTTCGGAGTCCCCAGCATCCACTAGGACGTTAGAGAAAATAAGAATTTACTTACCGATAATTCTATTTCTCATAGTCCGTAGTGGATGCTGGGCGCCCATCCCAAGTGCGGATTGTCTGCATTACTTGTACATAGTTATGGTAACAAAAATCGGGTTATTGTTGTGAGCCATCTTTTCAGAGGCTCCTTCTGTTATCATGCTGTTAACTGGGTTCAGATCACAAGTTGTACGGTGTGATTGGTGTGGCTGGTATGAGTCTTACCCGGGATTCAAAATCCTTCCTTATTGTGTACGCTCGTCCGGGCACAGTATCCTAACTGAGGCTTGGAGGAGGGTCATAGGGGGAGGAGCCAGTGCACACCAGCTAGTCCTAAAGCTTTTACTTTGTGCCCAGTCTCCTGCGGAGCCGCTATTCCCCATGGTCCTTTCGGAGTCCCCAGCATCCACTACGGACTATGAGAAATAGAATTATCGGTAAGTAAATTCTTATTTTTCGTAGTCCGTAGTAGATGCTGGGCGCCCATCTCAAGTGCGGATTGTCTGCAATACTTGTATATAGTTATTGCTTAACTAAAGGGTTAATGTTGAGCCATCTGTTGAGAGGCTCAGTTGTTATCATACTGTTAACTGGGTATTGTATCACGAGTTGTACGGTGTGATTGGTGTGGCTGGTATGAGTCTTACCCGGGATTCAAAATCCTTCCTTATTGTGTCAGCTCTTCCGGGCACAGTATCCTAACTGAAGTCTGGAGGAGGGTCATAGTGGGAGGAGCCAGTGCACACCAGTTAGACCTAAAGCTTTCTTTATAGTTGTGCCCAGTCTCCTGCGGAGCCGCTATTCCCCATGGTCCTTACGGAGTCCCAGCATCCACTACGGACTACGAGAAATAGAATTACCGGTGAGTAAATTCTTATTTTGTTAATGTAACTGGCAGAATATAGGGGGTCATTCTGACCCGATCGCACGCTGCAGTTTATCGCAGCGGTGCGACCGGGTCAGACCTGCGCTCGCGCCGCAGTGCGTCGGCGCATGGCAGAAGGCCGTCGGCCCGCTACGATCGCCTCTGCCTAATTGACAGGCAGAGGCAGTCGCTGGGTGGGGGGGGGGGGGGTGTGGAACGTTTGGCTGCCGTTTCGTGGACGCGATCCGGCCAATGCAGGCGTGGCCGGACCGAACAGGGGGCGGTCCGCAGCGGCTGTGTGACGTCACACGCAGCCACTGCGGGCCGAGGAGCGATGAGTAGCTCCCTGCCACCACGCTAAAGCTGCGCTGGTCGGGAGCTACGCGTGAAGTGCTAAGGCATCGCTTCTGTGCGATGCCTTTGCACGTCTGCGGGGGGGGGGGGGAGCACTGACATCCGGTGCGGGATAGCCCTGTGCTGGGCGTCCCCCCGCATGTCAGTGTGAATGATCGCAGCTGTGCTAAATTTAGCACAGCTGCGATCGTCTCAGAATGACCCCCATAGTTTCATCATCGATAGTTGGTGTGCAATAGCTATGTCTTGGCAATTCATTAGTGACCAGTGCTGGATGTCACACTTGGCACGTGCCTAGGGGCGCTACCAGCTTGGGGGAGGCACCTTCATCAGAACGTGAAAGAAAAAGACCATCTACCACATTAATTCCTAATGACCGATTCAATTAAGCATGAGGTAAAATTGGACGGTTGCGTGATGTAGGGGTGCACGCATTTCCATATATTACAGTACTATAAACATCACTGATTTCTTGGTGTAAGCAGAAATAAACAGTGTTATTACAATTATATCCTATGGAGACACGTTAAGCAAGGCTTCTATTGGACCTCCCAATTAATTCTGACCCTTAAATTGGAATATTCAGCTTGGTACTTTATAAAGTGGTGAATAAAAATTTAGCTTTGTCAGGCATTGTGGAAATGTCCAATTACGATAGTATATCCCATTTACAATAATAGAGCCTGATAGAGGCATCATCATACCTGCTCCAGTAAATAATCTTATCAACTAAGTAATTAATGCACTTAACATAACATATATTATTTTTCTGTTCTGTCAGAAATACAACTGGTGATCTCATACTGTACATCAATGAACAAACTTTGGGGTCAAATCAATTAGTAGCGAGTTTGTGCTATGAAACTTGCATACTGTACATCACGTGAGTGCACGCTCCTGAGAAATGCAAGATTCAATTAGAAATGCCAATTCACGGGACACGCAATAAGGTTGCGTGACTTTTCTACAAGTAAACAAACTGAGAAGAGCATGAAAAAGTGGGGAAACCATCCTGGACCCTCCAAAAATGGCAATTGAGATAGGACTATGTAGAAGGTTAATAGTGCCCATAAGTACTGGAGGTTCTTAAATTGTCATCAGACGCGACCACGCCAGGCTGGGCTTATCCAGATATGGGCCCTCATTCCGAATTGTTCGCTCGCAAGCTGCTTTTAGCAGCATTGCACACGCTAAGCCACCGCCTACTGGGAGTGAATCTTAGCTTAGCAAAATTGCGAACGAAAGATTCTCAAAATTGCGAATAGAAATTTCTAAGCAGTTTCTGAGTAGCTCGACACTTACTCTGCCACTGCGATCAGTTCAGTCAGTTTCGTTCCTGGTTTGACGTCACAAACACACCCAGCGTTCGCCCAGACACTCCCCCGTTTCTCCAGCCACTCCCGCGTTTTTCCCAGAAACGGCAGCGTTTTTTCACACACTCCCATAAAACGGCCAGTTTCCGCCCAGAAACACCCACTTCCTGTCAATCACACAACGATCACCAGAACGAAGAAAAAACCTTGTAATGCCGTGAGTAAAATACCAAACTTCTTAGCAAATTTACTTGGCGCAGTCGCAGTGCGAACATTGCGCATGCGCAGTTTGCGGAAAATCGCTGCGATGCGATGAAAAAGAACGAGCGAACAACTCGGAATGAGGGCCATGGTCACATCTGATATGACCAACCTGAAATCTCACTGTGCAGCTGCAGTAAGAGAATCTTCCTGCAGCTGTCACTCTCCAGAGTGACCTCACGGTCGCTCTGTTTCCTGGTTTCCTCCCCTCTCTGTCTGCCATGCTGCCATTTACCCCACGGCTACAGACAGTTGCTGCTGGGGAATGTTAAAATGCAGCCCCTTGGGGGGTGTGGCCTAGCCAGCAAGCTGATCAGAAGGGTTTTTCAGGAGCTCCTGATACTCTGCATATAAAGACCCTTAGGCATATTCTGATTGAGCCCACCATCGTCCACATATTACTCTGTGGCTCTGCTGGACCCACCTGCTTGAGGGGTAGTGATTGCGGAGCCGGGGGACCCTTTTAAGGGTCGCTGCGGGTTGCGGCCTACCCCTCCCTGTGAAGCCGGGGACTGCAGTAGAAATTCCCCCCTTCCGGACCCGACACTCGGCCGAGTGTTCAGTCCCTACCTGGGAGATCGGAGACGGAGACTGCGCCTGCCCGGAGGGGAGAACAGCGGTGCACGGAGGAGGCAGAGACGAGGCGCGGAGGAAGTGACCCCTGAGACCCGCACTCCGGAGACGCGACGTCGGAGACGGAGGCCCGAGGTGACCGCGGACCAGACAGAGACGGCGACGGCTGGTAAGCTTTGAACAGCTTGCTAGTTCCTCGCTGCCCGACGGACCTGCGGCGCCCGCGGCGCATCTCTCTCCCTCACACGCTGTCGCTCAGCTGCCAACGCCCGCAACACAGGCCTAACTGACGAGGCCTCCGCTCCCTGCACCTACAGACCGGGGAACAAAGTGCTGAGGAGGCCCTGCCGCAAGTCCCGGGACCGGAACGAGGCCACGGCGGGCCCAAAAGACACATCTACAGAAGCCAGCTATATCCATAGAGCCCCTACCTACCCACCTGCAGCTGGCCTAAAACTGAGCATACTGTATTAATGAGCATCTGGGGATGCAGCTCCAGAGCTCCAATTAAAGGGAGCTTACCACACTGACGTCCTCCCAATCCCTTCAGTTAACATTACCCCATCGCTGCCTACCACAGTGGGCAACATACTGATCCCGGGGATCCTGGCGAGTGGCTTCTTTTATAACCGTCTTTGCGGTCAGTGACCCGCAAGTCTGCCAGGATGCCAAATTTAGAGGCCCCCAGGAAGTGCGCCCCGGGACCGGAGCGTAGACACCCCGAGAAGAGTAGCGGCTTTGCCTTTCCCCTGGGCTTGCGTCCTCACTAGCCCCTGCCTGATCCGGACCCTCGGGCACTCTTGTGTGGTGGCGGACCCCTCCACCTGTCATCCAGAGCTACAGCTACAATTTTCCTTCCCCAGGTGGAATCCCCCTGGATATTCCTGACCCTCTACACGGAAGACCCTGACCGCTGGCTGGCCCAGGTTGGGAACCCGGTATTACGAGACCAGGAAAAAAACACACGACCCATGGCCCTGCTTTGTCCACCAACATATATCACTTGATCCCTCAGGAGCACGCAGCCCTACACCCGTCGCTTATCACTACAATATATGGAGTGAGAATCCCCCTGTGAAGATATGCCCTTCTAACACCATGATTTTCTCACCGTCGCTTCCTGCCTGAATAACCACTCACTACGGTCATCCTCTTCCTACCTATATGATCTACTAACCCCTCCCGGGACATCTCGACATGCCTCCGAAGAAATCGAAGGGATCTAAATCTGCTTCACAAGTGAATTTCTTTGGGTCCTCCTCCTCCGGTAAGAAGACACATGCACCATTTTCCTCGCCGAATCTGACCCAATCATCTCAATCAACTTCACCAATAATAAACAACACGGCCCACGCCGCACAAGCGGATATGGACTCTCTAGATGGCCCGGTCACGCTACGTTCTATCCATTCCTTGTTAGCCTCCTTCAAGTCAGATATCACATCTGAGCTTAGATCCAATATACAAGCTCTCCGCGCTGATATTTCTGAAATCGGTGACAGGACAGACCACATTGAACATAAGATGGAGGAGTTAGTAACATCGCACAATGATTTGATCTCCGCACACGACGCTCTCCTGGAGGAAGTAGCTAACATTCGAGACAAAACTACAGACTTGGAGGACCGCTCACGTAGGAATAATATAAAAATAAGAGGCATTCCTGATGATGTTTCAAATGCTGACCTGTATGGATACGCCACCGATCTTTTCCACAAATTGATACCTGATGTTCCGCTTCCGGATCTCCTGATTGACAGGATCCATAGACTCCCGAAGTCTAGACAAGCACCTGCTCAGGCCTCCAGGGACACACTCCTCAGGGTCCATTTCTTTCACACTAAGGAAAAGATCTTACGTGCAGCACTGCCCTCTTCACCTACGGCGGCTTGTCTGGATTCTCTCCAACTCTTCCAAGACCTGTCTCCAGCGACCATGGCCAAAAGGCGATCATTCTTTAACATCACATCAGCCCTACGGAAAGCTGCAGTTCAATATAAGTGGGGATTCCCTACTAAGCTGATTGTGCTACGCAATGGTATAACTACCGTCATCACCTCACCCGAAGATGGACCTCAAATTCTGAAGAAATGGGACATCCTTCTCGATACTCAACCGGCCCCCCCCGCTACATCCCCAAAACGGATAGCCCAAGACTGGACACTGGCTCCGGGCTGAGGATCACTTGGGAATAACCGTAGGATAATTACTATTCAGCGAGTGTTTCTTCCACTACAGGTTCATCTGTAGTTATATCTTCATTACAATATAGTCAATGTTTTGAGTAGGATGCTTCAATGTTTTCATTTAAACCTAGATAGAAGTAGAACTGTTTATGCCTAAATCAGACAGCAAACACCCATTTCTTCTTATCTTAGGATGACCTATGTTTGTTTAGCTTCTTTATCTATCTTATCTATTATTGCGTTTGATAATCACGTGTTAGACATGTTCTGGTTTGGAGGCGACGGTGGGAAAAATTGGCTGGTATGCCACCCACCCACACCTGCCCGTCACGATACCCATGTGACGGGATCTCTAGCTCCTCTATGGATGCTATTTCTGTTTTTTTTCCATGTTTTCTTTTTTGTTCTGTTTCCTACTCTCATATTCTTCTCTTTACTGATGTTGACTACACTTCTATTTTAGAGGACTGTGCTGATTTGTATTATAATTGGAGGCAAATGTTACTGATACTTTTCGTCGGGCTGTGTATCGCCTCCCCATACCTTCCCACATGGCTACCTTTTTAAGTCTTAATGTTAAGGGGCTTAACTCACCCAATAAGAGACGCCTGGCTCTAAAATACTTTGCGGATCAAAAGGCGGACGTAGTAGCTATACAGGAATCCCACTTCCCACTACACTCCCCCCCTCAGTTCTCCAATACCAACTACCCGGTTCATTATACCTCCTGTGGGCCGTTTAAGAGAAATGGTGTCGCTATCCTCTTCCATAAATCATGCCCCTTCCAGCTAGAGAGTAAGTGGGTAGATGGCAATGGCAGATATTTGATTCTAATGGGGAAGCTGCGAAAGAAATATGTCACTCTGGTCTCCCTCTATGCCCCTAATTCTAATCAACCCCGATTTCTGAAATCCTTTTTTCAAAAGCTGTATAGTGTCAAGAAAGGCGCGGTCTTCCTGATGGGTGACTTTAACCTAGCCCCTGACCCTAACCTAGATAAATCCGCGAAACTTGACAAGCAGTCCGCCAACGTAGCCAAAGCCCTGGCCTCCTCTTTCTCTCACTTACTTGCCGAATTTGACTTATATGATGCTTGGAGAATCAGGAATATAGGGGCCAGAGATTATACATTTTATTCGGCAGTGCATAGATCCTACTCTAGGATCGATTTGCTCCTGACGGATAAATGGACATTACAATCCATTCCTAAAGTCAAAATTTTGCCGATATCGTGGTCAGACCACGCGCCACTACTTTGGACTTGGACATACAAAACCCCTATCCCCGCAACACGCCCCTGGAGGTTACGGGATTACATTTTGAGAGATGAGGACGGAGTCTCTATATTACGAGAGGCCTTGTCTTCTTATTTGGACACAAACAACCCCGCTGATACCTCTATCTCCAATCATTGGTGTGCCCTTAAAGCGGTCCTGAGAGGCGCAGCTATACATGCTTCAGCTCGTATAGCGCGTCGAGACAGGGAAGTTCAGTTGGCTTATGAGTTGGAGGTGACGACGCTAGAAGCTAAACATAAACAAACCCCTACCGATGATCTCACCCTTGCGTCCCTGACGGAAGCAAAAAGGAAACTAAACAATCTCTACCTTTTACACGTACAAAGAGCAGTCTCTAACCTAAAACAAAAATACTACACATTAGGTAATAGGGCAGGTAGACTACTGGCGCGGAAACTCAGAGGGAAAAATCTTATCAATAGAATTAAATACCTAGCAAACCCAGACGGACCGCAGTCGCTGAACCCTAAAGATATTGCAAACCAATTTGCCTCTTACTATAGGAAACTATACAATCTCAAACAAGATCCCCTCACCCCGCAACCTTCCCTGCAGCTTATACGGTCCTTTCTAGATTCCATTAATCTACCTTCCATTTCCCCCGAGGATGCTTCCACACTTTGCACACCCTGGACTGGGAGAGAAATCCAGACTTCCCTGAAAGCCCTCAAAACAGACAAGGCCCCCGGACCGGACGGGTTTATTAATCTCTTTTACATTACCTTTCAGGACTCACTCTCCCCACTTCTCCTTAACCTGTACAACGACGCTTCCTCTAACCCCTTCCCTAGAGAAATGTTGGAGGCACAGGTGATAACGATTCTCAAACCAGGCAAGAACCCATCCCTCTGCGCAAATTATAGACCCATAGCACTTTTGAATACAGATATAAAGTTGTATGCCAAACTGCTTGCAAATAGACTGAATCCGCTGATCCCCACATTGGTCCATCAAGACCAAGTGGGCTTCACTATGGGTCGCCAAGCCTCTGACAATACCAGGAGAGTTTTCTCCCTGCTGGAGGCTCGCTCCGCGTCGCGGGAACCCTTATTATTGCTCTCCCTCGACGCGGAGAAAGCTTTCGACAGGATTCATTGGTTATACATGTCAGAAGTTCTTGCCAGGTTTGGGTTCACGGGACAATTCCTACAGAATGTACTACGCCTATACACGCACCCCTCAGCACATGTTTTTAGTAATGGGTTTCTATCTGATCCCTTCCCCATCACCAACGGCACTCGTCAGGGATGTCCACTGTCGCCATTAATTTTCATTTTGGCGATAGAACCTCTAGCAGAGAAAATTAGAGAGTCTACCCTAGTTAGCGGAGTTCACATAGGTCCCACGCAACATAAGATTTGCCTGTTTGCAGACGACGTCCTGCTTTTTGTAACCAAGCCTGAAATTTCTCTCCCAGTCATACACGATATCCTACAGGACTACGCCAAAATCTCCTACTATAAATTGAATACGGCTAAAACTGAGGCAATGGCATTTGACATTGACCCGACCCCACTCCAAACCCTACAATCTATATACCCCTATGCCTGGCAGGACTCTTACATTCAATACCTTGGGATTAAGATCCCTTCCAGCTCTCGTTCCACGTTGGAGTGTAATTACCTTCCTCTCTTGGGCCACTTCCGAACCCTCACCAAACAATGGACAAACTATGAAATCTCCTGGTTAGGGCGCCTTTCATCAATAAAAATGATGCTCCTCCCTAAAATTCTTTACCTATTTAGAGCCATACCTTACTTAGTACCGATCGCTCTCCTTAACAAATTCTATTCTGTCATATCTACCTTTATTTGGAAGGGCAAAAAACCCAGGATAGCTAGAAACCGTCTGTTTAGATCCAAAGGCAATGGGGGTCTTGCATTTCCTAACCTTGAACTTTATCAACATGCATGTCTCCTTGATCAGTTGAAGGACTGGCTCCAGACTGACTCCGTAAAACCCTGGGTAGATATTGAAAGTCATATGTGCACAGGATTCCCTCTACCAGATTTAATCTGGGTCAGACCCTTACATAGACCCCCCTCTACCAAATTTATGAAGAGTATAACTAACTCTCTTAAGGTCTGGGACAGATTAGTCAATAATCTGGGCGACTGCACACTCCCCTCCACGCACCTATCCATCCTGGCGATTTCCAAACTACTCCCAGACCTCCCACTG
This sequence comes from Pseudophryne corroboree, assembly GCF_028390025.1. NCBI lineage: Eukaryota > Metazoa > Chordata > Amphibia > Anura > Myobatrachidae > Pseudophryne > Pseudophryne corroboree. The sequence goes on along the minus strand of NC_086454.1, from coordinate 159,403,705 downwards.
CGGAACTGGCGAGAGTTAGGGGTTCGACAGATCAAGGATTTGTATGACAAATCAGAGCTTAAAACCTTCCAACAACTACAAACCCAATATCTGATACCATCAAAGGATTTTTATAAATACCTACGCATCAGACACTGGATTAAGGCAAATATACCTGATCCTCTCTCCCCCCCTACCCCACCCCCATATATTTTAAGCAACTTTTCCTCCAGTCATCACAAAGGTGGTATATCTCAGTGGTATATTACGCTCCTCTCCCCACTCAATGATATGAAATTACATATCCAAACACGATGGGAATCAGAACTTAACATCCCTCTGACTGAGCAGGAATGGGAAAATATATTTATGAATATTTTTAAAATGTCTCGGTGCATCAACCACACTGAAATGATGTTCAAATTGATCCATGGCCTATATCACACTCCTGACAAACTACATAAGATCTGGCCAGACTCCTCTAAATTTTGTTGGAGGCAATGTGGATCAGTAGGTACTTTAACTCACATATTTTGGACATGCCCAGTTATTAAGCCACTGTGGATAGAGATCTTTGGGCTAATTGAAAAGGTCACAAAGGTGCCCCTCCCCCTCCGTCCTGAGATTGTTTTTTTGCACTATTTCCCCCCTCAAATACCTTCTGAATACTCTTACGTGATAGGCCATATCCTCATAGCCACCAGAGCCGCAATTGCTCAATATTGGAAAAGAACAGACCCCCCACGCTTATCCAAAATTATATCGTCAATACAACATAATTTCGAAATGGAAACTATGAGCATTAAATATTCCCTGGCTCCCCAATCCCCTCTATTGAAATGGCTTCCGTGGTTTGATTATTATCCCTCCGGCACCACCCCCCGAAATACCTAGGCCTGTAATAGATGATGGTTAACCCCTCCTTATATAGGTTTACACATTGTTCAATAACAATGCTCAGAAGTATGCGCAGGTCCTTTACAGTTTTTCTGAACGATTGATGGTCAGCACCCCTCCTATTCTACACTCCACCCTTTCTCTATCTCCTTTCTTACTTATTTTCCTCATTTCTTCTCTATTCTCAACCTTCAAGATCTTTAGTTTAAGTAGTATTACTCTACAACTATGTATTGTGGTTTTCAGACATGCTGCTACAGTACTATTGGTATTATTTCTGTTCATATAATGTTATGTATGTTCTGTACTGTAAAATCTTCTCTAATAAAATTTCTTCAGTAAAAAAAAAAAAATGCAGCCCCTTGCCTTCCCTCTTGACCCCCAGAGGCTGCAGGCAGCAGCTGGTGGCAAAAATGCAAAGATATGATGATCCCACCATCGATTGTCGTGATGTTCTGACCATTGATGATTGTACCAGTGTTTATAAAAAAAAATTCTAAATAAAATCATTTTGGATATATTTTAAATAGGTATAATTAACCTAATTCAATCATAAATAACCCAATAATTACTGAGCGGTTTTTGGAAAAAATATTAGCCAGTAAGTGGTGTCAAATGGATGATGTTTCTACCTGCAGTGTGACTTTGTAATTTGCAGTGCACGATCGCCATGAGAACGGCTCGCAGGAGCCATATGGCATCAACTCCTGTGTGTCAAAATAAAATGTATTCAGTCCTTCTAAATCAGGCCTGGCCAACCTGTGGCTCTCCAGCTGCTGTGAAACTACATGTCCCAGAATGCACTGCCATAGTTTCAGCATTCCCTAATAGCAATGCTGTGGCAGGGCATGCTGGGACTTGTAGTTTCACAACAGCTGGAGAGCCACAGGTTGGCCAGGCCTGTTCTAAATGAAAAACGGCCCAATTACTAACTAAAATAGTGAAACCAAATTTAACAGGGTGCATATAGAAAATGTATGTGCTCCTACCCTGCACGCAGCCAGTATAATAATATTGGTGTAAAACAAGATAACCATATAATCCATAGGTGAAGAGCTATATAGAGACTGCTGAGGAGCACTTTCCTTCCTTGCTGTGCTTGTCAGTGACTAACAAGTGATGCGTGCTGTAAGGCCAACACCTTCTTTATTAGGTATGGCCTAAGGCTGCTGAGAAGAAAGTCCTGGATCTCAGACAATGACATGTATTTTATTTCAAGACTCACCCTGTGGCAAAGTGGGAGTGAAATATGAAGAAGCTGTAGTTGTCTCCGGAGCCCCTACTCAGCCCTTGCCCGACATATACCCCAGCTGGTAATTTAGAGCAAATCACTTACTAGGAACCACTATAGAATGTTAAAATCAGCACCGGGCACAGTACATACTGATGACTTCTGCTGGCCAGCCTTTATAATGACCTCTGAGAATCTGACATAGGACAACAACTAATAGCGGACTACTGATTGGATGGCTGCAAAGCTATTCCAATGCAGAGTCCTCTATCATTTCTATCTCTGCATTGGATTTCTCTAATGTCATATAAAGTGTATACAGATCACAAAAATCTACAATGAATTCTAATATCTGCAATCATTTTCATTAAGGAAGGCATTATGGGGTCTATTCAGGAAGCAGTGAAAAGTGTGGAGAAGTGAGCCTGTGGAGAAGTTGCCCATGGTAACCAATCAGCATTGAAGTAACATTTATAATTTGCATACTATACAATTATACAGAGCAGCTGATTGGTTGCCATGGACAACTTCTCCACTGGCTCACTTCTCTACTCCTTTCACTGCTTCATGAATAAACCCCTATATTTTACCTAGGTTTTGTAATGACCACTGAAGTGCTGACATCAGAGCTCAGTTTATTTTCAGAACTATGTAAATCTTTATTACCATCACTTGTATATTATAATAATTTCTTTACATTTTTATTTACTATTAAACTGACCAATATTTACCACTGTTTTCTACAATAGTGTTTGTGAAGAGGAAAGGACAGGGCCTGGCTTATATAGGAAGTCAGAGGGTGGATATGGAACATGTGAGTACATCTGGATAAGTCAGGCTTAGACACAGGACAAAGGCAAGGAGCTGTCCAAAGCCTGGAATTGTATTGTCAGAAGAGTGGCAGCAGCCTCCAGAGGAAGGAGCCCTCTGTTCTAATCCTGGCTGGAACTCGGCTTATACTTTTCGTTTATACATACTGCTATCCAAGCACTCCACAGCCCGCCACCACCTGCATAGTGTCTCGTGCCTCGTTACGTGCCCAGTTCTGTAGACCATATCTCCAGAAGGATATAAATACATTAGAGAGTGTACAAGGAAGGGCAACTAAAATGGTGCATGGTCTACATCACAAAACTTACCTGGAAAGGCTAAAATATATTAACATGTATAGTTTGGAGGAGAGAAGGGAAAGGGGGGACATGATAGAAACTTTCAAATATATCAAGGGTCTTAACAAAGTTCAGGAGGGAAACATTCTTCAAAGGAAGAGAAGTATTAGAACTCATGGACATACACTGAGACTGGAGGGGGGGAGGTTCAGTGGAAATTTAAGGCAAAATTACTTCACAGAAAGGGTGGTGGATAAGTGGAATAGCCTCCCATCAGAGGTTGTAGAGGCTAAGACTGTAGAACAATTTAAACATGCTTGGGATAGGCATATGAATATCCTTACAAAGAATTAAGGTTCAAACGGTTGAGATTGCCTAAAGGATAAAAAAAAAAGCGGCAGACTAGATGGGCCAAGTGGTTCTTATCTGCCGTCAAATTCTATGTTTCTATGTATGTTTCTAAGTTACTTATTACCAAGTGTTTGACCTTCTTGAGATCTGCAGAATGAAGGATATTCAGGAGCCAGACAGCTTCCACTTTTGCCTCTTTCTTAGACCAGAGAAATTTTGTGTATGGACACCAATATACACTGGTCAAAAAAATAAAGGGAACACTTAAACAACACAATGTAACTCCAAGTCAGTCACACTTCTGTGAAATCAAACTGTCCACTTAGGAAGCAACACTGATTGACAATCAATTTCACATGCTGTTGTGCAAATGGAATAGACAACAGGTGGAAATTACAGGCAATTAGCAAGACACCCCCAATAAAGGAGTTGTTCTTCAGGTGGTGACCACAGACCACTTCTCAGCTCCTATGCTTTCTGGCTGATGTTTTGGTCACTATTGAAAGCTGGCGGTGCTTTCACTCTAGTGGTAGCATGAGACGGAGTCTACAACCCACACAAGTGGCTCAGGTAGTGCAACTCATCCAGGATGGCACATCAATGCGAGCTGTGGCAAGAAGGTTTGCTGTGTCTGTCAGCATAGTGTTCAGAGCATGGAGGCGCTACCAGGAGACAGGCCAGTACATCAGGAGACGTGGAGGAGGCCGTAGGAGGGCAACAACCCAGCAGCAGGACCGCTACCTCCGCCTTTGTGCTAGGAGGAACAGGAGGAGCACTGCCAGAGCCCTGCAAAATGACCTCCAGCAAGTCACAAATGTGCATGTGTTTACTCAAACGATCAGAAACAGACTCCATGAGGGTGGTATGAGGGCCCGACGTCCACAGGTGGGGGTTGTGCTTACAGCCCAACACCGTGCAGGACGTTTGGCATTTGCCAGAGAACACCAAGATTGGTAAATTCGCCACTGGCGCCCTGTGCTCTTCACAGATGAAAGCAGGTTCTCACTGAGCACATGTGACAGACGTGACAGAGTCTGGAGACGCCAAGGAGAACGTTTTGCTGCCTGCAACAACCTCCAGCATGACCGGTTTGGCAGTGGGTCAGTAATGGTGTGGGGTGGCATTTCTTTGGGAGGCCGCACAGCCCTCCATGATCTCGCCAGAGGTACTGAGATGAGATCCTCAGACCCCTTGTGAGACCATATGCTGGTGCGGTTGGCCCTGGGTTCCTCCTAATGCAAGACAATGCTTGACCTCATGTGGCTGGAGTGTGTCAGCAGTTCCTGCAAGACGAAGGCATTGATGCTATGGACTGGCCCGCCCGTTCCCCAGACCTGAATCCAATTGAGCACATCTGGGACATCATGTCTCGCTCCATCCACCAACGCCACGTTGCACCACAGACTGTCCAGGAGTTGGCGGATGCTTTAGTCCAGGTCTGGGAGGAGATCCCTCAGGAGACCATCCGCCACCTCATCAGGAGCATGCCCAGGCATTGTAGGGAGGTCATACAGGCACGTGGAGGCCACACACACTACTGAGCCTCATTTTGACTTGTTTTAAGGACATTACATCAACGTTGGATCAGCCTGTAGTGTGTTTTTCCACTTTAATTTTGAGTGTGACTCCAAATCCATACCTCCATGGGTTAATAAATTTGATTTCCATTGATAATTTTTGTGTGATTTTGTTGTTAGCACATTCAACTGTGTAAAGAACAAAGTATTTAATAAGAATATTTCATTCATTCAGATCTAGGATGTGTTATTTTAGTGTTCCCTTTATTTTTTTGAGCAGTGTAGTTATGTCTTCCCAGAAAAAGGATAGACACAGAGAGGCTGGTGCCGAATTAAATGGAAGTCAGCCACAATTGCTCATGCATTGCATGCACACAGCTAATTGTTGCTACTCGGCAGATGCACAGGTGTATGCATTTTAGTGACCAGACATCCCATATCCTTACACTTGTTAGCTGTCAGCAGCAGTGTACACTTGCACCAGCCCTACAATGCAGAGGCGTCACTCACCTCTTAGACACCCGGTGCGGCGGTAAAAGAGGGGGCGGGGCTTGGGGGGAAGGGGCGGGGCTTCGCGGACTGACACCCCTTGTTTATCAGCTTGAATGGCTTGAAAGGGGCGGGGCTTCCCGAAAGGGGCGGGGCTTTGCGTCCCGACACCCGTTTTTTTTTTCAACTTGGGGGGTTAGGAGGGGCAGGCTCACTCCTGGGGAGTGCTGTGCCTGCAGTGCTGGCTCCTACACAGTGACAGGAGCCGACTGCTGCACTTAATATAACAGTGCAGCACTCAGCTCCTGTCTCTAAGCAGGAGCCGGCATTTTGGTGTCACCCCTCGGCGGGTGACACCCAGGAGCGGGCCGCACCCCCCGCACCCCCGTTGTGACGCCACTGCTACAATGTAAGGAAGATTTGTACGAAAATAGACAGAATTATGTGCACGCACACCCTGCATTGTCTGAGGTTCTGACAACACACCCACATGAATATGCCTTGTTACAGCCCATCAGCCACTAGTGCATTTGGTTTGCATAGAACTCTGAATCACCCTTGGCTGTGTACACTTTCCGGTGTATGTGCACATTGAAAATACACAAGATATGCTGGCCAAATGGACTTGTGTTCAACTGCATGCCAGCCCCAGTGTTCATATACAGTCTTGGTAAAGGTTCATCCTCTAGTCATTCAAAACAACCTTCTATGTTATGAGTCTGACTGGCTTTATACACTGCTGGGGAATATTTATTACTAAAATAAACTTTTGTTGTTGGTTTCTATAAGTCTGACTTTGATTAAATAAACATGTATTTCATTTAGTTACGTCAGAGATGGGGAACCTTTGGTCATAAAGCTGTTGTTGAACTACACATCCCAGCATGGCCTGCAACAGTTTTAGCATGGCCAAATCGCAAAACTGTAGCAGGGCATGCTGGTGTGTGTAGTTCAACAACAGCTGGAGGGCCAAAGGTTCCCACTCCTGATTTACGTGATGCTAACTAGCAGAACAATTGTGAAAACTGTATTTATTTTTTAATTATTATTTCTGTGTGCTTTCCCTTCAGTACATGCCATGAGAAACTGTGGGGCCCAGTACATATGTAACAGGGATGAGAATCTGTGGGGCGCAGTACATATGTAACAGGGATGAGAATCTGTGGGGCGCAGTACATATGTAACAGGGATGAGAAACTGTGGGGCCCAGTACATATGTAACAGGGATGAGAAACTGTGGGGCCCAGTACATATGTAACAGGGATGAGAATCTGTGGGGCCCAGTACATATGTAACAGGGATGAGAATCTGTGGGGCCCAGTACATATGTAACAGGGATGAGAATCTGTGGGGCCCAGTACATATGTAACAGGGATGAGAATCTGTGGGGCCCAGTACATATGTAAAAGGGATGAGAAACTGTGGGGCCCAGTACATATGTAACCGGGATGAGAAACTGTGGGGCCCAGTACATATGTAACAGGGATGAGAATCTGTGGGGCCCAGTATGTATGTAACAAGGATGAGAAACTGTGGGACCCACTACATTTGTAACAGGGATGAGAATCTGTGGGGCCCAGTACATATGTAACAGGGATGAGAAACTGTGTGGCCCAGTACATATGTAAAAGGGATGAGAAACTGTGGGGCCCAGTACATATGTAACAGGGATGAGAAACTGTGGGGCCCAGTACATATGTAACAGGGATGAGAAACTGTGGGGCCCAGTACATATGTAACGGGGATGAGAAACTGTGGGGCCCAGTACATATGTAACGGGGATGAGAAACTGTGGGGCCCAGTACATATGTAACAGGGATGAGAATCTGTGGGGCCCAGTACATATGTAACAGGGATGAGAAACTGTGGGGCCCAGTACATATGTAACAGGGATGATAAACTGTGGGGCCCAGTACATATGTAACAGGGATGAGAAACTGTGGGGCCCAGTACATATGTAACAGGGATGATAAACTGTGGGGCCCAGTATGTATGTAACAAGGATGAGAAACTGTGGGACCCACTACATTTGTAACAGGGATGAGAATCTGTGGGGCCCAGTACATATGTAACAGGGATGAGAAACTGTGTGGCCCAGTACATATGTAACAGGGATGAGAAACTGTGGGGCCCAGTACATATGTAACAGGGATGAGAAACTGTGGGGCCCAGTACATATGTAACAGGGATGAGAAACTGTGGGACCCACTACATTTGTAACAGGGATGAGAATCTGTGGGGCCCAGTACATATGTAACCGGGATGAGAAACTGTGGGGCCCAGTACGTATGTAACAAGGATGAGAAACTGTGGGACCCACTACACTTGTAACAGGGATGAGAATCTGTGGGGCCCAGTACATATATAACAGGGATGAGAATCTGTGGGGCCCAGTACGTATGTAACAGGGATGAGAATCTGTGGGGCCCAGTACATATGTAACAGGGATGAGAATCTGTGGGGCCCAGTACGTATGTAACATGGATGAGAATCTGTGGGGCCCAGTACGTATGTAACAGGGATGAGAAACTGTGGGGCCCAGTACATATGTAACAGGGATGAGAATCTGTGGGGCCCAGTGCGTATGTAACAAGGATGAGAAACTGTGGGACCCACTACATTTGTAACAGGGATGAGAATCTGTGGGGCCCAGTACATATGTAACCGGGATGAGAAACTGTGGGGCCCTGTACGTATGTAACAGGGATGAGTAACTGTGGGGCCCAGTACGTATGTAACGGGGATGAGAAGCTGTGGGGCCCAGTACGTATGTAACGGGGATGAGAAACTGTGGGGCCCAGTACATATGCAACAGGGATGAGAAACTGTGGGGCCCAGTACGTATGTAACAAGGATGAGAAACTGTGGGACCCACTACATTTGTAACAGGGATGAGAATCTGTGTGGCCCAGTACATATGTAACCGGGATGAGAAACTGTGGGGCCCAGTACGTATGTAACAGGGATGAGAAACTGTGGGGCCCAGTACATTTGTAACGGGGATGAGAAACTATGGGGCCCAATACGTATGTAACAGGGATGAGAAACTGTGGGGCCCAGTACATATGTAACGGGGATGAGAAACTGTGGGGCCCAGCACGTATGTAACGGGGATGAGAAACTGTGGGGCGCAGTACATATGTAACAGGGATGAGAAACTGTGGGGCCCAGTACATATGTAACAGGGATGAGAAACTGTGGGGCCCAGCACGTATGTAACGGGGATGAGAAACTGTGGGGCACAGTACATATGTAACAGGGATGAGAAACTGTGGGGCCCAGTACATATGTAACAGGGATGAGAAACTGTGGGGCCCAATATGTATGTAACAAGGATGAGAAACTGTGGGACCCACTACATATGTAACCGGGATGAGAAACTGTGGGGCCCAGTACGTATGTAACAGGGATGAGAAACTGTGGGGCCCAGTACGTATGTAACGGGGATGAGAAACTGTGGGGCCCAGTACATATGTAACGGGGATGAGAAACTGTGGGGCCCAGTACATATGTAACGGGGATGAGAAACTGTGGGGCCCAGCACGTATGTAACGGGGATGAGAAACTGTGGGGCGCAGTACATATGTAACAGGGATGAGAAACTGTGGGGCCCAGTACATATGTAACAGGGATGAGAAACTGTGGGGCCCAGCACGTATGTAACGGGGATGAGAAACTGTGGGGCGCAGTACATATGTAACAGGGATGAGAAACTGTGGGGCGCAGTACATATGTAACAGGGATGAGAAACTGTGGGGCCCAGTACATATGTAACAGGGATGAGAAACTGTGGGGCCCAGTACATATGTAACGGGGATGAGAAACTGTGGGGCCCAGCATGTATGTAACGGGGATGAGAAACTGTGGGGCGCAGTACATATGTAACAGGGATGAGAAACTGTGGGGCCCAGTACATATGTAACAGGGATGAGAAACTGTGGGGCCCAGCACGTATGTAACGGGGATGAGAAACTGTGGGGCGCAGTACATATGTAACAGGGATGAGAAACTGTGGGGCCCAGTACATATGTAACAGGGATGAGAAACTGTGGGGCCCAGCACGTATGTAACGGGGATGAGAAACTGTGGGGCGCAGTACATATGTAACAGGGATGAGAAACTGTGGGGCGCAGTACATATGTAACAGGGATGAGAAACTGTGGGGCCCAGTACATATGTAACGGGGATGAGAAACTGTGGGGCCCAGTACGTATGTAACAGGGATGAGAAACTGTGGGGGCCAGTACATATGTAAAAGGGATGAGAAACTGTGGGGCGCAGTACATATGTAACAGGGATAAGAAACTGTGGGGCCCAGTACATATATAACAGGGATGAGAAACTGTGGGGCCCAGTACATATGTAACAGGGATGAGAAACTGGGGCCCAGTACGTAAGGAACGGGGATGAGAAGCTGTGGGGCTTAGTACATATGTAACGGGGATGAGAAACTGTGGGGCCCAGTACATATGTAACAGGGATGAGAAACTGTGGGGCGCAGTACATATGTAACAGGGATGAGAAACTGTGGGGCCCAGTACATATGTAACAGGGATGAGAAACTGGGGCCCAGTACATATGTAACAGGGATGAGAAACTGTGGGGCCCAGTACGTATGTAACGGGGATGAGAAACTGTGGGGCCCAGTACGTATGTAACGGGAATGAGAAACTGTGGGGCCCAGTACGTATGTAACGGGAATGAGAAACTGTGGGGCCCAGTACGTATGTAACGGGGATGAGAAACTGTGGGGCCCAGTACATATGTAACAGGGATGAGAAACTGTGGGGCCCAGTACATATGTAACAGGGATGAGAAACTGGGGGCCAGTACATATGTAAAAGGTATGAGAAACTGTGGGGCGCAGTACATATGTAACAGGGATGAGAAACTGTGGGGCCCAGTACATATGTAACGGGGATGAGAAACTGTGTGGGCCCAGTACATATGTAACGGGGATGAGAAACTGTGGGGCCCAGTACGTATGTAACGGGGATGAGAAACTGTGGGGCCCAGTACGTATGTAACGGGGATGAGAAACTGTGGGGCCCAGTACGTATGTAACGGGGATGAGAAACTGTGGGGCCCAGTACGTATGTAACGGGGATGAGAAACTGTGGGGCCCAGTACGTATGTAACAGGGATGAGAAACTGGGGCGCAGTACATATGTAACAGGGATGAGAAACTGTGGGGCCCAGTACGTATGTAACGGGGATGAGAAACTGTGTGGCGCAGTACGTATGTAATGGGGATGAGAAACTGTGGGGCGCAGTACATATGTCACGGGGATGAGAAACTGTGGGGCCCAGTAAATATGTAACAGGGATTAGAAACTGTGGGGCCCAGTACGTATGTAACAGGGATGAGAAACTGTGGGGCGCAGTACATATGTAACAGGGATGAGAAACTGTGGGGCGCAGTACATATGTAACAGGGATGAGAAACTGTGGGGCCCAGTACATATATAACAGGGATGAGAAACTGTGGGGCCCAGTACATATGTAACAGGGATGAGAAACTGGGGCCCAGTACGTAAGGAACGGGGATGAGAAACTGTGGGGCCTAGTACATATGTAACGGGGATGAGAAACTGTGGGGCCCAGTACATATGTAACAGGGATGAGAAACTGTGGGGCGCAGTACATATGTAACAGGGATGAGAAACTGTGGGGCCCAGTACATATGTAACAGGGATGAGAAACTGGGGCCAAGTACATATGTAACAGGGATGAGAAACTGTGGGGCCCAGTACGTATGTAACAGGGATGAGAAACTGGGGCGCAGTACATATGTAACAGGGATGAGAAACTGTGGGGCCCAGTACGTATGTAACGGGGATGAGAAACTGTGGGGCCCAGTACGTATGTAACGGGGATGAGAAACTGTGGGGCCCAGTACGTATGTAACAGGGATGAGAAACTGGGGCGCAGTACATATGTAACAGGGATGAGAAACTGTGGGGCCCAGTACGTATGTAACGGGGATGAGAAACTGTGTGGCGCAGTACGTATGTAATGGGGATGAGAAACTGTGGGGCGCAGTACATATGTCACGGGGATGAGAAACTGTGGGGCCCAGTAAATATGTAACAGGGATTAGAAACTGTGGGGCCCAGTACGTATGTAACAGGGATGAGAAACTGTGGGGCCCAGTACGTATGTAACGGGGATGAGAAACTGTGGGGCCCAGTACATATGTAACGGGGATGAGAAACTGTGGGGCCCAGTACATATGTAACGGGGATGAGAAACTGTGGGGCCCAGCACGTATGTAACGGGGATGAGAAACTGTGGGGCGCAGTACATATGTAACAGGGATGAGAAACTGTGGGGCCCAGTACATATGTAACAGGGATGAGAAACTGTGGGGCCCAGCACGTATGTAACGGGGATGAGAAACTGTGGGGCGCAGTACATATGTAACAGGGATGAGAAACTGTGGGGCGCAGTACATATGTAACAGGGATGAGAAACTGTGGGGCCCAGTACATATGTAACAGGGATGAGAAACTGTGGGGCCCAGTACGTATGTAACGGGGATGAGAAACTGTGGGGCCCAGCATGTATGTAACGGGGATGAGAAACTGTGGGGCGCAGTACATATGTAACAGGGATGAGAAACTGTGGGGCCCAGTACATATGTAACAGGGATGAGAAACTGTGGGGCCCAGCACGTATGTAACGGGGATGAGAAACTGTGGGGCGCAGTACATATGTAACAGGGATGAGAAACTGTGGGGCCCAGTACATATGTAACAGGGATGAGAAACTGTGGGGCCCAGCACGTATGTAACGGGGATGAGAAACTGTGGGGCGCAGTACATATGTAACAGGGATGAGAAACTGTGGGGCGCAGTACATATGTAACAGGGATGAGAAACTGTGGGGCCCAGTACATATGTAACGGGGATGAGAAACTGTGGGGCCCAGTACGTATGTAACAGGGATGAGAAACTGTGGGGGCCAGTACATATGTAAAAGGGATGAGAAACTGTGGGGCGCAGTACATATGTAACAGGGATAAGAAACTGTGGGGCCCAGTACATATGTAACAGGGATGAGAAACTGTGGGGCCCAGTACATATGTAACAGGGATGAGAAACTGGGGCCCAGTACGTAAGGAACGGGGATGAGAAGCTGTGGGGCTTAGTACATATGTAACGGGGATGAGAAACTGTGGGGCCCAGTACATATGTAACAGGGATGAGAAACTGTGGGGCGCAGTACATATGTAACAGGGATGAGAAACTGTGGGGCCCAGTACATATGTAACAGGGATGAGAAACTGGGGCCCAGTACATATGTAACAGGGATGAGAAACTGTGGGGCCCAGTACGTATGTAACGGGGATGAGAAACTGTGGGGCCCAGTACGTATGTAACGGGAATGAGAAACTGTGGGGCCCAGTACGTATGTAACGGGAATGAGAAACTGTGGGGCCCAGTACGTATGTAACGGGGATGAGAAACTGTGGGGCCCAGTACATATGTAACAGGGATGAGAAACTGTGGGGCCCAGTACATATGTAACAGGGATGAGAAACTGGGGGCCAGTACATATGTAAAAGGTATGAGAAACTGTGGGGCGCAGTACATATGTAACAGGGATGAGAAACTGTGGGGCCCAGTACATATGTAACGGGGATGAGAAACTGTGTGGGCCCAGTACATATGTAACGGGGATGAGAAACTGTGGGGCCCAGTACGTATGTAACGGGGATGAGAAACTGTGGGGCCCAGTACGTATGTAACGGGGATGAGAAACTGTGGGGCCCAGTACGTATGTAACGGGGATGAGAAACTGTGGGGCCCAGTACGTATGTAACGGGGATGAGAAACTGTGGGGCCCAGTACGTATGTAACAGGGATGAGAAACTGGGGCGCAGTACATATGTAACAGGGATGAGAAACTGTGGGGCCCAGTACGTATGTAACGGGGATGAGAAACTGTGTGGCGCAGTACGTATGTAATGGGGATGAGAAACTGTGGGGCGCAGTACATATGTCACGGGGATGAGAAACTGTGGGGCCCAGTAAATATGTAACAGGGATTAGAAACTGTGGGGCCCAGTACGTATGTAACAGGGATGAGAAACTGTGGGGCGCAGTACATATGTAACAGGGATGAGAAACTGTGGGGCGCAGTACATATGTAACAGGGATGAGAAACTGTGGGGCCCAGTACATATATAACAGGGATGAGAAACTGTGGGGCCCAGTACATATGTAACAGGGATGAGAAACTGGGGCCCAGTACGTAAGGAACGGGGATGAGAAACTGTGGGGCCTAGTACATATGTAACGGGGATGAGAAACTGTGGGGCCCAGTACATATGTAACAGGGATGAGAAACTGTGGGGCGCAGTACATATGTAACAGGGATGAGAAACTGTGGGGCCCAGTACATATGTAACAGGGATGAGAAACTGGGGCCCAGTACATATGTAACAGGGATGAGAAACTGTGGGGCCCAGTACGTATGTAACAGGGATGAGAAACTGGGGCGCAGTACATATGTAACAGGGATGAGAAACTGTGGGGCCCAGTACGTATATAACGGGGATGAGAAACTGTGTGGCGCAGTACATATGTAATGGGGATGAGAAACTGTGGGGCGCAGTACATATGTAACAGGGATGAGAAACTGTGGGGCCCAGTACATATGTAACAGGGATGAGAAACTGTGGGGCCCAGCACGTATGTAACGGGGATGAGAAACTGTGGGGCGCAGTACATATGTAACAGGGATGAGAAACTGTGGGGCGCAGTACATATGTAACAGGGATGAGAAACTGTGGGGCCCAGTACATATGTAACGGGGATGAGAAACTGTGGGGCCCAGTACGTATGTAACAGGGATGAGAAACTGTGGGGGCCAGTACATATGTAAAAGGGATGAGAAACTGTGGGGCGCAGTACATATGTAACAGGGATAAGAAACTGTGGGGCCCAGTACATATGTAACAGGGATGAGAAACTGTGGGGCCCAGTACATATGTAACAGGGATGAGAAACTGGGGCCCAGTACGTAAGGAACGGGGATGAGAAGCTGTGGGGCTTAGTACATATGTAACGGGGATGAGAAACTGTGGGGCCCAGTACATATGTAACAGGGATGAGAAACTGTGGGGCGCAGTACATATGTAACAGGGATGAGAAACTGTGGGGCCCAGTACATATGTAACAGGGATGAGAAACTGGGGCCCAGTACATATGTAACAGGGATGAGAAACTGTGGGGCCCAGTACGTATGTAACGGGGATGAGAAACTGTGGGGCCCAGTACGTATGTAACGGGAATGAGAAACTGTGGGGCCCAGTACGTATGTAACGGGAATGAGAAACTGTGGGGCCCAGTACGTATGTAACGGGGATGAGAAACTGTGGGGCCCAGTACATATGTAACAGGGATGAGAAACTGTGGGGCCCAGTACATATGTAACAGGGATGAGAAACTGGGGGCCAGTACATATGTAAAAGGTATGAGAAACTGTGGGGCGCAGTACATATGTAACAGGGATGAGAAACTGTGGGGCCCAGTACATATGTAACGGGGATGAGAAACTGTGTGGGCCCAGTACATATGTAACGGGGATGAGAAACTGTGGGGCCCAGTACGTATGTAACGGGGATGAGAAACTGTGGGGCCCAGTACGTATGTAACGGGGATGAGAAACTGTGGGGCCCAGTACGTATGTAACGGGGATGAGAAACTGTGGGGCCCAGTACGTATGTAACGGGGATGAGAAACTGTGGGGCCCAGTACGTATGTAACAGGGATGAGAAACTGGGGCGCAGTACATATGTAACAGGGATGAGAAACTGTGGGGCCCAGTACGTATGTAACGGGGATGAGAAACTGTGTGGCGCAGTACGTATGTAATGGGGATGAGAAACTGTGGGGCGCAGTACATATGTCACGGGGATGAGAAACTGTGGGGCCCAGTAAATATGTAACAGGGATTAGAAACTGTGGGGCCCAGTACGTATGTAACAGGGATGAGAAACTGTGGGGCGCAGTACATATGTAACAGGGATGAGAAACTGTGGGGCGCAGTACATATGTAACAGGGATGAGAAACTGTGGGGCCCAGTACATATATAACAGGGATGAGAAACTGTGGGGCCCAGTACATATGTAACAGGGATGAGAAACTGGGGCCCAGTACGTAAGGAACGGGGATGAGAAACTGTGGGGCCTAGTACATATGTAACGGGGATGAGAAACTGTGGGGCCCAGTACATATGTAACAGGGATGAGAAACTGTGGGGCGCAGTACATATGTAACAGGGATGAGAAACTGTGGGGCCCAGTACATATGTAACAGGGATGAGAAACTGGGGCCCAGTACATATGTAACAGGGATGAGAAACTGTGGGGCCCAGTACGTATGTAACAGGGATGAGAAACTGGGGCGCAGTACATATGTAACAGGGATGAGAAACTGTGGGGCCCAGTACGTATATAACGGGGATGAGAAACTGTGTGGCGCAGTACATATGTAATGGGGATGAGAAACTGTGGGGCGCAGTACATATGTCACGGGGATGAGAAACTGTGGGGCCCAGTACATATGTAACAGGGATGAGAAACTGTGGGGCCCAGTACGTATGTAACAGGGATGAGAAACTGTGGGGGCCAGTACATATGTAACGGGGATGAGAAACTGTGGGGCGCAGTACATATATAACAGGGATGAGAAACTGTGGGGCCCAGTACATATGTAACAGGGATGAGAAACTGGGGCCCAGTACGTAAGGAACGGGGATGAGAAACTGTGGGGCCTAGTACATATGTAACGGGGATGAGAAACTGTGGGGCCCAGTACATATGTAACAGGGATGAGAAACTGTGGGGCGCAGTACATATGTAACAGGGATGAGAAACTGTAGGGCCCAGTACATATGTAACGGGGATGAGAAACTGTGGGGCCCAGTACGTATGTAACGGGGATGAGAAACTGTGGGGCCCAGTACGTATGTAACGGGAATGAGAAACTGTGGGGCCCAGTACGTATGTAACGGGAATGAGAAACTGTGGGGCCTAGTACATATGTAACGGGGATGAGAAACTGTGGGGCCCAGTACATATGTAACAGGGATGAGAAACTGTGGGGCGCAGTACATATGTAACAGGGATGAGAAACTGTAGGGCCCAGTACATATGTAACGGGGATGAGAAACTGTGGGGCCCAGTACGTATGTAACGGGGATGAGAAACTGTGGGGCCCAGTACGTATGTAACGGGAATGAGAAACTGTGGGGCCCAGTACGTATGTAACGGGAATGAGAAACTGTGGGGCCCAGTACGTATGTAACGGGGATGAGAAACTGTGGGGCCCAGTACATATGTAACAGGGATGAGAAACTGTGGGGCCCAGTACATATGTAACAGGGATGAGAAACTGGGGGCCAGTACATATGTAAAAGGGATGAGAAACTGTGGGGCGCAGTACATATGTAACAGGGATGAGAAACTGTGGGGCCCAGTACATATGTAACGGGGATGAGAAACTGTGGGGCCCAGTACATATGTAACGGGGATGAGAAACTGTGTGGGCCCAGTACATATGTAACGGGGATGAGAAACTGTGGGGCCCAGTACGTATGTAACGGGGATGAGAAACTGTGGGGCCCAGTACGTATGTAACGGCGATGAGAAACTGTGGGGCCCAGTACGTATGTAACGGGGATGAGAAACTGTGGGGCCCAGTACGTATGTAACGGGGATGAGAAACTGTGGGGCCCAGTACGTATGTAACGGGGATGAGAAACTGTGGGGCCCAGTACTTATGTAACAGGGATGAGAAACTGTGGGGCGCAGTACATATGTAACAGGGATTAGAAACTGTGGGGCCCACTACATATGTAACAGGGATGAGAAACTGTGGGGCCCAGTACATATGTAACAGGGATGAGAAACTGTGGGGCGCAGTACATATGTAACAGGGATGAGAAACTGTGGGGCCCAGTACATATGTAAAAGGGATGAGAAACTGTGGGGCCCAGTACATATGTAAAAGGGATGAGAAACTGTGGGGCCCAGTACATATGTAACAGGGATGAGAAACTGTGGGGCGCAGTACATATGTAACGGGGATGAGAAACTGTGGGGCGCAGTACGTATGTAACGGGGATGAGAAACTGTGGGGCTCAGTACGTATGTAACGGGGATGAGAAACTGTGGGGCGCAGACATATGTAACAGGGATGAGAAACTGTGGGGCCCAGTACATATGTAACAGGGATGAGAAACTGTGGGGGCCAGTACATATGTAAAAGGGATGAGAAACTGTGGGGCGCAGTACGTATGTAACAGGGATGAGAAACTGTGGGGCCCAGTACGTATGTAACGGGGATGAGAAACTGTGGGGCCCAGTACGTATGTAACAGGGATGAGAAACTGTGGGGCGCAATACATATGTAACGGGGATGAGAAACTGTGGGGCCCAGTACATATGTAACGGGGATGAGAAACTGTGGGGCCCAGTACGCATGTAACAGGGATTAGAAACTGTGGGGCCCACTACATATGTAACAGGGATGAGAAACTGTGGGGCCCAGTACATATGTAACAGGGATGAGAAGCTGTGGGGCCTAGTACATATGTAACGGGGATGAGAAACTGTGGGGTGCAGTACATATGTAACAGGGATGAGAAACTGGGGCGCAGTACATTTGTAACAGGGATGAAAAACTGTGGGGCCCAGTACGTATGTAGCAGGGATGAGAAACTGTGGGGCCAATACGTATGTAACAGGGATGAGAAACTGTGGGGCCCAGTACATATGTAACAGGGATGAGAAACTGTGGGGCCCAGTACGTATGTAACGGGGATGAGAAACTGTGGGGCCCAGTACGTATGTAACGGGGATGAGAAACTGTGGGGCGCAGTTCGTATGTAACAGGGATGAGAAACTGGGTCCCAATACGTGTGTAACAGGGATGAGAAACTGTGGGGCCCAGTACGCATGAAACAGGGATGAGAAACTGTGGGGCCTAGTACACATGTAACAGGGATTAGAAACTGTGGGGCCCAGTACATATGTAACAGGGATGAGAAACTGTGGGGCCCAGTACGTATGTAACAGGGATGAGAAACTGTGGGGGCCAGTACATATGTAAAAGGGATGAGAAACTGTGGGGCGCAGTACATATGTAACAGGGATGAGAAACTGTGGGGCCCAGTACATATATAACAGGGATGAGAAACTGTGGGGCCCAGTACATATGTAACAGGGATGAGAAACTGGGGCCCAGTACGTAAGGAACGGGGATGAGAAACTGTGGGGCCTAGTACATATGTAACGGGGATGAGAAACTGTGGGGCCCAGTAGGTATGTAACGGGGATGAGAAACTGTGGGGCCCAGTACGTATGTAACGGGGATGAGAAACTGTGGGGCCCAGTACGTATGTAACGGGGCTGAGAAACTGTGGGGCCCAGTACGTATGTAACGGGGATGAGAAACTGTGGGGCCCAGTACGTATGTAACAGGGATGAGAAACTGGGGCGCAGTACATATGTAACAGGGATGAGAAACTGTGGGGCCCAGTACGTATGTAACGGGGATGAGAAACTGTGTGGCGCAGTACATATGTAATGGGGATGAGAAACTGTGGGGCGCAGTACATATGTCACGGGGATGAGAAACTGTGGGGCCCAGTAAATATGTAACAGGGATTAGAAACTGTGGGGCCCAGTACGTATGTAACAGGGATGAGAAACTGTGGGGCGCAGTACATATGTAACAGGGATGAGAAACTGTGGGGCGCAGTACATATGTAACAGGGATGAGAAACTGTGGGGCCCAGTACATATGTAAAAGGGATGAGAAACTGTGGGGCCCAGTACATATGTAAAAGGGATGAGAAACTGTGGGGCCCAGTACATATGTAACGGGGATGAGAAACTGTGGGGCGCAGTACATATGTAATGGGGATGAGAAACTGTGGGGCGCAGTACGTATGTAACGGGGATGAGAAACTGGGGCTCAGTACGTATGTAACGGGGATGAGAAACTGTGGGGCGCAGTACATATGTAACAGGGATGAGAAACTGTGGGGCCCAGTACATATGTAACAGGGATGAGAAACTGTGGGGGCCAGTACATATGTAAAAGGGATGAGAAACTGTGGGGCGCAGTACATATGTAACAGGGATGAGAAACTGTGGGGCCCAGTACGTATGTAACAGGGATGAGAAACTGTGGGGCCCAGTACGTATGTAACGGGGATGAGAAACTGTGGGGCCCAGTACGTGTGTAACGGGGATGAGAAACTGTGGGGCGCAGTACATATGTAACGGGGATGAGAAACTGTGGGGCCCAGTACATATGTAACGGGGATGAGAAACTGTGGGGCCCAGTACGCATGTAACAGGGATTAGAAACTGTGGGGCCCAGTACATATGTAACAGGGATGAGAAACTGTGGGGCCCAGTACATATGTCACGGGGATTAGAAACTGTGGGGCCCAGTAAATATGTAACAGGGATTAGAAACTGTGGGGCCCAGTACGTATGTAACAGGGATGAGAAACTGTGGGGCGCAGTACATATGTAACAGGGATGAGAAACTGTGGGGCGCAGTACATATGTAACAGGGATGAGAAACTGTGGGGCCCAGTACATATGTCACGGGGATGAGAAACTGTGGGGCCCAGTAAATATGTAACAGGGATTAGAAACTGTGGGGCCCAGTACGTATGTAACAGGAATGAGAAACTGTGGGGCGCAGTACATATGTAACAGGGATGAGAAACTGTGGGGCGCAGTACATATGTAACAGGGATGAGAAACTGTGGGGCGCAGTACATATGTAACAGGGATGAGAAACTGTGGGGCCCAGTACATATATAACAGGGATGAGAAACTGTGGGGCCCAGTACATATGTAACAGGGATGAGAAACTGGGGCCCAGTACGTAAGGAACGGGGATGAGAAACTGTGGGGCCTAGTACATATGTAACGGGGATGAGAAACTGTGGGGCCCAGTACATATGTAACAGGGATGAGAAACTGTGGGGCGCAGTACATATGTAACAGGGATGAGAAACTGTGGGGCCCAGTACATATGTAACAGGGATGAGAAACTGGGGCCCAGTACATATGTAACAGGGATGAGAAACTGTGGGGCCCAGTACGTATGTAACAGGGATGAGAAACTGGGGCGCAGTACATATGTAACAGGGATGAGAAACTGTGGGGCCCAGTACGTATATAACGGGGATGAGAAACTGTGTGGCGCAGTACATATGTAATGGGGATGAGAAACTGTGGGGCGCAGTACATATGTCACGGGGATGAGAAACTGTGGGGCCCAGTACATATGTAACAGGGATGAGAAACTGTGGGGCCCAGTACGTATGTAACAGGGATGAGAAACTGTGGGGGCCAGTACATATGTAAAAGGGATGAGAAACTGTGGGGCGCAGTACATATATAACAGGGATGAGAAACTGTGGGGCCCAGTACATATGTAACAGGGATGAGAAACTGGGGCCCAGTACGTAAGGAACGGGGATGAGAAACTGTGGGGCCTAGTACATATGTAACGGGGATGAGAAACTGTGGGGCCCAGTACATATGTAACAGGGATGAGAAACTGTGGGGCGCAGTACATATGTAACAGGGATGAGAAAATGTGGGGCCCAGTACATATGTAACAGGGATGAGAAACTGGGGCCCAGTACATATGTAACGGGGATGAGAAACTGTGGGGCCCAGTACGTATGTAACGGGGATGAGAAACTGTGGGGCCCAGTACGTATGTAACGGGAATGAGAAACTGTGGGGCCCAGTACGTATGTAACGGGAATGAGAAACTGTGGGGCCCAGTACGTATGTAACGGGGATGAGAAACTGTGGGGCCCAGTACATATGTAACAGGGATGAGAAACTGTGGGGCCCAGTACATATGTAACAGGGATGAGAAACTGGGGGCCAGTACATATGTAAAAGGGATGAGAAACTGTGGGGCGCAGTACATATGTAACAGGGATGAGAAACTGTGGGGCCCAGTACATATGTAACGGGGATGAGAAACTGTGTGGGCCCAGTACATATGTAACGGGGATGAGAAACTGTGGGGCCCAGTACGTATGTAACGGGGATGAGAAACTGTGGGGCCCAGTACGTATGTAACGGGGATGAGAAACTGTGGGGCCCAGTACGTATGTAACGGGGATGAGAAACTGTGGGGCCCAGTACGTATGTAACGGGGATGAGAAACTGTGGGGCCCAGTACGTATGTAACGGGGATGAGAAACTGTGGGGCCCAGTACTTATGTAACAGGGATGAGAAACTGTGGGGCGCAGTACATATGTAACAGGGATTAGAAACTGTGGGGCCCACTACATATGTAACAGGGATGAGAAACTGTGGGGCCCAGTACATATGTAACAGGGATGAGAAACTGTGGGGCGCAGTACATATGTAACAGGGATGAGAAACTGTGGGGCCCAGTACATATGTAAAAGGGATGAGAAACTGTGGGGCCCAGTACATATGTAAAAGGGATGAGAAACTGTGGGGCCCAGTACATATGTAACAGGGATGAGAAACTGTGGGGCGCAGTACATATGTAACGGGGATGAGAAACTGTGGGGCGCAGTACGTATGTAACGGGGATGAGAAACTGTGGGGCTCAGTACGTATGTAACGGGGATGAGAAACTGTGGGGCCCAGTACATATGTAACAGGGATGAGAAACTGTGGGGCCCAGTACATATGTAACAGGGATGAGAAACTGGGGGCCAGTACATATGTAAAAGGGATGAGAAACTGTGGGGCGCAGTACATATGTAGCAGGGATGAGAAACTGTGGGGCCCAGTACATATGTAACGGGGATGAGAAACTGTGTGGGCCCAGTACATATGTAACGGGGATGAGAAACTGTGGGGCCCAGTACGTATGTAACGGGGATGAGAAACTGTGGGGCCCAGTACGTATGTAACGGGGATGAGAAACTGTGGGGCCCAGTACGTATGTAACGGGGATGAGAAACTGTGGGGCCCAGTACGTATGTAACGGGGATGAGAAACTGTGGGGCCCAGTACGTATGTAACGGGGATGAGAAACTGTGGGGCCCAGTACGTATGTAACAGGGATGAGAAACTGGGGCGCAGTACATATGTAACAGGGATGAGAAACTGTGGGGCCCAGTACGTATGTAACGGGGATGAGAAACTGTGTGGCGCAGTACATATGTAATGGGGATGAGAAACTGTGGGGCGCAGTACATATGTCACGGGGATGAGAAACTGTGGGGCCCAGTAAATATGTAACAGGGATTAGAAACTGTGGGGCCCAGTACGTATGTAACAGGGATGAGAAACTGTGGGGCGCAGTACATATGTAACAGGGATGAGAAACTGTGGGGCGCAGTACATATGTAACAGGGATGAGAAACTGTGGGGCCCAGTACATATGTCACGGGGATGAGAAACTGTGGGGCCCAGTAAATATGTAACAGGGATTAGAAACTGTGGGGCCCAGTACGTATGTAACAGGAATGAGAAACTGTGGGGCGCAGTACATATGTAACAGGGATGAGAAACTGTGGGGCGCAGTACATATGTAACAGGGATGAGAAACTGTGGGGCCCAGTACATATGTAAAAGGGATGAGAAACTGTGGGGCCCAGTACATATGTAAAAGGGATGAGAAACTGTGGGGCCCAGTACATATGTAACAGGGATGAGAAACTGTGGGGCGCAGTACATATGTAACGGGGATGAGAAACTGTGGGGCGCAGTACGTATGTAACGGGGATGAGAAACTGTGGGGCGCAGTACGTATGTAACGGGGATGAGAAACTGTGGGGCGCAGTACATATGTAACGGGGATGAGAAACTGTGGGGCGCAGTACATATGTAACAGGGATGAGAAACTGTGGGGCCCAGTACATATGTAACAGGGATGAGAAACTGTGGGGGCCAGTACATATGTAAAATGGATGAGAAACTGTGGGGCCCAGTACATATGTAACAGGGATGAGAAACTGTGGGGCGCAGTACATATGTAACGGGGATGAGAAACTGTGGGGCGCAGTACGTATGTAACGGGGATGAGAAACTGTGGGGCCCAGTACGTATGTAACGGGGATGAGAAACTGTGGGGCCCAGTACGTATGTAACAGGGATGAGAAACTGTGGGGCGCAATACATATGTAACGGGGATGAGAAACTGTGGGGCCCAGTACATATGTAACGGGGATGAGAAACTGTGGGGCCCAGTACGCATGTAACAGGGATTAGAAACTGTGGGGCCCACTACATATGTAACAGGGATGAGAAACTGTGGGGCCCAGTACATATGTAACAGGGATGAGAAGCTGTGGGGCCTAGTACATATGTAACGGGGATGAGAAACTGTGGGGTGCAGTACATATGTAACAGGGATGAGAAACTGGGGCGCAGTACATTTGTAACAGGGATGAAAAACTGTGGGGCCCAGTACGTATGTAGCAGGGATGAGAAACTGTGGGGCCAATACGTATGTAACAGGGATGAGAAACTGTGGGGCCCAGTACATATGTAACAGGGATGAGAAACTGTGGGGCCCAGTACGTATGTAACGGGGATGAGAAACTGTGGGGCCCAGTACGTATGTAACGGGGATGAGAAACTGTGGGGCGCAGTTCGTATGTAACAGGGATGAGAAACTGTGGGTCCCAATACGTGTGTAACAGGGATGAGAAACTGTGGGGCCCAGTACGCATGTAACAGGGATGAGAAACTGTGGGGCCTAGTACACATGTAACAGGGATTAGAAACTGTGGGGCCCAGTACATATGTAACAGGGATGAGAAACTGTGGGGCCCAGTACGTATGTAACAGGGATGAGAAACTGTGGGGGCCAGTACATATGTAAAAGGGATGAGAAACTGTGGGGCGCAGTACATATGTAACAGGGATGAGAAACTGTGGGGCCCAGTACATATATAACAGGGATGAGAAACTGTGGGGCCCAGTACATATGTAACAGGGATGAGAAACTGGGGCCCAGTACGTAAGGAACGGGGATGAGAAACTGTGGGGCCTAGTACATATGTAACGGGGATGAGAAACTGTGGGGCCCAGTACATATGTAACAGGGATGAGAAACTGTGGGGCGCAGTACATATGTAACAGGGATGAGAAACTGTGGGGCCCAGTACATATGTAACAGGGATGAGAAACTGGGGCCCAGTACATATGTAACGGGGATGAGAAACTGTGGGGCCCAGTACGTATGTAACGGGGATGAGAAACTGTAGGGCCCAGTACGTATGTAACGGGAATGAGAAATTGTGGGGCCCAGTACGTATGTAGCGGGAATGAGAAACTGTGGGGCCCAGTACGTATGTAACGGGGATGAGAAACTGTGGGGCCCAGTACATATGTAACAGGGATGAGAAACTGTGGGGCCCAGTACATATGTAACAGGGATGAGAAACTGGGGGCCAGTACATATGTAAAAGGGATGAGAAACTGTGGGGCGCAGTACATATGTAACAGGGATGAGAAACTGTGGGGCCCAGTACATATGTAACGGGGATGAGAAACTGTGTGGGCCCAGTACATATGTAACGGGGATGAGAAACTGTGGGGCCCAGTACGTATGTAACGGGGATGAGAAACTGTGGGGCCCAGTACGTATGTAACGGGGATGAGAAACTGTGGGGCCCAGTACGTATGTAACGGGGATGAGAAACTGTGGGGCCCAGTACGTATGTAACGGGGATGAGAAACTGTGGGGCGCAGTACATATGTAACAGGGATGAGAAACTGTGGGGCGCAGTACATATGTAACAGGGATGAGAAACTGTGGGGCCCAGTACATATGTAAAAGGGATGAGAAACTGTGGGGCCCAGTACATATGTAAAAGGGATGAGAAACTGTGGGGCCCAGTACATATGTAACGGGGATGAGAAACTGTGGGGCGCAGTACATATGTAATGGGGATGAGAAACTGTGGGGCGCAGTACGTATGTAACGGGGATGAGAAACTGGGGCTCAGTACGTATGTAACGGGGATGAGAAACTGTGGGGCGCAGTACATATGTAACAGGGATGAGAAACTGTGGGGCCCAGTACATATGTAACAGGGATGAGAAACTGTGGGGGCCAGTACATATGTAAAAGGGATGAGAAACTGTGGGGCGCAGTACATATGTAACAGGGATGAGAAACTGTGGGGCCCAGTACGTATGTAACAGGGATGAGAAACTGTGGGGCCCAGTACGTATGTAACGGGGATGAGAAACTGTGGGGCCCAGTACGTATGTAACGGGGATGAGAAACTGTGGGGCGCAGTACATATGTAACGGGGATGAGAAACTGTGGGGCCCAGTACATATGTAACGGGGATGAGAAACTGTGGGGCCCAGTACGCATGTAACAGGGATTAGAAACTGTGGGGCCCAGTACATATGTAACAGGGATGAGAAACTGTGGGGCCCAGTACATATGTCACGGGGATGAGAAACTGTGGGGCCCAGTAAATATGTAACAGGGATTAGAAACTGTGGGGCCCAGTACGTATGTAACAGGGATGAGAAACTGTGGGGCGCAGTACATATGTAACAGGGATGAGAAACTGTGGGGCGCAGTACATATGTAACAGGGATGAGAAACTGTGGGGCCCAGTACATATGTCACGGGGATGAGAAACTGTGGGGCCCAGTAAATATGTAACAGGGATTAGAAACTGTGGGGCCCAGTACGTATGTAACAGGAATGAGAAACTGTGGGGCGCAGTACATATGTAACAGGGATGAGAAACTGTGGGGCGCAGTACATATGTAACAGGGATGAGAAACTGTGGGGCCCAGTACATATGTAAAAGGGATGAGAAACTGTGGGGCCCAGTACATATGTAAAAGGGATGAGAAACTGTGGGGCCCAGTACATATGTAACAGGGATGAGAAACTGTGGGGCGCAGTACATATGTAACGGGGATGAGAAACTGTGGGGCGCAGTACGTATGTAACGGGGATGAGAAACTGTGGGGCTCAGTACGTATGTAACGGGGATGAGAAACTGTGGGGCGCAGTACATATGTAACAGGGATGAGAAACTGTGGGGCCCAGTACATATGTAACAGGGATGAGAAACTGTGGGGGCCAGTACATATGTAAAATGGATGAGAAACTGTGGGGCCCAGTACATATGTAACAGGGATGAGAAACTGTGGGGCGCAGTACATATGTAACGGGGATGAGAAACTGTGGGGCGCAGTACGTATGTAACGGGGATGAGAAACTGTGGGGCTTAGTACGTATGTAACGGGGATGAGAAACTGTGGGGCGCAGTACATATGTAACAG
Organism: Pseudophryne corroboree; assembly: GCF_028390025.1. Lineage (NCBI taxonomy): Eukaryota > Metazoa > Chordata > Amphibia > Anura > Myobatrachidae > Pseudophryne > Pseudophryne corroboree. The sequence continues at coordinate 159,376,823 of NC_086454.1, read as the reverse complement.
GGATGAGAAACTGTGGGGCCAATACGTATGTAACAGGGATGAGAAACTGTGGGGCCAATACGTATGTAACAGGGATGAGAAACTGTGGGGCCCAGTACATATGTAACAGGGATGAGAAACTGTGGGGCCCAGTACGTATGTAACGGGGATGAGAAACTGTGGGGCGCAGTTCGTATGTAACAGGGATGAGAAACTGTGGGTCCCAATACGTGTGTAACAGGGATGAGAAACTGTGGGGCCCAGTACGCATGTAACAGGGATGAGAAACTGTGGGGCCTAGTACACATGTAACAGGGATTAGAAACTGTGGGGCCCAGTACATATGTAACAGGGATGAGAAACTGTGGGGCCTAGTACACATGTAACAGGGATGAGAAACTGTGGGGCGCAGTACATATGTAACGGGGATGAGAAACTGTGGGGCGCAGTACGTATGTAACGGGGATGAGAAACTGTGGGGCCTAGTACACATGTAACAGTGATTAGAAACTGTGGGGCCCAGTACATATGTAACAGGGATGAGAAACTGTGGGGCCTAGTACACATGTAACAGGGATGAGAAACTGTGGGGCCTAGTACACATGTAACAGGGATTAGAAATTGTGGGGCCCAGTACATACGTAAAAGAGATATACATGCCTGTGAGGAGGCAGAGTATCTTCTACATCTAGTATAGGGTGGGAGCAATTACACATTGAGGAGGATGAGTTTTTATAAACTAACACATGTGCTGCCCATGCAGAGGCGTAGCCATCCCAAGATGCGTACAGGTCTACTTGTGTGCAAAAATATTCTGTTTTCCTTCAGGTAATGTATGTCCATTTTACTTACTTCTCTTCATAAGACTCTATGGGGCTTATTGTAAGTCACACGCAATGTGGCTGTAGTTGCAGGCAGTCACAGAAGTAGGGGCAGATTAACAGCAGAGGGGGCCCATGTGCAGACTCCATGCGGGCCCCTTCCTCTATACTGCGCAAGTACAAGTCTCTGGAAACATGGTGCATGCAATGTTACGGCGACTAATCACTACTGCGCATGTGTGGCGACCATTTCCCCTGTGATTTTTGCCGCAGTGCCAACACGGCATTCTGTAAAGGTAATAAAACATGGGTTCAATGTGGGCCCCACTGGACCCAGGGGCCCGTGTGCATCTCACACCATACACCCGTTCTAGATACTTCAATGCGTAGAAGCCTGAATTACTACCCTATGCTAATTCGTCTAGCCATTCCAAAAAGTGGGGGTTCTTGCATGTGCAAGTAGAAAGCCAGGCCACCCACTGATTTTTCGCAGGCTGTCGCATATGTCATCACTAGTATCTGCACTTGCTCTGGCCCTATGCTACGTGCAAGAGATACATCTAAAACAGGCTTCCCTACTCTGTACGTACAACTCAGAATCACACAGAGCTTTTGTGACATGCCCACAACACTCCACAATTCAGAATGCACACAAGCGATTGCTTTGCCACTGCCCAGATTCCACCCCGAAACTCCCTCTTCTTTTTTTATCCACTAGGGGTCACTGGAGTACTCTTGGGATATGGACGGTGTGATAGCAGGGATAGGCACATTTAAATATTTAAATGTGTAACCCTCCTTCCCCCTCCATACTCCCCACATGCCTCAGTGTTTTTTTATGTGCCTCATGGGATCGCACATCCTGGACTGAAGTTCCAGATTTTTTACTTTTAATTTTTATCCACAGCCCTTCCCAGCTTATTAAGAAGCTTGGGTCCGGGTCTGGGGGTGCTGCTAAAGGCAGCAGAGGCTTGTCGGCACTCAAAGGAGTCCCGCCATAGACCTTCATCAGCATAAGCTGATTCCAGCCTTGGCTGCAGGGAGCAGGACAGAGCTTAGAGAGAAGCCCTGTCATTCACTCCGGATCCCGGCAGTGTGGTGCATAAGGTAATGAGCGGCGGTCAGCTCGCGCTGCCGCTGCTCTGTATGTACCAATGTTACGTTTTTTAACTGTTACAGGTGAGCCAGAGATCTGTATATGGGTACTGCGGTCAGCTAGCGCTACCACCGCTCCGTGTGGCTGTAAAAGGTGGCAGGGGCTGCACCCAGCTCACACTCCCCACAGGCTGCAGTATATCACGGCGGACAGCTCCCGCTGTTGCCATGCTGGGCAGAACCACTAAACACGGCTGTCTACACGCTCTCCCCATATCACTATGTATTGTGTGGGAGGGAGATTCAGTGGAACTGTTGCCCAGCGCCGTCGCTTCCCCAGCCCGTCCCTTTGAGAGCTGACGGCAGCGATCTGTGCAAATCCACACTAGACACCACTTCCCCAGCCCAAAAAGCAGTCAGCCGCGGAAGTGAGTGGGCGGTCAGCTTATGCTGCCGCCGCGCTAGGTGTGGGTTAGATTTTTACTAATGGATCTCTGGATCACATTGCTGCCGGCCCCCCTCACTAATCCCCACGAGGCGCGCCGCGCTGTCAGTGAGCGAGCGGTCAGCACACGCCACCGCTCTCCGTGGGGGGTATATTTCACCTTGCCCTGCGCCCTTCAATGGTCTCATATGACTTGTCTCCGCTGCTACAGGGAGCCGACGGCCAGATCACCCTGCCGTTGCTCCGGGTGTGGAAGTGATTTTTTATCTATGTGCAGGGCTCAGGATACACTGTACCGCAGCTGCACAGATCAGCTCACACATCAGCCATGGTCATGTGTACAGAGGCAGAACTTTGGGAGGCAATGGAGTCAACTGCCGCCGGGCTCCTGCTTTGAAGGGGGGCACTTCTACTCCGGTTCTGTGTGTTCAGCGACATTAATCAATTAAGTTAATTGACAGCAGCCGGTATCTCTTCTGTAGCTGACTTCCCCACTAGTCACTACACCTTACAAATCACACCCTCTTTATTATAGATACACTGGAAGCAGACACCTTACTGATGAAGCTATTTGCTCCTATAAAGGAAGCATGAGAATTCTAACTATATGAAGTTATTTCTCTGACAAGAACAAGTAACTTCATATAGTTAGAATTCTCATACTTCCTATGCAAGAGCAAATATCTCCATCAGTAAGGTGCATGCTTCCAGTGTAATAGGTTGTGGGTTCTAATCCTGGATATGACACTTGCAAATTAATTGTCAGAGAAATAATCAGCATTGTGAAGTGACTGAGCAGATCTATGTAGTGTGTGGCTGGACCCCTACAAAGATCTGCCTAGTTGCAATGGTTTTGTAGTAGCTTCATATACACTGCTCAAAAAAATAAAGGGAACACTAAAATAACACATCCTAGATCTGAATGAATGAAATATTCTTATGAAATACTTTGTTCTTTACACAGTTGAATGTGCTGACAACAAAATCACACAAAAATGATCAATGGAAATCAAATTTATTAACCCATGGAGGTCTGGATTTGGAGTCACCCTCAAAATTAAAGTGGAAAAACACACTACAGGCTGATCCAACTTTGATGTAATGTCCTTAAAACAAGTCAAAATGAGGCTCAGTAGTGTGTGTGGCCTCCACGTGCCTGTATGACCTCCCTACAACCCACACAAGTGGCTCAGGTAGTGCAGCTCATCCAGGATGGCACATCAATGCGAGCTGGGACAAACTTACGCCACTGCATGTGCATATAGTATATCCATCTCCATCTGCCATTATGCAATGGGTCATAGCTGTGGAGGGATATATATATTAAAATGCCCCAGTCCAGCTATTTCTATAAGCTTAATAGGATGTGTATTTAGCTTTTACATATATGTTTGTGTGCTTTACAAAACTAAGGGCAAGACAGGCTATTAATGGGGGTCATTCCGAGTTGATCGCTAGCTGCCGTTGTTCGCTGCGTAGCGATCAGTGAAAAAAATGGCTAATCTGCGCATGCGTATGCACCGCAATGTGCACGCGCGTCGTACGACTACAAAGTCCATTGTGGTTTTGCACTGGTTCTAGCGACGATTCCGATTGCACAGCCGTCTGCAAGGAGATTGACAGAAAGAGGGTGTTTCTGGGTGTCAACTGACCGTTTCCAGGGAGTGCTTAGAAAAACGCAGGCGTGGCAGAAAAAATGCAGGCGTGGCTGGGCGTTTGCTGGGAAGGTATGTGACGTCAAAAGCCGTCCCTGCATCGTTAGAAACAATGCACACGAAGAGTAACTACAGGGCTGTTCTTGTTTTGCACAAAAAGATTTTGCAGGTGCTCTGCTGCACAAGCGTTCACACTTCTGCAAAGCGAAAATACACTCCCCAGTGGGCAGCAACAATGCGTTTACACGCCTGCTAAAAACTGCTAGCGAGCGATCAACTCAGAATGACCCCCAATAAGCCTATGCTGAGAATGTATATGTGTGTATATACACTGCTCAAAAAAATAAAGGATAAAAAAAAAAGACTAGATGGGCCAAGTGGTTCTTATCTGCCGTCAAATTCTATGTTTCTATGTATGTTTCTAAGTTACTTATTACCAAGTGTTTGACCTTCTTGAGACCTGCAGAATGAAGGATATTCAGGAGCCAGACAGCTTCCACTTTTGCCTCTTTCTTAGACCAGAGAAATTTTGTGTATGGACACCAATATACACTGCTCAAAAAAATAAAGGGAACACTTAAACAACACAATGTAACTCCAAGTCAATCACACTTCTGTGAAATCAAACTGTCCACTTAGGAAGCAACACTGATTGACAATCAATTAGGAAGCAACACTGATTGACAATTTCACATGCTGTTGTGCAAATGGAATAGACAACATGTGGAAATTATAGGCAATTAGCAAGACACCCCCAATAAAGGAGTTGTTCTGCAGGTGGTGACCACAGACCACTTCTCAGCTCCTATGCTTTCTGGCTGATGTTTTGGTCACTTTTGAAAGATGGCGGTGCTTTCACTCTAGTGGTAGCATGAGACGGAGTCTACAACCCACACAAGTGGCTCAGGTAGTGCAGCTAATCCAGGATGGCACATCAATGCGAGCTGTGGCAAGAAGGTTTGCTGTGTCTGTCAGCGTAGTGTCCAGAGCATGGAGGCGCTACCAGGAGACAGGCCAGTACATCAGGAGACATGGAGGAGGCCGTAGGAGGGCAACAACCCAGCAGCAGGACCGCTACCTCCGCCTTTGTGCAAGGAGGAACAGGAGGAGCACTGCCAGAGCCCTGCAAAATGACCTCCAGCAAGTCACAAATGTGCATGTGTCTACTCAAATGATCAGAAACAGACTCCATGAGGGTGGTATGAGGGCCCGACGTCCACAGGTGGGGGTTGTGCTTACAGCCCAACACCGTGCAGGACGTTTGGCATTTGCCAGAGAACACCAAGATTGGCAAATTCGCCACTGGCGCCCTGTGCTCTTCACAGATGAAAGCAGGTTCTCACTGAGCACATGTGACAGACGTGACAGAGTCTGGAGACGCCAAGGAGAACATTCTGCTGCCTGCAACATCCTCCAGCATGACCGGTTTGGCAGTGGGTCAGTAATGGTGTGGGGTGGCATTTCTTTGGGGGCCCGCACAGCCCTCCATGTGCTCGCCAGAGGGAAGCCTGACTGCCATTAGGTACCGAGATGAGATCCTCAGACCCCTTGTGAGACCATATGCTGGTGCGGTTGGCCCTGGGTTCCTTCTAATGCAAGACAATGCTAGACCTCTTGTGGCTGGAGTGTGTCAGCAGTTCCTGAAAGACGAAGGCATTGATGCTATGGACTAGCCCGCCCATCCCCCAGACCTGAATCCAATTGAGCACATCTGGGACATCATGTCTCGCTCCATCCACCAACGCTATGTTGCACCACAGACTGTCCAGGAGTTGGTGGATGCTTTAGTCCAGGTCTGGAAGGAGATTCCTCAAGAGACCATCCACCACCTCATCAGGAGCATGCCCAGGTGTTGTAGGGAGGTCATACAGGCACGTGGAGGCCAAACACACTACTGAGCCTCATTTTGACTTGTTTTAAGGACATTACATCAAAGTTGGATCATCCTGTAATGTGTTTTTCCACTTTAATTTTGAGTGTGACTCCAAATCCAGACCTCCATGGGTTAATAAATTTGATTTCCATTGATAATTTTTGTGTGATTTTGTTGTCAGCACATTCAACTATGTTAAGAACAAAGTATTTAATAATATTTCATTCATTCAGATCTAGGCTGTGTTATTTTAGTGTTCCCTTTATTTTTTTGAGCAGTGTATATGGATATATATATATGTGTGATATGTATATTTAATATATATATGTGTGGGTGCATACCTCCCAACTGTCCCGATTTTCGCGGGACAGTCACGATTTTTGGGCACTGTCCCGCTGTCCCATCCGCGGGCCGCAGTGTCCCGCGGTGGGGGTGGGGGGGGGGCAGTTGGGAGGCTCTGTCTCTCACTTGTATAGATTCAGGGAAAGAGGGAAAGGGGACGAAATCCTCCGCACTGGACTCTTATTCAATCAATGATACTAATAATAATCTGTGATTCCCCAATTTTATTATCATGAATCAATTGACATTATTATGTGGGGGTGCCGCCATAGACAATGGGCTAGAAAAGAAACATTGGAAAGAAAAGGATTGTCTCTTTGTTGGCGCACTATAAGAAGAAGAGTAAATATCTAAAATGTAACTTTTAATTTCATATGGATAAAATGCCTGACAATGTGAAAAATTATGAGACAAAATTACAAACATTACACACAAATAAAATAATAACAAATCCTACTACGTGTCTTCTTTGTGTCTATATAATTTATAGTGCTTGACTGTGTGCAACTATAGTTGGAACCTGGCCATAGGTGAATAACTGTTGTATAGACACAAAGAAGACACGTAGTAGGATTTGTTATTATTTTATTTGTGTGTAATGTTTGTAATTTTGTCTCATAATTTTTCACATTGTCAGGCATTTTATCCATATGAAATTAAAAGTTAAATTTTAGATATTTACTCTTCTTCTTATAGTGCGCCAACAAAGAGACAATCCTTTTCTTTCCAATGTTTCTTTTCTTCTTCTGTCTCTCACTGCCCTGCTTAGCAGAGCAGTGGTGAATAGACGCACAGCGTCTATTCAGTGGAGACAGGAGGAGAGGGGGCATGCAGGCGGCTCACAGAGCGCTGGGCATGCCCCCTCAGTGACGAAAATGGAGGTGTGGCTTGCGGTCGTGCCCCCCCCCCCGCTCAAAGCCACGCCCCCTTTTGCACAGGTAACGCCCCTTTTCAGACACGTCCCTCCTTGGGCCAGGACAAAGTTGGGAGGTATGTGGGTGTGTGTTACAATTCATTCAGAACAACATGATGTGGACGCCATTTTAGATTTCCTGTCTCTTCCTGTAGGAATTTAGTCAGCCTACAACACATGGCCACAGGAGGGGGCAGGTGGTTTCTTCAGTAAAACACATACAGAACATACCAGCATGTGGTGCACTCAAGCACACTTAAATTATTTAGTCTTTTAATAATGTGTATTTCTATGCATAATTACTGGAACAGCATCCACTTCCACAGTGTGTCTTGTATATACGGGTCCAGATAAGGTCCTCTACCCTAATCCTCTTTACGAATGATGGCAAATGTAATGGCTGATTTGAAGTCACAATTGTCCGCTGCACGGAAATAACGTAAGGTGACTAAGTATGTTTCACAGTAACACCGTCCGAGCAGCCACAGCGGTCACACTATTTCTAAAACTGTGCAGGGTTTACAAACTTCCTGTATAGTTCAATTCATAAAGTAGTCATCATGTGTCTCTGATGATTCAATGCCAGTGAGGTTTTATTAAATCCAAATAAACGCTTTTCTGTGCAAAGCGAATCTGTTTAAATAGCCTTTCCCATGATGATAACTAACTTGTAAATTTTGACACCAGTGGACTCTTGAATTTCTAACACTTTCACAAACGTTATCTATTCCAGTCCCAGCTGCAACAACGCTTTTAGACTAGAGATGAGCGTTTCGGATTTACTTGGTTCTTTACGCCAGAATTATCGCCATTTCTTATTTTCTGGATTTTTCTTATTAGCTAACCAAAACACGTGACGTCTGATAGCCAATAAGGAGATTCAGGTAAATCCGAGTAGAACCGAACCCGCTCATCTCTATTTTAGACCCGTTGCAGCGTAAGCTGAGGGCCCGGCTAAAATCCATTTATAATGCAGCAGAAGTGTTGCTTACACTTGTTTTAGTTGGAGGTTGGGTAAGGTTAACATAGCTGTAGTTGCATGGGCGACACAGCTCAAGGTAGGCCTACAACAGGGTCGTTCCTCAGACCAACCTTTTACGTATAAATAAACACTTTCTTATTGCGACAGTCGGGCACTTTGGTTATGGTCTTGACAGGCCGAGCCTGATTCAAAACCAGGAACAGAGACGTTGCCTAATGAGGATAATCTATTAGTTAGTCCTTATTGGGACAAAGTTAATTTATCAGGCTACTTGAGGTAAGTCTGTTTCCTACCGCTACCTGCACTTGTTCCTCAAATGCAATACACTAGACCATTGTTAAAATATTTTAGACCTCAGTTCTTGCGAGGCCGTGCTCGAATAAAACAACCGTACACAGTAGATAGGTTAGAGGACGGCTTTACAAACAGCCGTCGTCAAAACACAAAGCCAGCTAACAAACCATAGCATGGCGCCCTTCCAGCACATCTCTGTTCTTCATTTGTGCAAGCATGTCTTCAACCGTTTCCTTTGGCATTGATAAAGCTAAATATTTATCTTACTTAAAACCCTTTAAGAGGTCTAAGAACACTGTACGCTATTGACGTATGGAATACCGTAAGGGTACGCACGTTGCGTAACGATCGCTTAGCCGTAGTCGAGACGCTCAAGCGTCATGTTCGCTCACGGCCAAGAGATCACAGACAGGCACGCTATTGGCTGCCGACTAACGTAATGGTTCGCTATAGCGTAGCGAACGCTCGGGACCACGAGGAGATCACCAGCGGCGCTGAAGCTCACAATGTTAAACCTTTATATGTAAACCATGAACAATGTATTATACAGGAAAACCTTAGTGAAATGATAGAGTAGTAGATGCAACACAGTGTAACCTTATTAACTCAAAAGCTGTTCGAGCGTCACCGACGCTCTGAGAATACTTAACACTATAAGAAATACACAAATACCGGGCTTAGGGTCTAACGCCTTATATGAATGTTATACTTGCAAAAGAATAATACAATACAAGTCATACACTACAATATAACACAGACTAACTAACCAGATAACTACAGAGGAAATACAATACAATACAATTACGTTTAAGGGAAAATGAGAGAGAAAGAGGAGGAGAGAGAGAGAGAGAGATATGGCTCACAATAACAATAAAGACAATATGATTGCGGAGAAAACTTACGCACAAGGGGAACGATCGCATGCGCCTCGATATCCAGCTCCCGATTATCAGCAATGAGAACCGTTGAAGAGAGTGAGCTGGATATGATCGGCTTGTCTATTTATGCCCCACACACAATACAATTCAATGGTCCCTACAATCTCATTGTTCATTGGACACAGGAATTCGTCTTCGTATTATAACAAAAGGTCATAGGTTGATTCATACAGGTGGGCTGAGACCATTTCCAACTGCTCAGGTGGGTGGGAAACTAGGTTTCCCGCCGCATGGATAAGTAAGTGCAAATAATAGTAAAAGTACATAAACTTCTTATGTCCATAACTATTCGCACGAGCGATTAATCTGCTTCAAACCAACACCGGAATATTGCTAATTAAATACTCTTCCGATGGATACTAAACACCACTGTATGACCCATGTCTGACCCTTCGTATCAAACAAAGAGGGATCTCTTTGTCCATGAACATGCTATATTAACTAAACTTTCAGAATCTATCAAGGGGACCATGATCTACAAAATACATTATATAGTTAAAATATGTAACGAACGAGTCGCCCGCTAGACGCACATAAACTTTACCGTAAATGCGCACACCGCGCGCCTGCGGGTGCCCGCAGCGGCGAGTATGCGCACGCACGGCAGGGCTCATGAACGTGCAACAGGCACTCGCATGAGGTGCAAATATGGCAGTGTGTAGCGTGATATTTTTCTGACTTTGACAGTCCACCCTTTGGCAGTCAACAATAACTGCCACTTCCTAAAACATTTCAAAACGAGAAAAATATATGCAGGTGTAAATACATTTCCATGGTTGGGTAAGGGAGGAGAGAAGAAGGTGTGAAAAGGGTATGACCTAGTGAGATAGCAGAAGCATGTGTGTATGAATCCATGTTTGGGGGGGTCATGTATCATCGTGCCGTACGTGTTTTAAATCAAGCTTCGAGGTATTGCGAAGTATACATTTGAATTCCTTCTTATCCCGCGGTACGGGTCTGTGGATGGGCTGTCAAACTTTACCGAGCTCTTTTCGGATTTTGGTTGCAACAAAATGGGGGAGCACATTTTAGTTGATGATACATGAATGGGGGAATATGTGATTGCTGATATCTGTGCCTGTATTCCCTATCGACTATGTGTGTCATTACCTGAAGGTTGTAGAGATGAAGATAAAGAACACTTATGGTAAATGCAGTGGTATTCTATGTCAGGTTAATGAACATTTGTCGGTTGAGGTCTTGTTCGGTGTCTGTTGAATGCAGTCTTCTTTGGGCTTTTGCCAAAAGGTGTGGGCAAAAAGCTTTGTCAATGTCCATAGACTTACAAAAGTGTTGGGCTAGCGTGATTTTAAAATTTCTAGGGATACTGGGGGTCTATGGCATAGTTCATCAAATATCTGTGTATAAGGTTGTCAAAACTTCTTCTTTAATCCATCAGTTGTCTGTATACAGGATCATCAAATTCCTCGTCAAAAGTGGGTCTTTTTACCTTGGAAAAACCGGAAAAACAGGTGAAAGAAACGGACTGTATAATCGCATTTTCATCACATCATTGTTTCTACAGTTGGGTCATAAATCAAATCCATTGGAATTACAATTTCCTCACTCCTTAGACTCATTACCCTGGTACTACGTTTGCACTTCGTTAAAGCCTGACCGCATCTAAATATCAAGCCAATCGTTATGACAACACCCAAGATACATAGGAGAAACTTCCCTACATCCATTATGACTCCTTGAGCCCATTCTCCTAAACCAGAGAACCAATTTCGCGGGTTCAACCATGACACCCAACCAGTCAGCTCATTACCCACAGCAGCAAGGGTGAGATTGTGTCTCCTGCGAAATTCCCACTTTAATTGGAGAATATCATCCATCTTTTGGTCTATGACCTCGACCGGGTCCTCGGTACTATTCGTTATATATGTGCAGCATTTCACGCCGTACTGCGTTGCCAGTGTGACACAATATCCACCTGTTACTGCCGTGAGATAATTAAGAACCATTCTATGCTGAACCAGTTCTGTTTTATAAGCTTGAAGTTCTCTTCCAGTATACCTAAACGTGTCATCATACATTTCTGTGATATTGTCTAACAAATTTGCAAGCGCAGAGATATATCTATAGTTCAGCACTCCTCTAGCGGTGCGAGTGAAATCTAACGCAAGTAGGACCTGAATCCCGGTGGATTCATGGATCATGTCAGAGGCCGAATGCTCTGTCCTTTCTGTCAGTTGCCTTTTAACTACGTGCTCGTAGTGGGTGTGAGTATAAGGAGCTTGGGCACCACGGTGTATATCTTTCATTTTGGCATGTGATACAGTCATTACCTCAGGCAGTATTTTTACAATATAACACAATCCTTCAGAGTTTGGGGCAAGCCACTTATACGCCTTCCTCCCGCATATGAAATATGCATCATCGGGGAGAACATATGGGACGGAGTAGGACATAACCATATTACACATCCTCCATGTGAAATCTCCCACCCCTAATTCTCCCATCTGTCTAGTACACGTATCAGTTTGTACGATATGTGCACAGTATCCTGGTGATACCTCTCCAACTCTCGTAATCCTACTTCCTAGGGTATACCTATATCGGAAAGATTTTTCTCTACTGGCTATGTGGCGTATAAGCTCTGTATCTGTAGGCATTCTATCTGCTCTATATGAAAAGGTCATGGTTTGGTTACTCCATGACACTTCCCAATTTCCCGGCTTTCGGGGATTGGTAATGTTAAAACATATTAGGGATCTATCCACATGATATTGGTGGAGCTTCAAACTAGGAGGACTGGAGATATTAAACCTCCTGTCCACCGGTCTCCCACCCTTTAGCTCAAGTACCTCCCCTACCGTTAAAGGAAATGGTACTAGTCCTGATTTGCTATGACCTTGAGGTACTTGAGAGCATACCCAACAATCTGTTTGATTTAACACACTACCCACTAAGGAGTGATAGTCACTCAAGGGATGCCGGTCCATGTGGATATTAAAACTGGATTGGCATTTCTTAATGCACCCATCCTCAACTACATTGTCACAGAGCCTACAGATACAGTTTTCTTCAGCTAACAATCCTTCACAATTCCTTCTATTGTCAATGCTATCGGATCGTTTTCTGATACTCGCCTTTACTTGTTGGTTAAGTTGTTCTTGGAAAACTACGCCTCCATCTTTGTCATCAGAACCCATTCCAGAACCTCTCTCGACCTCCATGGTACTCTCGCCGGAACAGACTGCTCTGGTCAACATCATGGTCAACAGGAAAATCCGGATCACAGTCTCTTGGGGCAAGTCCATCTTATAGGAGGAAACGGAGAAGAATGAGAAGGGGGAAAAAAATAATTGAGGGAGAGGGGATGGGAAGTGGAGAAAAACAATAAAAGGGAACAGGGAATCGACAACTGCTTTTGATCTTATGATTTTCAATGCTCAGGTGCCGCCTCAGTCCTCCTGGAACAGACACTCCAGTGATACAACTTCCTCTACCGTCTGTTCCTTATCACGGGACCTCTTTGGATCAGCAACCTTCTTACAGTGGGACGAATGAACCCAAGTCTCTCTCTCTGCAACCTTCAATGCTGTAGTGCTAGTCAATAAGACTTGGTATGGTCCTTCCCATCTGTCAATAAGGCAACCTGAGCGTAGAAAATTCTGTATCATTACATAATCCCCAGGTTCAATGTCATGACAATTACTATCTGGTAAATCAGGAATCACTAACTTCAAATTATCATTTTGATTCCTTAGCTGTCTACTCATGTTAACCAGGTACTTTACAGTCACTTCATTGTTACACTTCAAATCATCCTGAGGGTTAATCATAACATGCGGTTGTCGACCAAACAATATTTCAAAGGGAGACAGATTAAGAGGGGACCTGGGAGTGGTTCTGATGCTGTACAGTACAATGGGTAAAGCTTCTGGCCATGTCAATCCTGTCTCTGCCATAACTTTGCTCAGTTTATTTTTAATAGTGCTGTTCACTCTTTCCACCTTCGCACTCGCCTGTGGACGGTATGGAGTGTGCAGCTTGCTATCAATTCCCATCAACTTACACATTCCTTGGAAGACATCACCTGTAAAATGGGTACCCCTATCACTTTCGATTGTTCTAGGGATACCATATCTACATACAAATTCCTGCACAATTTTCTTAGCAGTAAACATAGCGGTATTTGTGGCCGCAGGAAATGCTTCGACCCAATTTGAGAATACATCTATACAAACAAGTACATATTTCAAATTTCGACAAGGGGGTAATTGAATAAAGTCAATCTGTATTACCTGAAAAGGGCCGCCTGTAGGTGGGATATGAGATGGTTCTGTTGGTATTGCCTTTCCGATATTCTTTCTCAAACAGGTAAGGCATGACATTGCTCTCTTACTCGCATGAGATGAAAATCCTGGGGCGCACCAATATGCTCTTACCAACTTGCACATTCCCTCCTTGCCCAGATGAGTCAGCCCGTGTGCTGCCTCAGCTAAACATGGAAGATATGCTCTGGGGGCCACTGGTTTACCTTGTCCATCCGTCCAGAGTCCTGAGGACTCCTGGCCATATCCCTTTGCCTTCCAGACTGCCTTTTCCTGTGTGGAACACAAATTTTGCATTTCACACAACTTCTGTGTGTTGATGGTATTAAATACCATCAATTGTGTGGTGTCTGTTTGTCTGGGGGAACCAGCTGCTAACTTAGCAGCTTCGTCTGCTCGGCTGTTACCAAGTGATACTGGGTCCTGGCTATATGTGTGTGCTTTACACTTGATAACAGCCACTCTGTCGGGTTCCTGTATCGCTGTTAGAAGCCTTTTGATGTGAGCTGCATGCGCTACCGGTGTACCAGCTGCCATCATGAAATTTCTGAGGCGCCATAGGGCTCCGAAATCATGGACTACCCCGAAGGCGTATCTAGAGTCGGTGTAGATATTGGCTGACTTGCCCTTAGCCAATTCACATGCTCTGGTTAGGGCGACCAGTTCAGCAACCTGGGCTGAGTGAGGTGGGCCTAGCGGTTCTGCTTCTATGGTGCCTTGGTCATCTACGACTGCGTATCCAGTACACAAGTCTCCCGAGTCTGACTGTCTGTGACAACTACCATCCGTGTAGAAGGTTAGATCTACATCTTCCAGTGGGTTTTCACTGATGTCAGGCCTTGCGGTAAAATTTTGGGTCAAATATTCCATACAATCATGTGTGTCCTCCTTTGTATTAAATCCTCCTTCCCCACCACTCTCATCCTCCACCCTTTGTGCCTGTCCAGGCACACCTGGGAGATATGTTGCAGGATTTAATGCACTGCATCTCCTTATGGTGATGTTTACGGGGGCCATTAGTGCCAATTCCCATCTTGTAAACCGCGCTGATGAGACGTGCCTGGTTTGGGCAGAATTTAGCAAGGCTGACACTGCATGTGGTGTATGAATTTTGAGGTTGTGACCTAGCACTACATCTTCGCTTTTTGTTACTAGCAATGCTATCGCAGCAACGCTTCGCAAGCATGTGGGGAGGGATCGCGCTACCGTATCTAGCTGAGCGCTGTAGTATGCTACCGGCCTGCTGGCATCACCATGCTTTTGGGTTAAGACGCCTGCCGCGCAACCAGCACTTTCTGTTCCGTATAGCTCAAAGGGTTTCCCATAGTCTGGCATACCTAATGCTGGTGCCTGCGTTAGGCACTGTTTAAGTCTCTCAAATGCCATCTCGGACTCGTCTGTATGCGAAATCCGATCAGGCTTGTTTGAGGAGACCATCTCCTGCAAAGGTAATGCTAGAATGGAAAATCCTGGGATCCAGTTACGGCAATACCCACACATTCCTAAAAAGTTCTGATCTGTTGCTGGGTTTGAGGCAGAGTCATGTCTCTAATTGCTTGAATTCTATCAGCGGTCAGGTGTCTCAGTCCTTGTGTTAGACAGTGTCCCAAATATTTTACTTTAGTTTGGCATAATTGTAACTTGTCTTTGGAAACCTTGTGTCCTGTGTCTGAAAGATGAAACAGGAGCTGTTTCGTATCCTTCAGGGATGCTTCCAATGAATCTGAACACAGTAGTAAATCATCCACGTACTGTATCAATATTGATCCACTCTCTGGTTGGAAAGACTGTAAACAATCATGCAAAGCCTGCGAAAATATACTTGGACTATCTATGAAACCTTGTGGTAATCGAGTCCATGTGTATTGGACTCCTCTCTATGTAAATGCAAACAAATATTGGCTGTCAGGGTGCAGAGGTACCGAAAAGAAAGCGGAGCAGAGGTCAATAACAGTGAAAAATTTCGCAGTGGGAGGGATTTGCATAAGGATGACAGCTGGATTTGGCACTACGGGGAACTGACTCTCAACTATTTTGTTAATCCCCCTTAGATCCTGCACTAGCCTGTAACCCCTCCCCCCACTCTTTTTCACAGGGAAGATGGGACTATTGGCAGTGCTGGATGTTCTTACCAGAATGCCCTGTTGTAGCAAGCGCTCTATTACTGGGTAAACTCCTAACTCCACCTCTGGCTTCAGAGGGTACTGTGGGATTTTTGGAGCTATCCTACCATCTTTTACTTGTACAACTACCGGAGCTACGTTTGCCATTAATCCAGTGTCCTGTCCATCTTTAGTCCAAAGTGACTCTGGTATCTGGGATGTCATCTCTTCTATTTGGGATGGAATCTTATTTGTCATAATGGTATGTGTCATTAATTTTGATGGGGAGTCTAACATGTCTCGCACTTCCTGAGCGTGATTCTCAGGTATGTCCAAGAATACACCTTCAGGAGTACAATAAATGACGCACCCCATTTTACACAATAAGTCTCTTCCCAGGAGATTAGTCGGTGCCGATGCAGCCAGCAAAAAGGAATGCTTGGTATGTAAAGGCCCTATAGTAATCTCGGCTGGTTTGCTAACAGGGTAATGCTGGACTACTCCCGTTACTCCCATGGCTGGAATTGTCTTACCAGTGGTTCTCATGCCCACTGTCGAATTTATCACTGATTTGGCCGCCCCCGTATCTACAAGAAAGTTTAATGATTTACCAGCTACATTAATTGCAATTTCGGGTTCACTTCCAAGACTTGCAATCAATTTTACTGGCTGCAGATTACAGGTATGGCCACACCCCTATTGGGTATGGTGACCTCCCTGAATCCCGCTGGCAGCAACTACTTGTGAAGGGGTTAAATGGGAACTACCAGAGGCTTGCCAGTCTCTGTTCGGGGGGTATCTTTTTGTTTCCCCTGCATGTGGCTCATAACTCCGTTTCTGTGGACCCTGCTCCCAATGTCGTGTGTCGTGTCGTTGTCTAGGGGGTTGATAAGACTTTTGTATGTTTCTCGATTTACAGTCTCGTGCAAAGTGTCCCTCTCTATGACAAGAATAACAGGTTACCACATTTGACTTACCCACAGGGTTTGGTGATTTATACAAAGGCTGCCTTGTGGTCAGGGCCTGTATACTTACGGCCATTAACTTATCACCTTGTAATTCCCTGTGTCTGGTGATATTCCGATCGTGATCAACAGCTGCCTCTCTCAAAGTAGCCACCGACAGACCTCGCCAACATGGTTGCGTGGTCTGTACCCTTGTCTTTAATGCCTCTTTTAAGCCATCCATTAGTACAGACACTGCTACTTCTCGATGGTTTATGTTTGTTTTAATGTCCTCTATGCCTGTGTATTTAGCCATATCTAGTAATGCCCTGTGAAAATACTCTGCAGCTGTTTCTGACTCCTTTTGTTTAATGGAGAATATCTTGTTCCATTTAACTACAGCTGGGAAATACTCCTTTAACTGTAAACTTATCCTTTTTACATTGTCTTTGTTGTACACATCTGTAAGAGGTACATCCTGATCCAATCCACAGTCAGCTAAAAATTGAGCCGAGTCGACATTGGAGGGTAAACAAGCCCTCAGCAATACCTGCCAGTCTTTGTTATTGGGCTCTAAAGTGTTCCCTAGGTCTCTGATGTATTTCTGGCTAGCAACTAAGTCTTTCCTAGGGTCAGGGAATTCAGACACTATGGTTCTTAATTCCATTCGGGAAAATGGGCTATACATGGCAATGTTCCTAATGGGAGTGACTCCTGTGGTGTCTGTTTTCCCATTTGGAACAGCTATCACCCTAACAGGATTAAGTCTAGCAACATCATTCTGTGTAGATTCTACAGCCTGTGGTGAAATGGTTTCAGCATAGTGTATGGTGCCGTACTTACCCGTAGATACGACCTCACCTGTCCCTCCGCTAGGGGCCTTTGTTACTAATCTTAAGGGTTGGGCCGTGCCTACTGTAGTTTCTGATATGGTGGCTGCTAGAGAGAGCGCCGATATTGTTGCCGATTCGTCCTCTTGATCACACTCCTGGGGAAAGTTCAAAACAGGGTACAACTTGCACGGGTTAATACTTGCATTGGTTAACTTATTAACATTTACACAGTTACTAAGTGTTTGTTTGTTACACCCTAGTGCGTCATTCTCCGCAACCAATTTCTCTCCTGATATGTATGGTGGCGGCGGGGCCGTGGCTATCAGTTTCTTGATAGGGTTAGATCCCGCCGCCTGAGCCAATCCTCTCTGTATTTCACCCTCCTGTTGCCATAACTGCAAATAATCATAATGTTTGATTCGTCTCTTTGTTGATTTAATGAGACATATCCTCCTCCTTAGATTTTGTAACACTTCTGGGCTAAAGCTACCTACTCTTGGGAATTTCTCCCCGTCATGTACCGTCATTCTCTCCCATTCATCACATAAAACCTCTGTGTGTGAACCGTATTTTTCACACATTACGTACCTTGCCGACCCGACTGGTCGGTTCACTGAATCAACCCGAACCGAGGTTGATCGCCCCCTACCTGAACAATTGGCCCCCATACCTGTAGGCGTTGCTTTCTTCAGCCAACCCTTACAAAAACCAGAATGTTCAAGATAGGCTGACGGTGGCGGTTTACCGAGTACCCCACTCACTCGCCCACGCCGACCAATACGACCTACACACTGCCCTAGTGCTGGCGTACTCGACCCAGGGCCCCTATGAACCTTTGTTTACTGGAACATGTGAGTGTGATCCGCAGAGCATTAACCCTTTCCAGTAACTGTTGGTTGTTGGATAATTCCTGAGTGACCAGCGAACTTCCCTTTAGAAAATAAAAAATTACACAAATCACGTCAGAATGTACAAATAGTGTTTATGACCCGTTTCGTACACAAATGGTACTGGTCAGATTTAACTAATGCACACAATTACGTGCGGTACAATCGTTCAGCACATAAGCAACTAATCTTATGTGCAGAGCGACCAGTGGAATCGAAAATTTCAGCTGCGAATTCCTTCAGCATGAGCTTTAATGGCCTATATGGGTTCTGCACCAACCCCCTGGGTTGTGCTCTTTTCTCTATTTATAGCGGACTTCCTTGTCTGCTGTACCTGGACCTCCTGGTCTGTTCTGGACCTCCTGGTCTGTGCTACAGTGTGACCTCCTGGTCTGCTATTCTCTAATGCTCAGATTCTATGTTTAACAAGGGATGCCTCCCTAGCCACCATGTACGTCACTTATGACAAAGCTAAATATTTGTCTTACTTAAAACCCTTTAAGAGGTCTAAGAACACTGTACGCTATTGACGTATGGAATACCGTAAGGGTACGCACGTTGCGTAACGATCGCTTAGCCGTAGTCGAGACGCTCAAGCGTCACGTTCGCTCACGGCCAAGAGATCACAGACAGGCACGCTATTGGCTGCCGACTAACGTAATGTTTCGCTATAGCGTAGCGAACGCTCGGGACCACGAGGAGATCACCAGCGGCGCTAACGCTCACAATGTTAAACCTTTATATGTAAACCATGAACAATGTATTATACAGGAAAACCTTAGTGAAATGATAGAGTGTAGATGCAACACAGTGTAACCTTATTAACTCAAAAGCTGTTCGAGCGTCACCGACGCTCTGAGAATACTTAACACTATAAGAAATACACAAATACTGGGCTTAGGGTCTAACGCCTTATATGAATGTTATACTTGCAAAGAATAATACAATACAAGTCATACACTACAATATAACATAGACTAACTAACCAGATAACTACAGAGGAAATACAATACAATACAATTACGTTTAAGGAAAAATGAGAGAGAAAGAGGAGGAGAGAGAGAGAGAGAGAGAGAGATAGAGATATGGCTCACAATAACAATAAAGACAATATGATTGCGGAGAAAACTTACGCACAAGGGGAACGATCGCATGCGCCTCGATATCCAGCTCCCGATTATCAGCAATGAGAACCGTTGAAGAGAGTGAGCTGGATATGGTCGGCTTGTCTATTTATGCCCCACACACAATACAATTCAATGGTCCCTACAATCTCATTGTTCATTGGACACAGGAATTCGTCTTCGCATTATAACAAAAGGTCATAGGTTGATTCATACAGGTGGGCTGAGACCATTTCCAACTGCTCAGGTGGGTGGGAAACTAGGTTTCCCGCCGCATGGATAAGTAAGTGCAAATAATAGTAAAAGTACATAAACTTCTTATGTCCATAACTATTCGCACGAGCGATTAATCTGCTTCAAACCAACACCGGAATATTGCTAATTAAATACTCTTCCGATGGATACTAAACACCACTGTATGACCCAAGTCTGACCCTTCGTATCAAACAAAGAGGGATCTCTCTGTCCATGAACATGCTATATTAACTAAACTTTTAGAATCTATCAAGGGGACCATGATCTACAAAATACATTATATAGTTAAAATATGTAACGAACGAGTCGCCCGCTAGACGCACATAAACTTTACCGTAAATGCGCACACCGCGCGCCTGCGGGTGCCCGCAGCGGCGAGTATGCGCACGCACGGCAGGGCTCATGAACGTGCAACAGGCACTCGCATGAGGTGCAAATATGGCAGTGTGTAGCGTGATATTTTTCTGACTTTGACAGTCCACCCTTTGGCAGTCAACAATAACTGCCACTTCCTAAAACATTTCAAAAAGAGAAAAATATATGTCAAGTGTAAATACATTTCTATGGTTGGGTAGGGGAGGAGAGGAGAAGGTAGGAAAAGGGTATGACCTAGTGAGATAGCAGAAGCATGTGTGTATGAATCCATGTTTGGGGGGTCATGTATCATCGTGCCGTACGTGTTTTAAATCAAGCTTCGAGGTATTGCGAAGTATACATTTGAATTCCTTCTTATCCCGCGGTACGGGTCTGTGGATGGGCTGTCAAACTTTACCGAGCTCTTTTCGGATTTTGGTTGCAACAAAATGGGGGAGCACATTTTAGTTGATGATACATGAATGGGGGAATATGTGATTGCTGATATCTGTGCCTGTATTCCCTATCGACTATGTGTGACATTACCTGAAGGTTGTAGAGATGAAGATAAAGAACACTTATGGTAAATGCAGTGGTATTCTATGTCAGGTTAATGAACATTTGTCGGTTGAAGTCTTGTTCGGTGTCTGTTGAATGCAGTCTTCTTTGGGCTTTTGCCAAAAGGTGTGGGCAAAAAGCTTTGTCAATGTCCACAGACTTACAAAAGTGTTGGGCTAGCGTAATTTTAAAATTTCTTGGGAAACTGGGGGTCTATGGCATAGTTCATCACATATCTGTGTATAAGGTTGTCAAAACTTCTTCTTTAATCCATCAGTTGTCTGTATACAGGATCATCAAATTCCTCGTCAAAAGTGGGTCTTTTTACCTTGGAAAAACCGGAAAAACAGGTGAAAGAAACGGACCGTATAATCGCATTTTCATCACATCATTGTTTCTACAGTTGGGTCATAAATCAAATCCATTGGAATTACAATTTCCTCACTCCTTAGACTCATTACCCTGGTACTACGTTTGCACTTCATTAAAGTCTGACCGCATCTAAATATCAAGCCAATCGATATGACAACACCTAAGATACATAGGAGAAACTTCCCTACATCCATTATGACTCCTTGAGCCCATTCTCCTAAACCAGAGAACCAATTTCGCGGGTTCAACCATGACACCCAACCAGTCAGCTCATTACCCACAGCAGCAAGGGTGAGATTGTGTCTCCTGCGAAATTCCCACTTTAATTGGAGAATATCATCCATCTTTTGGTCTATGACCTCGACCGGGTCCTTGGTGCTATTCGTAATATATGTGCAGCATTTCACGCCGTACTGCGTTGCCAGTGTGACACAATATCCACCTGTCACTGCTGTGAGATAATTAAGAACCATTCTATGCTGAACCAGTTCTGTTTTATAAGCTTGAAGCTCTCTTCCAGTATACCTAAACGTGTCATCATACATTTCTGTGATATTGTCTAACAAATTTGCAAGCGCAGATATGTATCTATAGTTCAGCACTCCTCTAGCGGTGCGAGTGAAATCTAACGCGATTAGGAATTGGATCCCGGTGGATTCATGGATCATGTCAGAGGCCGAATGCTCTGTCCTTTCTGTCAGTTGCCTTTTAACTACGTGCTCGTAGTGGGTGTGAGTATAAGGAGCTTGGGCACCACGGTGTATATCTTTCATTTTGGCATGTGATACAGTCATTACCTCAGGCAGTACTTTTCCAATATAACACAATCCTTCAGAGTTTGGGGCAAGCCACTTATACGCCTTCCTCCCGCATATGAAATATGCATCATCGGGGAGAACATATGGGACGGAGTAGGACATAACCATATTACACATCCTCCATATGAAATCTCCCACCCCTAATTCTCCCATCTGTCTAGTACACGTATCAGTTTGTATGATATGTGCACAGTATCCTGATGATACTTCTCCAACTCTCGTAATCCTACTTCCTAGGGTATACCTATATCGGAAAGATTTTTCTCTACTGGCTATGTGGCGTATAAGCTCTGTATCTGTAGGCATTCTATCTGCTCTATATGAAAAGGTCATGGTTTGGTTACTCCATGACACTTCCCAATTTCCCGGCTTTCGGGGATTGGTAATGTTAAAACATATTAGGGATCTATCCACATGATATTGGTGGAGCTTCAAACTAGGAGGACTGGAGATATTAAACCTCCTGTCCACCGGTCTCCCACCCTTTAGCTCAAGTACCTCCCCTACCGTTAAAGGAAATGGTACTAGTCCTGATTTGCTATGACCTTGAGGTACTTGAGAGCATACCCAACAATCTGTTTGATTTAACACACTACCCACTAAGGAGTGATAGTCACTCAAGGGATGCCGGTCCATGTGGATATTAAAACTGGATTGGCATTTCTTAATGCACCCATCCTCAACTACATTGTCACAGAGCCTACAGATACAATTTTCTTCAGCTAACAATCCTTCACAATTCCTTCTATTGTCAATGCTATCGGATCGTTTTCTGATACTCGCCTTTACTTGTTGGTTAAGTTGTTCTTGGAAAACTACGCTTCCATCTTTGTCATCAGAACCCATTCCAGAACCTCTCTCGACCTCCATGGTACTCTCGCCGGAACAGACTGCTCTGGTCAACATCATGGTCAACAGGAAAATCCGGATCACAGTCTCTTGGGGCAAGTCCATCTTATAGGAGGAAACGGAGAAGAATGAGGAGGGGGAAAAAAATAATTGAGGGAGAGGGGATGGGAAGTTGAGAAAAACAATAAAAGGGAACAGGGAATCGACAACTGCTTTTGATCTTATGATTTTCCGATGCTCAGGTGCCGCCTCAGTCCTCCTGGAACAGACACTCCAGTGATACAACTTCCTCTACCTTCTGTTCCTTATCTCGGGACCTCTCTGGATCAGCAACCTTCTTACAGTGGGACGAATGAACCCAAGTCTCTCTCTCGGCAACCTTCAATGCTGTAGTGCTAGTCAATAAGACTTGGTATGGTCCTTCCCATCTGTCAATAAGGCAACCTGAGCGTAGAAAATTCCGTATCATTACATAATCCCCAGGTTCAATGTCATGACAATTACTATCTGGTAAATCAGGAATCACTAACTTCAAATTATCATTTTGATTCCTTAACTGTCTACTCATGTTAACCAGGTACTTTACAGTCACTTCATTGTTACACTTCAAATCATCCTGAGGGTTAATCATAACATGCGGTTGTCGACCAAACAAGATTTCAAAGGGGGACAGATTAAGAGAGGACCTGGGAGTGGTTCTGATGCTGTACAGTACAATGGGTAAAGCTTCTGGCCATGTCAATCCTGTCTCTGCCATAACTTTGCTCAGTTTATTTTTAATAGTGCTGTTCACTCTTTCCACCTTCGCACTCGCCTGTGGACGGTATGGAGTGTGCAGCTTGCTATCAATTCCCATCAACTTACACATTCCTTGAAAGACATCACCTGTAAAATGGGTACCCCTATCACTTTCGATTATTCTAGGGATACCATATCTACATACAAATTCCTGCACAATTTTCTTAGCAGTAAACATAGCGGTATTTGTGGCCGCAGGAAATGCTTCGACCCAATTTGAGAATACATCTATACAAACAAGTACATATTTCAAATTTCGACAAGGGGGTAATTGAATAAAGTCAATCTGTATTACCTGAAAAGGGCCACCTGTAGGTGGGATATGAGATGGTTCTGTTGGTATTGCCTTTCCGATATTCTTTCTCAAGCAGGTAAGGCATGACATTGCTCTCTTACTCGCATGAGATGAAAATCCTGGGGCGCACCAATATGCTCTTACCAACTTGCACATTCCCTCCTTGCCCAGATGAGTCAGCCCGTGTGCTGCCTCAGCTAAACATGGAAGATATGCTCTGGGGGCCACTGGTTTACCTTGTCCATCCGTCCAGAGTCCTGAGGACTCCTGGCCATATCCCTTTGCCTTCCAGACTGCCTTTTCCTGTGTGGAACACAAATTTTGCATTTCACACAACTTCTGTGTGTTGATGGTATTAAATACCATCAATTGTGTGGTGTCTGTTTGTCTGGGGGTACCAGCTGCTAACTTAGCTGCTACGTCTGCTCGGCTGTTACCAAGTGATACTGGGTCCTGGCTATATGTGTGTGCTTTACACTTGATAACAGCCACTCTGTCGGGTTCCTGTATCGCTGTTAGAAGCCTTTTGATGTGAGCTGCATGCGCTACCGGTGTACCAGCTGCCGTCATGAAGTTTCTGAGGCGCCATAGGGCTCCGAAATCATGGACTACCCCGAATGCGTATCTAGAATCGGTGTAGATATTGGCTGACTTGCCCTTAGCCAATTCACATGCTCTGGTTAGGGCGACCAGTTCAGCAACCTGGGCTGAGTGAGGTGGGCCTAGCGGTTCTGCTTCTATGGTGCCTTGGTCATCTACGACTGCGTATCCAGTACACAAGTCACCCGAGTCTGACTGTCTGTGACAACTACCGTTCGTGTAGAAAGTTAGATCTACATCTTCCAGTGGGATGTCACTGATGTCAGGCCTTGCGGTAAAATTTTGGGTCAAATATTCCATACAATCATGTGTGTCCTCCTTTGTATTAAATCCTCCTTCCCCACCACTCTCATCCTCCACCCTTTGTGCCTGTCCAGGCACACCTGGGAGATATGTTGCAGGATTTAATGCACTGCATCTCCTTATGGTGATGTTTACGGGGGCCATTAGTGCCAATTCCCATCTTGTAAACCGCGCTGATGAGACGTGCCTGGTTTGGGCAGAATTTAACAAGGCTGACACTGCATGTGGTGTATGAATTGTGAGGTTGTGACCTAGCACTACATCTTCGCTTTTCGTTACTAGCAATGCTATCGCAGCAACGCTTCGCAAGCATGTGGGGAGGGATCGCGCTACCGTATCTAGCTGAGCGCTGTAGTATGCTACCGGCCTGCTGGCATCACCATGCTTTTGGGTTAGGACGCCTGCCGCGCAACCAGCACTTTCTGTTCCGTACAGCTCAAAGGGTTTCCCATAGTCTGGCATACCTAATGCTGGTGCCTGCGTTAGGCACTGTTTAAGTCTCTCAAATGCCATCTCGGACTCGTCTGTATGCGAAATCCGATCAGGCTTGTTTGAGGAGACCATCTCCTGCAAAGGTAATGCTAGAATGGAAAATCCTGGGATCCAGTTACGGCAATACCCACACATTCCTAAAAACGTTCTGATCTGTTGCTGGGTTTGAGGCAGAGTCATGTCTCTAATTGCTTGAATTTTATCAGCGGTCAGGTGTCTCAGTCCTTGTGTTAGACAGTGTCCCAAATATTTTACTTTAGTTTGGCATAATTGTAACTTGTCTTTGGAAACCTTGTGTCCTGTGTCTGAAAGATGAAACAGGAGCTGTTTCGTATCCTTCAGGGATGCTTCCAATGAATCTGAACACAGTAGTAAATCATCCACGTACTATATCAATATTGATCCACTCCCTGGTTGGAAAGACTGTAAACAATCATGCAAAGCCTGAGAAAATATACTTGGACTATCTATGAAACCTTGTGGTAATCGAGTCCATGTGTATTGGACTCCTCTGTATGTAAATGCAAACAAATATTGACTGTCAGGGTGCAGAGGTACCGAAAAGAAAGCGGAGCAGAGGTCAATAACAGTGAAAAATTTCGCAGTGGGAGGGATCTGCATAAGGATGACAGCTGGATTTGGCACTACGGGGAACTGACTCTCAACTATTTTGTTAATCCCCCTTAGATCCTGCACTAGCCTGTAACCCCTCCCCCCACTCTTTTTCACAGGGAAGATGGGACTATTGGCAGTGCTGGATGTTCTTACCAGAATGCCCTGTTGTAGCAAGCGCTCTATTACTGGGTAAACTCCTAACTCCACCTCTGGCTTCAGAGGGTACTGTGGGATTTTTGGAGCTATCCTACCATCTTTTA
Source organism: Pseudophryne corroboree (assembly GCF_028390025.1). NCBI lineage: Eukaryota > Metazoa > Chordata > Amphibia > Anura > Myobatrachidae > Pseudophryne > Pseudophryne corroboree. The sequence goes on along the minus strand of NC_086454.1, from coordinate 159,350,744 downwards.
CTTGTACAACTACCGGAGCTACGTTTGCCATTAATCCAGTGTCCTGTCCATCTTTAGTCCAAAGTGACTCTGGTATCTGGGATGTCATCTCTTCTATTTGGGATGGAATCTTATTTGTCATAATGGTATGTGTCATTAATTTTGATGGGGAGTCTAACATGTCTCGCACTTCCTGAGCGTGATTCTCAGGTATGTCCAAGAATACACCTTCAGGAGTACAATAAATGACGCACCCCATTTTACACAATAAGTCTCTTCCCAGGAGATTAGTCGGTGCCGATGCAGCCAGCAAAAAGGAATGCTTGGTATGTAAAGGCCCTATTGTAATCTCGGCTGGTTTGCTAACAGGGTAATGCTGGACTACTCCCGTTACTCCCATGGCTGGAATTGTCTTACCAGTGGTTCTCATGCCCACTGTCGAATTTATCACTGATTTGGCCGCCCCCGTATCTACAAGAAAGTTTAATGATTTACCAGCTACATTAATTGCAATTTCGGGTTCACTTCCAAGACTTGCAATCAATTTTACTGGCTGCAGATTACAGGTATGGCCACACCCCTATTGGGTATGGTGACCTACCTGAATCCCGCTGGCAGCAACTACTTGTGAAGGGGTTAAATGGGAACTACCAGAGGCTTGCCAGTCTCTGTTCGGGGGGGTATCTTTTTGTTTCCCCTGCATGTGGCTCATAACTCCATATCTGTGGACCCTGCTCCCAATGTCGTGTGTCGTGTCGTTGTCTAGGGGGTTGATAAGACTTTTGTATGTTTCTCGATTTACAGTCTCGTGCAAAGTGTCCCTCTCTATGACAAGAATAACAGGTTACCACATTTGACTTACCCACAGGGTTTGGTGATTTATACAAAGGCTGCCTTGTGGTCAGGGCCTGTATACTTACGGCCATTAACTGATCACCTTGTAATTCCCTGTGTCTGGTGATATTCCGATCGTGATCAATAGCTGCCTCTCTCAAAGTAGCCACCGACAGACCTCGCCAACATGGTTGCGTGGTCTGTACCCTTGTCTTTAATGCCTCTTTTAAGCCATCCATTAGTACAGACACTGCTACTTCTCGATGGTTTATGTTTGTTTTAATGTCCTCTATGTCTGTGTATTTTGCCATATCTAGTAATGCCCTGTGAAAATACTCTGCAGCTGTTTCTGACTCCTTTTGTTTAATGGAGAATATCTTGTTCCATTTAACTACAGCTGGGAAATACTCCTTTAACTGTAAACTTATCCTTTTTACATTGTCTTTGTTGTACACATCTGTAAGAGGTACATCCTGATCCAATCCACAGTCAGCTAAAAATTGAGCCGAGTCGACATTGGAGGGTAAACAAGCCCTCAGCAATACCTGCCAGTCTTTGTTATTGGGCTCTAAAGTGTTCCCTAGGTCTCTGATGTATTTCTGGCTAGCAACTAAGTCTTTCCTAGGGTCAGGGAATTCAGACACTATGGTTCTTAATTCCATTCGGGAAAATGGGCTATACATGGCAATGTTCCTAATGGGAGTGACTCCTGTGGTGTCGGTTTTCCCATTTGGAACAGCTATCACCCTAACAGGATTAAGTCTAGCAACATCATTCTGTGTAGATTCTACAGCCTGTGGTGAAATGGTTTCAGCATAGTGTATGGTGCCGTACTTACCCGTAGATACGACCTCACCTGTCCCTCCGCTAGGGGCCTTTGTTACTAATCTTAAGGGTTGGGCCGTGCCTACTGTAGTTTCTGATATGGTGGGTGCTAGAGAGAGCGCCGATATTGTTGCCGATTCGTCCTCTTGATCACACTCCTGGGGAAAGTTCAAAACAGGGTACAACTTGCACGGGTTAATGCTTGCATTGGTTAACTTATTAACATTTACACAGTTGCTAAGTGTTTGTTTGTTACACCCTAATGCGTCATTCTCCGCAACCAATTTCTCTCCTGATATGTATGGTGGCGGCGGGGCCGTGGCTATCAGTTTCCTGATAGGGTTAGATCCCGCCGCCTGAGCCAATCCTCTCTGTATTTCACCCTCCTGTTGCCATAACTGCAAATAATCATAATGTTTGATTCGTCTCTTTGTTGATTTAATGAGACATATCCTCCTCCTTAGATTTTGTAACACTTCTGGGCTAAAGCTACCTACTCTTGGGAATTTCTCCCCGTCATGTACCGTCATTCTCTCCCATTCATCACATAAAACCTCTGTGTGTGAACCGTATTTTTCACACATTACGTACCTTGCCGACCCGACTGGTCGGTTCACTGAATCAACCCGAACCGAGGTTGATCGCCCCCTACCTGAACAATTGGCCCCCATACCTGTAGGCGTTGCTTTCACCACCTCTGACCTTCAATCAGGGTCTTCAGCGAACCCTTACAAAACCAAAATGTTCAAGATAGGCTGACGGTGGCGGTTTACCGAGTACCCCACTCACTCGCCCACGCCGACCAATACGACCTACACACTGCCCTAGTGCTGGCGTACTCGACCCAGGGCCCCTATGAACCTTTATTTACTGGAACATGTGAGTGTGTTCCGCAGAGCATTGACCCTTTCCAGTAACTATTGGTTGTTGGACAATTCCTGAGTGACCAGCGAACTTCCCTTTAGAAAAATAAAAAATTACACAAATCACGTCAGAATGTACAAATAGTATTTATGACCCGTTTCGTACACAAACGGTACTGGTCAGATTTAACTAATGCACACAATTACGTGCGGTACAATCGTTCAGCACATAAGCAACTAATCTTATGTACGGAGCGACCAGCGGAATCGAAAATTTCGGCTGCGAATTCCTTCAGCATGAGCTTTATGGCCTATATGGGTTCCGCACCAACCCCCTGGGGGGTTGTCTTACTTAAAACCCTTTAAGAGGTCTAAGAACACTGTACGCTATTGACGTATGGAATACCGTAAGGGTACGCATGTTGCGTAACGATCGCTTAGCCGTAGTCGAGACGCTCAAGCGTCACGTTCGCTCACGGCCAAGAGATCACAGACAGGCACGCTATTGGCTGCCGACTAACGTAATGGTTCGCTATAGCGTAGCGAACGCTCGGGACCACGAGGAGATCACCAGCGGCGCTGGAGCTCACAATGTTAAACCTTTATATGTAAACCATGAACAATGTATTATACAGGAAAACCTTAGTGAAATGATAGAGTGTAGATGCAACACAGTGTAACCTTATTAACTCAAAAGCTGTTCGAGCGTCACCGACGCTCTGAGAATACTTAACACTATAAGAAATACACAAATACCGGGCTTAGGGTCTAACGCCTTATATGAATGTTATACTTGCAAAAGAATAATACAATACAAGTCATACACTACAATATAACACAGACTAACTAACCAGATAACTACACAGGAAATACAATACAATACAATTACGTTTAAGGGAAAATGAGAGAGAAAGAGGAGGAGAGAGAGAGAGAGAGATATGGCTCACAATAACAATAAAGACAATATGATTGCGGAGAAAACTTACGCACAAGGGGAACGATCGCATGCGCCTCGATATCCAGCTCCCGATTATCAGCAATGAGAACCGTTGAAGAGAGTGAGCTGGATATGATCGGCTTGTCTATTTATGCCCCACACACAATACAATTCAATGGTCCCTACAATCTCATTGTTCATTGGACACAGGAATTCGTCTTCGTATTATAACAAAAGGTCATAGGTTGATTCATACAGGTGGGCTGAGACCATTTCCAACTGCTCAGGTGGGTGGGAAACTAGGTTTCCCGCCGCATGGATAAGTAAGTGCAAATAATAGTAAAAGTACATAAACTTCTTATGTCCATAACTATTCGCACGAGCGATTAATCTGCTTCAAACCAACACCGGAATATTGCTAATTAAATACTCTTCCGATGGATACTAAACACCACTGTATGACCCATGTCTGACCCTTCGTATCAAACAAAGAGGGATCTCTTTGTCCATGAACATGCTATATTAACTAAACTTTCAGAATCTATCAAGGGGACCATGATCTACAAAATACATTATATAGTTAAAATATGTAACGAACGAGTCGCCCGCTAGACGCACATAAACTTTACCGTAAATGCGCACACCGCGCGCCTGCGGGTGCCCGCAGCGGCGAGTATGCGCACGCACGGCAGGGCTCATGAACGTGCAACAGGCACTCGCATGAGGTGCAAATATGGCAGTGTGTAGCGTGATATTTTTCTGACTTTGACAGCATGGTTTCAGTCATCCACAGAAAGGTGGAACTACAATTTCGTGTTCAAAGGTTACAAAATGGAGTTTGATAGTTTACCACCAATACGTCTTTTTCAGGAGATGTCTGCCTCTGGCAGCTGACAAGAAGTCAGTGTTGTAGAACGCTATTCAGTTCCAATACACAAGGTCAGGGATTTTATTCCAACCTTTTTGTAGTACCAAAGCCGAACGGCTCAGTCAGACCAATACTGAACCTAAAGCGGCTCAATCAGTATGTCAATTACTACAGGTTCAAAATGAAATTGCTGCGGTCAGTGATTGTGAGTCTACAACCACAGGAATTCATGATTTCACTGGTTCTCAAGACTGCGTACTTACACATTCCAATTTGGCCAATGCATCAAGCATTCTTAATGTTTGCAGTACAGCAAAACCATTATCAATTTCAGGCACTACCGTTTGGTCTCTGATACAGCGCCTTTTGTTTTCACAAAAGTGATGTCTGTGATAATTGCTCATCTCAAATCTAGGGAAGTGATACTAGTTCCGTACTTAGACGATCTACTCAAGGCGTCGTCTCCACAAATACTCCTCCTTCAGCATGCCTTACATCTGGACAATGTCCTATTTTAGCACCATTTTACCTGCCAGAGGTAAAAGCACATTGTATTCCTCATCTGGTGCAGTTAGTGCTGAAACACCGCCAGTCTCTGTGCACTTGTGCAGTCGACTGTTAGTACAGAGGGAGGAGTCTTTCCATGCACTCCAGTTCGGACTATTTTCAGCTAGATTTGCTTGCACAGTAGTCCAGCTCTCATCTGCAAATTCATCAGATGGTAAGGTTGGCTCCAAAAGACACAGTATCGCTACTCTGTGGGCTCCAAAAAAAACAAAAAAAAATACTCACTGCGGAACCAAAGTTCGGAGTCTGGAATTCAATAATTCTAAAGACGAACGCAAGTCTCAGCTGTTGGGGAGCTGTAGTCAAACGCGACGGCAGTCGCATACATCAATTAAAAAAAAGGGACTTGAGGTCGCATGGCCATGTGACGGGTTGTTCAAATCCTAAATAGGGCTGAGCATCACCAGGTGATATAATCGGCAGTGTTCATTCCAAGAGTGGACAACTGGAAACAGGGCCGGATCTAGGGGGGGCGAAGGGGGCGACCGCCCCCCCTAACAGTCATAGCCACGCCCAGTTTTGAACAGAAGAGAGCTCTCCTGGGAGAGCCTGAGGCAGAATGATGTGCTGCAGCCTATACCACAGCAGCACAGAGGAGCCAGGAAAGCAAGGGTTACAGAGCATTTGCCCCTCACTTGCTGGTGTGTGGGTACTAGGGCTAATAAATATAATTACCCCATATCACAGTCACATGTACATAGAACAATCGCAAAGCTCTATCTCAGTCTCACTCAAAAAGTTCAGTCAGAATTGAGAGAGGAGGAGTCAGGATTGCAGATGGGAGGAGTTGGGACTGTAGAGGGAGGAGTCAAGATTAAACAGTAAACCGCCCCCCCTAAATAAAAATCTAGATCCGTCCCTGACTGGAAATCACATTTTCTCAGTCGTAAATATGTTCATCCAGGAGAGTGAACTTTACATTCAGTAGTGTTCCAGATGTTAGTCCAGCGGTGGGGTTACCCGCAGGTGGATCTAATGGCATATCGCCAAAATCATCACACATCCATGCATGTGTCCAGAAAAAGAGATCCATAGGTGGTGGCAGTGGATGCTTTCACAATCGCGTAGCTGTACAGCCTTGTGTATCTATTTCCACCATGTCCGCGAACATCCTAGGTTGATAAAGTGGATCAACAGAGAGTCCCGACCGTCATACTAGTGGCGCCTCATTGGCCTCAGAGGGCGTGGTTCTCAGATCTCTGCGGTTTACTCGCATACGATCCGTGACCGGTTTCGTTACGCCCAGACCTTCTGCAACAGGGTCCGTTTCTTTACCCCAATTTAGCGTGGCTGTGTTTGACGGTGGCTGTTAATACTGTTCTCTTACGATCAGAGGGCATTCTAGAGTCAGTTATACCAACCATGTTACGTGCTAGAAAGCCAGTTACAGCAGCTCATTATCCACATTGGGAGAGCTTATATTGGTTGGTGGGAAGCTAGCAAGTTTAACATCTTCTTTTTTTTAAATTCAATAATCTTTTATTGATTTTTCCTTTTTCTTTTGAACAAAAAAACATAACATCCAAACAAAAGTACAATACCATAACTGAAGGAATACGCAGATTCCCAAATCTAAGAACAGTCAATGACAGTAAGTGAGATGTGCAGGCTTATCTTAACATCTTCTTTAATGTTATCCCGTCTTTTACTATTTTTACACATGGGGTTAGATGGAGGACTACGGTTACCGACGCTAAAGGTACAGGTCTCTGCCTTGTCAATTTACTTTCAGCACCGTTTGGCTCTTTTGCCAACAGTGCATAGGTTTCTGCAATGTGTCCTTAGAGTTCGACCACCGTTTATATCACCTACAGCTCCACTGGACTTCAATCTAGTTTTACATTTTTTTGTAGTCCTCACCTTTTGAACTCTTACAACAAGTGGATGTTAAGTTTCCCACTTAGAACACAGTTTTTCTTCTAGCCTGACCTTTACCAAGGTGGGTTCTAAATTAGGTGCCTTGTCATGCAAATCACTGTATCTGGTGTTTCATGATTACAAAGCGGAACTTCAGAATAATTCCGCTCTTCTTCCAGAGGTAGTATCCTCTTTTCATATAAATTAATCATTCATAGTTCCTGTTTTTTCAGAAGGTTCAGGAACTCCAGCTACTCTGAATGTGGTTCGGGCGCTTTTCATTTATGTAGCCCGAACAACAGTACATAAAACAAATACATTGTTTGGTCTCTATAATGCAGGCAACGTAGGTTGGACAGCTTCTAGACAGAGGTTGGCAATATGAATTCAGTTGACCATTCGTCAGGCTTACTTTCATACTGGGTTACAGCCGCCTGCATTTATTTCAGCACATTCTACGCATTCTGTGGGAGCGTCATGGGCAGCAGGTCGTGGGGCTTTCACGACACAACTTTGCCGTGCAGCTACATGGTCATCAGTGCACATGTTGGTGCGCTTTTACAAGTTTCATACTTTTGCGGGCATCGGCATCTAGCTTTGGCCGTCTACTATTACAGGCGCCAAACAGCTCTCCCACCCAAGGGGGAAACTTTGGTATGTCCCAAGAGTACTCCAGTGACCTCTAGTGGATGAAAAAGAAACCAGATAAATCCTTTTCTTTGAATCCATAGGGGGCACTGGATGCCCACCCAGAACAGTTTCACCTGTGTTGTGGTAGGTTCAGTTTATACTTATATTACTCATTATCACCGGCTTCAATGAAGGTTAAGGTGATTGTTATCTGTTGTCGATTCAACTTTCTAGTTGTCTGTTACAGGGCCGGCTCCAGGCCTACTAGCACCCTGAGCGAAAACATGTAAAAGCGCCCCCCCCTCCCCATTATGCGCGCGCGCTCCAGGAAAAGTGGACGTGGCCTCTTGGAAAGTGGGCGTGGCCTCATAACTTCATATTATTAGACTATAAATAAATGTTTTCACACCCCCTCTACGCACACAATTAGCAGCCTTACACATAACAGCCACAGTAGTGTTCCTTACACACAATGTCTCCAGTATAGTGTCAGATACACATAATGTCTCCAGTATAGTGCCAGATACACAATGTGCAGTGCCAGATAGACATGATATGCCCCCCAGCAGTGCCAGCTACACACAATATGCCACCCAGCAGTGCCAGCTACACGATAGTGTTCACTTTTTAGGGCAGGGAGGGCACATTTTTAAGTTAGGAGGGCAAAATGATGTACATACTGTAATGCTTGGTGCTCATCTACCTACATGGTAAAGCATGGACAGATAAATGTCCCCACAGTGCCAGATAAATGCCTCCACAGTGCCAGATAAATGCCCCCAGTGCCACAGTGCCAGATAAATGTCCCCACAGTGCCAGATAAATGCCCCCAGTGCCAGATAAATGTCCCCACAGTACCAGGTAAATGCCCCCACAGTGCCAGATAAATGCCCCCAGTGCCACAGTGCCAGATAAATGTCCCCACAGTGCCAGATAAATGCCCCCACAGTGCCATCCATAAATGATTCACTCAGCCGCCCCCCCCCCCCCCAAATACCTGCGGCGTTGGAGGGGGAGGAGTACTGCTGTCCGGGTGCGGCAGTGCAGGTCCGGGTCCGGGTGCGGGGGTGCGGGGGTGCTGGCGGGCGGCCAGGAAGCCTCCAAGTCCAAGGCGCTTGAGTGCGCTGTGCGCGCGGCGCGGCACCGGCATCTGACGTTAGACACCGGCGCCGCTCAGCGCGTATAGCGCACTCAAGTCACACGATGCTGCAGAGCAGGGCCGGCTCCATGTTCGAATATGGCGGTGCCAGCGCGCGGCGCCCATTAAGGGTGGCGCCCTGCGCGGCCGCTCTATTCGAACATGCCTAGAGCCGGCCCTGGTCTGTTATATTATAATGGTAGATGTAATTCTCCATTGTTCATCCTCTCGTTCATTCCTATTCGGCTCAGCAAAAAAACACTGAGGCATGTGGGGAGTATGGAGGGGGAAGGAGGGTTACACATTTAAATATTTAAATGTGCCTATCCCTGCTATCGCACCGTCCATACCCCAAGAGTACTCTAGTGACCCCTATGGATTCAAAGAAAAGGATTTATCTGGTAAGTACCAAAATCCTATTTTCACAAAGAGATCCACCCATTTGAGCTAAGCATTTGATACATTTGAGCAAAACTGTGTCCCTGTTGACCAATCACAGTGGCTCTATTGTTCCTATGAAATAGTTTTTGAGGGGTACTAAAAGGTGAAGTTTTACTGTATTTAAATAAGAATTTACTTACCGATAATTCTATTTCTCGTAGTCCGTAGTGGATGCTGGGAACTCCGTAAGGACCATGGGGAATAGCGGCTCCGCAGGAGACAGGGCACATCTAAAGAAAGCTTTAGGATCACCTGGTGTGCACTGGCTCCTCCCCCTATGACCCTCCTCCAAGCCTGTCACGATCCGGGTATCTGGACGCCATTTCTTACCCATCAGATGCCTCCAAAGGCTGGCTCAGCGCTCCAGGACCGGATCCCATCTGTTATCCTGATGTGTACATTCCTGTATCCTCTCCTGTCACTCTGGGACGCTGTCACAGTAAACGCCATATTACACCTGGCATGGCGTCTCCCGCGGCCTCCGCCGCCGTCCCTGAACTTCTGCATGCAGAGTGTCTGAGTGGCGATTACGTCAGCCGCGGCCTCCGCTGTGTCCGCGTGGTTGGATGTGCTTCTGTCAGCCTGGCGCCTCCTGTCTCCGGTGGCCGGCGCCGCCATTACTGTTTTCATTACCACATGGATTACAAACCAAACTTCCCTCCAAGTGTCTGCATGGGCGCAGCCATCTTGGATTCTGTCAGCTGATCATTTCCACCAATCTGTTCTCAGTATTGATAATCTGCATAATTGCCTAGCCAATCCCTTCCTTGCTGCAGGTATAAATACACTGTGCCTGAGCAAGGAAGGCGTCAGTGCTTTGGTTGTCAAACCTAGTTCCTGTTTGTCTCTCTCCTGTGATTGTCTTCCAGGTTCCAGCTCCTGTCTCAAGACTTCCACCATAGAGACCCGCACCAGCATTCCACCTGCGGTGTAGCCTGACTCTCCAATCCATTGTGGATTCATCTGTTTCCAGCTACAACATTACCTGCTTCCAGCTCAGCTTCCAGCAGAGTACAGCTTCCCTTAAAGGGCCGGTGTCCTTTCTACACTTTACCACTCTCCACCGGTATTATTATTTCTCCGCTCTCAAGTTCTACATTTCAGTTCATATTTCATCGCTCCCAAGTTCATTTATTATTTAACTGGTTCCAGCCAGTATCCACTCCGTGCTAACAACAGTCTGGTTCCAGCCAGTATCCACAGCAGCTGTTTTACCTTCAGCAACCCAGCTTTTCCTGGAACACCAGCTGGCACAATCCTGGGTTATCTCCATTGCTACAGTCGGGCCTGGTAAGGACTTTCCATCTAGAAGATCATAAGAACTATCTCACACTACCAGTGCCCTGTGGCTCCTGCCATCCTGTAGTACCCAGGAACTGTATTTATTATTTGCTGACTTTTACGTTTTCTTTTACTGCTGCTGTGTTGCGGAGTTGTCATAATAAACATCATTGACTTTTATCTAAGTTGTCGTGGTCACGCCTTCGGGCAGTTATTATTCATGTTACTTACATGTCCAGGGGTCTGATACAACCTCCCAGGTTCCAGTACATCTCAGCCCCTACAACTGAGGCTGCATCCCGTCAGCTCAGGCCCTCAGTTGTGACAGTAAGCACTGACCTAATGAATCCAGCCGGAGACCAGGATCAAGCGGCCAGGCCGATGCAAGAACTGGCAGCCCGATTAGAACATCAGGAGGCTGCACAGGGCCACATCATCCGCTGTCTCCAGGATCTCTCTACTCGGCTGGATGGGATTCAGACAACTCTCCGTGGATCAGGCGCATCTGGTGCGTCAACCACAGTGACTCCAGCTATAACCCCACCCACCTTACCCATTTCTGCTCCACGTCTTCATCTTCCAACGCCAGCAAAATTTGACGGATCTCCAAGATTCTGCAGGGGATTTCTCAACCAGTGTGAGATTCAGTTTGAGCTACAACCTGGCAATTTTCCCAGTGACCGTACAAAAATTGCCTACATCATCTCTCTTCTCAGTGGCTCTGCCCTTGACTGGGCATCACCGTTATGGGAGAGGTCCGACACCCTGCTATCTTCTTACACTGCATTCGTGTCAACATTCAGGCGCATCTTCGACGAGCCAGGCCGGGTAACCTCAGCTTCATCCGAGATTCTCCGTTTACGCCAGGGGCCACGTACTGTAGGACAATATCTGATACAGTTCCAGATCCTGGCATCCGAACTGGCATGGAACGACGAGGCCCTGTATGCTGCATTCTGGCATGGCTTATCTGAGCTTATTAAAGATGAGTTAGCTACCAGAGACTTACCTTCTAAGTTAGATGAGCTAATCTCACTCTGCACGAAAGTTGATTTACGTTTCAGAGAGAGAGCAACTGAGCGTGGAAGATCATCTGCTCCAAAATCTTCTGCTCCTCCTCCTCGTCAACTGTCACCATCTAAAGATGAGCCCATGCAAATTGGCCGTTCCCGTTTAACTCCTGCTGAGCGTCGAAGACGTCTCTCTGAGTCTCTTTGTCTTTACTGTGCAGCTCCGTCTCACACCATCAATGCCTGTCCCGAACATCCGGGAAAACTCCAAACCCTAGCTCGCCCAGGAGAGGGCCGGCTAGGAGTAATGATCTCCTCTCCATCTCCTCATGATTGTAATCTCCCAGTCTCGCTTCAAGTTGCTCAACGTTATCGGAACGTCATTGCTCTCCTTAATTCCGGAGCAGCTGGGAACTTTATTACTGAAGCCTATGTTAAACGGTGGTCCCTACCCACCGAGAGACTTCCTTCCTCCTTTTCCTTAACTGCCGTGGATAGCAGTAAAATTTTTGATACTGTTATTGCTCTAAGGACTCTACCAGTTCGTCTGAGAGTGGGAGTTCTTCATTCCGAACTTATTTCACTTTTAGTGATTCCAAGAGCCACACATCCTGTGGTCCTGGGCCTTCCATGGCTCCGTCTTCACAATCCTACAATTGATTGGACGACTACGCAAATCCTGGCATGGGGTTCCTCCTGTGCAGAGACATGTTTGTTTAAAGTATTGCCTGTCTGTTCTTCCTCCCCCAGGTCGTCTGATGTTCCACCTCTTCCATATCAAGATTTCACGGATGTGTTCAGTAAAGCTTCTGCTGATATCCTTCCTCCTCATAGAGAATGGGACTGCCCGATTGATCTCGTTCCAGGGAAGGTTCCACCTCGAGGCCGAACTTATCCGTTGTCTCTGCCTGAGACGCATTCTATGGAGGAATACATTAAAGAGAACCTAGCAAAGGGGTTCATTCGACCTTCTTCTTCCCCAGCCGGCGCAGGCTTCTTTTTTGTAAAAAAGAAAGATGGTGGTCTGCGGCCGTGCATCGACTACAGAGGTTTGAACGACATTACCATCAAGAACCGTTATCCTTTACCCCTGATTACTGAGCTCTTTGACAGAGTTAGCGGAGCTACCATCTTTACAAAGCTGGACTTGCGAGGTGCATACAATCTCATCCGGATCCGTGAGGGTGACGAGTGGAAGACCGCCTTTAACACCCGTGACGGACATTATGAGTACCTCGTCATGCCCTTCGGATTGAGCAATGCTCCAGCTGTCTTCCAGCATTTTGTCAATGAGATTTTCAGAGACATTCTATACCGTCATGTCGTGGTCTATCTAGACGATATCCTCATTTTTGCCAACGATTTAGAGGAACATCGTTTTTGGGTTAAAGAGGTTCTGTCCCGTCTCCGTGTCAATCATCTCTATTGCAAATTAGAAAAATGCGTCTTTGAAGTCAAGTCCATTCCGTTTCTAGGGTACATTGTGTCCGGTTCCGGACTAGAGATGGATCCTGAGAAACTACAAGCAATTCAGAATTGGCCGGTACCCTTAACCCTCAAAGGGGTCCAGAGGTTCTTAGGGTTCGCCAATTATTACCGAAAGTTTATACGAGACTTTTCCACCATTGTGGCGCCTATTACTGCTTTCACTAAGAAGGGTGCTAACCCGTCCAAGTGGTCTGAAGAAGCCATGCAAGCTTTTCATCTTTTAAAACAGAGGTTCATCTCTGCGCCTGTCCTGAAACAGCCTGACATCGACTCTCCTTTCATCCTAGAGGTGGATGCCTCCTCCGTTGGAGTAGGAGCGGTGTTATCTCAGAGGGCTAAAGATGGCCATTTACATCCTTGCAGTTTCTTCTCCCGGAAGTTCTCCCCAGCTGAGCGCAACTATGCCATTGGCGACCAGGAGTTGCTAGCCATCAAGCTCGCTCTAGAAGAGTGGAGGTATCTGTTGGAGGGAGCTTCTCATTTAATCACCATACTTACAGACCACAAGAACCTTTTATACCTGAAGGGCGCACAATGTCTCAACCCTCGTCAGGCCAGATGGGCACTTTTCTTTTCCAGGTTCGACTTTAAACTCCAGTTCTGTCCGGGCTCTCAGAATCGCAAGGCCGATGCCCTTTCCCGCTCATGGGAGCAAGAAAATGAGTCAGAGTCTTCAGACAAGCATCCTATTATAAATCCGTTGGCATTCTCCACGGTAGGGATGGACTCTACGCCCCCATCAGGGAAAAGTTTTGTGAAGCCGATGCTAAGGAAGAAGCTCATGCATTGGGCCCATGCTTCCCGTTTTGCCGGACATACAGGTATCCAAAAAACCCTGGAGTTTATCTCTAGGTCCTATTGGTGGCCAACTCTGAAAAAGGACGTATTGGAGTTTATTGCATCTTGCCCAAAGTGTGCCCAACATAAAGTATCCCGCCAGTCGCCTGCGGGGCAACTGGTTCCACTATCCGTTCCCCGTCGACCATGGACCCACTTGTCGATGGATTTCATTACAGACTTACCCATGTGCAACAAGTTCAATACCATCTGGGTGGTAGTTGACCGGTTCACCAAGATGGCACACTTCATTCCTCTCACCGGTCTTCCGTCAGCTTCCAAGTTGGCTCAAGTATTCATACAAGAGATCTTCCGACTCCACGGTCTTCCTGAAGAAATTATCTCAGATCGAGGAGTTCAATTCACAGCCAAATTCTGGCGAAGTTTATGTCAAGTCCTCCAAGTCAAGCTAAAGTTTTCCACGGCTTACCATCCTCAGACCAATGGTCAAACCGAGAGGGTGAATCAGGACTTGGAGGCCTTCCTCCGCATCTATGTGTCCTCCTCTCAAGATGACTGGGTTCAATTACTTCCCTGGGCCGAGTTCTGTCATAACAACCAGTATCATTCTTCATCTGCTTCAACACCATTCTTCACTAACTTTGGATTCCACCCTAAAGTCCCTGAGTTCCAACCGCTTCCAGCAACTTCTGTTCCCGCAGTGGATATCACCTTGCATCAGTTTGCCAATATCTGGAAGAGCGTACGATCAGCTCTGCTCAAGGCATCGTTCAGGTACAAGAAGTTTGCGGATAAGAAGCGTCGAGCAGTTCCTGCTCTCAAGGTGGGTGATCGGGTATGGTTATCCACGAAGAATTTGAGGTTAAGAGTTCCCAGTATGAAGTTTGCACCTCGCTATATCGGTCCTTTCAAGATTGAACAAGTCATCAATCCTGTTGCTTACAGACTCCAGTTGCCTCCCTTCTTAAAAATACCCAGGACATTCCATGTTTCCCTGTTGAAACCGCTGATCTTGAATCGGTTTCATTCCTCACTTCCTCCAACTCCGAAAGTCCAAACTCAACGAGGCGTTGAGTATGAAGTGGCCAAGATCCTGGACTCACGTCACCGTTACGGTCAACTACAATATCTTATTGACTGGAAGGGTTATGGTCCTGAGGAACGTTCATGGACCAATGCTTCTGATGTCCATGCTCCTGCCTTGGTCCGGAGATTCCATTCCAAGTTTCCTCAAAAGCCAAAGAAGTGTCCTGGGGCCACTCCTAAAGGGGGGGGTGCTGTCACGATCCGGGTATCTGGACGCCATTTCTTACCCATCAGATGCCTCCTAAGGCTGGCTCAGCGCTCCAGGACCGGATCCCATCTGTTATCCTGATGTGTACATTCCTGTATCCTCTCCTGTCACTCTGGGACGCTGTCACAGTAAACGCCATATTACACCTGGCATGGCGTCTCCCGCGGCCTCCGCCGCCGTCCCTGAACTTCTGCATGCAGAGTGTCTGAGTGGCGATTACGTCAGCCGCGGCCTCCGCTGTGTCCGCGTGGTTGGATGTGCTTCTGTCAGCCTGGCGCCTCCTATCTCCGGTGGCCGGCGCCGCCATTACTGTTTTCATTACCACATGGATTACAAACCAAACTTCCCTCCAAGTGTCTGCATGGGCGCAGCCATCTTGGATTCTGTCAGCTGATCATTTCCACCAATCTGTTCTCAGTATTGATAATCTGCATAATTGCCTAGCCAATCCCTTCCTTGCTGCAGGTATAAATACACTGTGCCTGAGCAAGGAAGGCGTCAGTGCTTTGGTTGTCAAACCTAGTTCCTGTTTGTCTCTCTCCTGTGATTGTCTTCCAGGTTCCAGCTCCTGTCTCAAGACTTCCACCATAGAGACCCGCACCAGCATTCCACCTGCGGTGTAGCCTGACTCTCCAATCCATTGTGGATTCATCTGTTTCCAGCTACAACATTACCTGCTTCCAGCTCAGCTTCCAGCAGAGTACAGCTTCCCTTAAAGGGCCGGTGTCCTTTCTACACTTTACCACTCTCCACCGGTATTATTATTTCTCCGCTCTCAAGTTCTACATTTCAGTTCATATTTCATCGCTCCCAAGTTCATTTATTATTTAACTGGTTCCAGCCAGTATCCACTCCGTGCTAACAACAGTCTGGTTCCAGCCAGTATCCACAGCAGCTGTTTTACCTTCAGCAACCCAGCTTTTCCTGGAACACCAGCTGGCACAATCCTGGGTTATCTCCATTGCTACAGTCGGGCCTGGTAAGGACTTTCCATCTAGAAGATCATAAGAACTATCTCACACTACCAGTGCCCTGTGGCTCCTGCCATCCTGTAGTACCCAGGAACTGTATTTATTATTTGCTGACTTTTACGTTTTCTTTTACTGCTGCTGTGTTGCGGAGTTGTCATAATAAACATCATTGACTTTTATCTAAGTTGTCGTGGTCACGCCTTCGGGCAGTTATTATTCATGTTACTTACATGTCCAGGGGTCTGATACAACCTCCCAGGTTCCAGTACATCTCAGCCCCTACAACTGAGGCTGCATCCCGTCAGCTCAGGCCCTCAGTTGTGACAAAGCCTCAGTTAGGATACTGTGCCCGGACGAGCGTACACAATAAGGAAGGATTTTGAATCCCGGGTAAGACTCATACCAGCCACACCAATCACACTGTACAACTTGTGATCTGAACCCAGTTAACAGCATGATAATAGAGAAGCCTCTATAAAAGATGGCTCACTACAACAATAACCCGAATTTTTTGGTAACAATAATTATGTACCAGTATTGCAGACAATCCGCACTTGGGATGGGCGCCCAGCATCCACTACGGACTACGAGAAATAGAATTATCGGTAAGTAAATTCTTATTTTCTCTGACGTCCTAGTGGATGCTGGGAACTCCGTAAGGACCATGGGGATTATACCAAAGCTCCCAAACGGGCGGGAGAGTGCGGATGACTCTGCAGCACCGAATGAGAGAACTCCAGGTCCTCCTCAGCCAGGGTATCAAATTTGTAGAATTTTACAAACGTATTTGCTCCTGACCAAGTAACTGCTCGGCAAAGTTGTAAAGCCGAGACCCCTCGGGCAGCTGCCCAAGATGAGCCCACCTTCCTTGTGGAGTGGGCATTTTAAGATTTTTGGCTGTGGCAGGCCTGCCACAGAATGTGCAAGCTGAATTGTACTACAAATCCAACGAGCAATCGTCTGCTTAGAAGCAGGAGCACCCAGTTTGTTGGGTGCATACAGGATAAACAGCGAGTCAGATTTTCTGACTCCAGCCGTCCTGGAAAACATATATTTACAGGGCCCTGACCACGTCAAGCAACTTGGAATCCTCCAAGTCCTTAGTAGCCGCAGGTACCACAATAGGTTGCTTCATGTGAAATGCAGAAACCACCTTAGGTAGAAATTGAGGACAAGTCCTCAATTCTGCCCTGTCAGAATGAAATATTAAATAAGGGCTTTTATATGATAAAGCCGCCAATTCTGACACACGCCTGGCTGAAGCCAGGGCTAACAGCATCGTCACCTTCCATGTGAGATATTTTAAGTCCACAGTGGTGAGTGGTTCAAACCAATGTGACTTTAGGAAACTCAACACAACATTGAGATCCCAAGGTGCCACTGGAGGCACAAAAGGAGGCTGTATATGCAGTACCCCTTTTACAAATGTCTGAACTTCAGGCACTGAAGCCAGTTCCTTTTGGAAGAAAATCGACAGGGCCGAAAATTGAACCTTAATGGACCCTAATTTTAGGCCCATAGACAGTCCTGTTTGCATGAAATGGAGGAAACGACCCAGTTGAAATTCCTCTGTAGGGGCCTTCTTGGCCTCCCACCATGCAACATATTTTCGCCAAATGCGGTGATAATGTTTTGCGGTTACGTCCTTCCTGGCCTTGACCAGGGTAGGGATGACTTCATCTGGAATGCCTTTTTCCTTCAGGATCCGGCGTTCAACCACCAAGCCGTCAAACGCAGCCGCGGTAAGTCTTGGAACAAACAAGGCCCCTGCTGGAGCAGGTCCTTTCTTAGAGGTAGAGGCCACGGTTCGTCCGTGAGCATCTCTTGAAGTTCCGGATACCAAGTTCTTCTTGGCCAATCCGGAGCCACGAGTATCGTTCTTACTCCCCTTTGCCGTATAATTCTCAGTACTTTTGGTATGAGAGGCAGAGGAGGGAACACATACACTGACTGGAACACCCACGGTGTTACCAGAGCGTCCACAGCTATTGCCTGAGGGTCTCTTGACCTGGCGCAATACCTGTCCAGTTTTTTGTTGAGGCGGGACGCCATCATATCCACCTTTGGTTTTTCCCAACGGTTCACAATCATGTGGAAGACTTCTGGATGAAGTCCCCACTCTTCCGGGTGTAGATCGTGTCTGCTGAGGAAGTCTGCTTCCCAGTTGTCCACTCCCGGAATGAACACTGCTGACAGTGCTATCACATGATCTTCCGCCCAGCGAAGAATCCTTGCAGCTTCTGCCATTGCCCCCCTGCTTCCCGTGCCGCCCTGTCTGTTTACGTGGGCGACTGACGTGATGTTGTCCGATTGGATCAATACCGCCTGACCCTGAAGCAGGGGTTTCGCTTGACTTAGGGCATTGTAAATGGCCCTTAGTTCCAGAATGTTTATATGAAGAGATGTCTCCAGGCTTGACCATAAGCCCTGGAAATTCCTTCCCTGTGTGACTGCTCCCCAGCCTCGCAGGCTGGCATCCGTGGCCACCAGGACCCAGTCCCGAATGCCGAATCTGCGGCCCTCTAGAAGATGAGCACTCTGCAACCACCACAGGAGGGATACCCTTGTCCCCGGTGACAGGGTTATCCGCTGAAGCATCTGAAGATGCGACCCGGACCATTTGTCCAGTAGGTTCCACTGGAAAGTCTTGCGTGGAATCTGCCGAATGGGATTGCTTCGTAGGAAGCCACCATTTTTACCCAGAACCCTTGTGCATTGATGCACTGAGACTTGGTTCGGTTTTAGGAGGTTCCTGACTAGCTCGGATAACTCCCTGGCTTTCTCCTCCGGGAGAAACACCTTCTTTCTGGACTGTGTCCAGGATCATCCCTAGGAACAGAAGACAAGTCGTCGGAACCAGCTGCGATTTTGGAATATTGAGAATCCAATCGTGCTGCCGCAACACTACCTGAGATAGTGCTACACTGACTTCCAAGTGTTCCCTGGATCTTACCCTTATCAGGGAATCGTCCAAGTAAGGGATAACTAAAATTTCCTTCCTTCGAAGGGATATCATTTCGGCCATTACCTTGGTAAAGACCCGGGGTGCCGTGGACCATCCCTACGGCAGCGTCCGAACTGATAGTGACAGTTCTGTACCATAACCTGAAATACCCTTGGTGAGAAGGGTAAATTTTGACATGAAGGTAAGCATCCTTGATGTCCCGAGACATCATGTAGTCCCCTTCTTCCAGGTTTGCAATCACTGCTCTGAGTGACTCAATTTTGAATTTGAACCTCTGTATGCAAGTGTTCAAAGATTTTAGATTTTAGATTTTAAAATCGGTCTCACCGAGCCGTCTGGCTTCGGTACCACAATAGTGTGGAATAATACCCCGTTCCCTGTTGCAGGAGGGGTATCTTGATTATCACCTGCTGGGAATACAGCTTGTGAATGGTTTCCAAAACTGCCTCCCTGTCAGCGGGAGACGTCGGTAAAACAGACCTTTGGAAACGGCGAGGGGGATACGTCTCGAATTCCAATTTGTACCCCTGAAATATTACCTGAAGGATCCAGGGGTCTACTTGCGAGTGAGCCCACTGCGCACTGAAATTCATTGAGAACGGGACCCCACCGTGCCTGAACTTGTAAAGCCCTAGCGTCATACTGAGGGCTTGGCAGAGGCGGAAAAGAGTTTCTGTTCCTTGGAACTGGCTGATCTCTGCAGCCATTTTCCTCTCCCTCTGTCACGAGCAGAAAAGAGGAACCCTTTTGTCCGCTTGCCAACCAGGACTGCGCCTGATAATACGGCGTCTTATTTTGAGAGGCGACCTGGGGTACATCCCCTTTTTTGTTAAGGCAATACTTCCAAATGCCGTTTGGAATCCGCATCACCTGACCACTTTACTGGTATAATTGGACAACGCACTTATACTTGATGCCAGTCGGCAAATATTCCGCTGTGCATCATGCATATATAGAAATGCATCTTTTAATTGCTCTATAGGCAATAATATACTGTCCTTATCTAGGATATCAAATTTCCAGTCAGGGAATCCGACCACGCCAACCCAGCACTGCACATCCAGGCTGAGGCGATTGCTGGTCGCAGTATAACACCAGTATGTGTGTAAATACATTTTAGGATACCCTCCTGCTTTCTATCAGCAGGATCCCTAAGGGCGGCCATCTCCAGAGAGGGTAGAGCCCTTGTTCTTACAAGCGTGTGAGCGCCTTATCCCCCCTAGGGGGTGTTTCCCAACGCACCCTAACCTCTGGCGGGAAAAGGTATACTGCCAATAACTTTTTAGAAATTATCAATTGTTATCGGGGGGAAACCCACGCATCATCACACACCTCATTTTATTTCTCAGATTCAGGAAAACTACAGGAAGTTTTTCCTCACCAAACATAATACCCCTTTTTTTGGTGGTATTTATATTATCAGAAGAGTGTAAACTTTTTCCATTGCCTCAATCATGCAATGTGTGGCCCTATTGGAAATCACGGTTGTCTCTTCACCGTCGACACAGGAGTCAGTATCCGTGTCGGCGTCTGTATCTGAGGTAACGGGCGCTTTAGAGCCCCTGTATGAGACGTCTGGACATGCACAAGCTGAGTAGCCGGCTGTCTCATGTCAACCACTGTCTTTTATACAAAGCTGACACTGTCACGCAATTTCAACAGTACATCCACTCAGGTGTCGACCCCCCAGGGGGTGACAACACTATTACAGACACTCTACTCCGTCTCCTCATCATTTTTCTCCTCATACATGTCGACACAAACGTACCGACACACAGCACACACACAGGGAATGCTCTGATAGAGGACAGGACCCCACTAGCCCTTTGGGGAGACAGAGGGAGAGTTTGCCAGCACACACCAGAGCGCTATATATATACAGGGATAACCTTATATAAGTGTTTTTCCCTTTATAGCTGCTGTATTGTTTATACTGCGCCTAATTTGTGCCCCCCTCTCTTTTTTAACCCCTTTCTGTAGTGTAGTGACTGCAGGGGAGAGCCAGGGAGCTTCCCTCCAACTGAGCTGTGAGGGAAAATGGCGCCAGTGTGCTGAGGAGATAGGCTCCGCCCCTTTCTCGGCGTCCTTATCATCCGTTTTCTTGTATGTTTTGGCAGGGGTTAAATGCATCCATATAGCCCAGGAGTTATATGTGATGCATTTATTTTAGCCATAAAAGGTTTTCTATCGATTTATTGCGTCTCAGGGCGCTGCCCCCCCCCAGCGCCCTGCACCCTCAGTGACCGGAGTGTGAAGTGTGCTGAGAGCAATGGCGCACAGCTGCGGTGCTGTGCGCCTACCTTTATCTGAAGACAGGAAAGTCTTCTGCCGCCGATTTTTCCGGACCTCTTCGCTCTTCTGGCTCTGTAAGGGGGCCGGCGGCGCGGCTCCGGTGACCCATCCAGGCTGAACCTGTGATCGTCCCTCTGGAGCTAATGTCCAGTAGCCTAAGAAGCCCAATCCACTCTGCACGCAGGTGAGTTCGCTTCTTCTCCCCTTAGTCCCTCGATGCAGTGAGCCTGTTGCCAGCAGGTCTCACTGAAAATAATAAACCTAAACTAAAACTTTCACAAAGAGCTCAGGAGAGCCCCTAGTGTGCACCCTTCTCGTCGGGCACAGAAAATCTAACTGAGGCTTGGAGGAGGGTCATAGGGGGAGGAGCCAGTGCACACCAGGTGATCCTAAAGCTTTCTTTAGATGTGCCCTGTCTCCTGCGGAGCCGCTATTCCCCATGGTCCTTACGGAGTTCCCAGCATCCACTAGGACGTCAGAGAAAAAAGGATGTTTTGAAAATCAGTCTCCATGACCTGTCATTGTTTTATTTTTCCCTTTACAGGTACACTTACTGTACAGATGCCTGCAGGACTTGTTTGCCAGGGCAAGCTGGCACTTGTGTTTCTTTAGGTGAAATAGGCCCTGGCGGTGATTTTGCACACTGGGATATGCTGGGACTTGTATCCACCATAAAGCATCTTGAAATGTATATTTACTACTTTTACTCTAATAACCACTGGGTGCAGGATGAGCCCTACTCATATAACATAGATGGAAATGCAATATTTCATACTGTATTTCAGTTCACTAGTGCAGTGGTTCCCAAACCTTTTTGAATGATGGAGCCCTAGAGTATCAGAATTGTTTGTGCATTTAGTTGACATGGTACATTCCGTATCAGCTCAGTACACAGTGCTGATACAGATGTAGCCATATATACACATTTTCCCAGACCACACTAAATAGCCACACTTTTTGCGACTCAGCCATGCCAAGCACTTTTATCTTTAAATATGCATCTTAGGCGCATCACTAATGCTGCCAAAGTAGGTTGCAAGGATACATGGAGTACTGGGGCTAGCATTGCTTGTATTTCTGTGTGCCTGTGTTTAATCTGTGACTTAATACACAATTTATACCACTTCCTTTGCACCAAAACTACTAAATAAGTGTCCATGGTACACTGTAAACAACTTTGTATGCAGCTATGATGCGAATATTGTATGATACAAATTTTAGGAAAAAGTATACAATGCCATCCGCAGTGGTGAATCTAATACCCTTTTTTAGACATAGGGACGAATTCAATTAGCCACAAATCGCTGCAAATTTGTGACGGTGCCTATTCAATTGTCTGCAAAAAGAAAGTGTTTTAGGTAATTTGACAGCAAATTTCAATTCACCAACTCTGAGCAGATGGTAAACTTGATTCTGAACCCCTGGTACAACCCCCTGAATGACTAAATAGGCACTTAGAAGTTTCTAATTATTTTTAATTGGCCAATAATGATATGTCATTTTTGGGGTGAAATAGTGCAAAATGGAATTTGGGGTACAGTGTATTGGGGTGCTTTATGATCGGGACAAGTGTTTTTAAACTTGCAGGTGGTACTAATTGGTCTGTTTCCACTTTTTTTTTTTTAAGTCCCCTAAAATGACCCAAATATATACTTATACCCATTTTTTATGTACCCCAAGTTTAATTTTAGCACTTACTTTGGTGACAAAATTCCTATAATTATTTTTTACATTGAAAAATGCATATAACAGCCATTGGACCCAATGTAAGTATCAGAAATACATTTATTATAACTAATAATAAACTTTTATACTGTTATCCGATGTTAGTTTAGCTTTTTTGGGGGGTACGGACAGATTTACCCATTTTTCACTTTTGGCACCAATTTATGACGTAATCCTGTTTTCACTCATTTGCATTTGAATAGGGCAAATCACTGGAGCGTGCATACCCGCAAAACCTCAGTTCTCGTGGCAAAAAAGATGCAAAAATGGCAATCGCGGTAAATTGACACAATTTCTAAGCTAATTGAATTGGGCCCATAACGAGATTCCCGGGTTTTTGCCAGAGCTTAGCCAAACTACTTGGGTCTCGCTTTTGTCTAAAATGCACCAATCCTGGAACATGCACCAATCCTGGAACCCAGTCAGTACCTATGCTATTAACCAGGGTTTTTCCCAGGACGCACGTCCCGGGTAGACAACCCTGGTTATGTGTGAATGATGCGATTGGTAAGTTTGCTTGTGGGTCGCCCATAGAAGCTTCTTATTTGCCGGTCAAGGCTGTCTGGAGGGGGTGCGGCTGCCAGGAATGGGCTAGGACGGGATTGGAACAGACAGCTGACACCCTGGGCTGTGTACCGTCAGAGGTGTGCTTCCAGCTTCTCTTGCCCGGTGTGCTTGTGACATGTGTGTGTACATGAGTGTGACATAAGAGCAGCCTGGCAGTCCAGGTTTATAGAATGCCGGGGCACACCAGGCTTAGGGAGGTTATTCAGAGTTGTTAGCAAACCAAAAAAGCAAGCAACTGGGCAAAACCATTTTGCACTGCAGGGGAAACAGATGTAACATGTGCAGAGATTTAAGAGCCCTACACACTGGGCGATGTGTATGGCAAAAAATGATGAAAAAACTAGCGCTGTTATTGTTTTACAATTTGGTTAGAACAATCATAACTGGAGAATCCTGCTTCATCCAATTATGTCCTCAAGTGGTCCCACGTTATTAAAAAGACACTCACATTTAAATTCAACCACGCGTTCTTATAAAGGTATCTTTAAACCCATAGGCGGTGACTGTAGTTTGTGTCAAAGGCAGTGAACCGTAGGAATCACACTTACATTAGCTTTCAGTCTCGAATGCACTGAAAGGTTTCTTTTCAGTGCGGGGGGCACAGTGAAGACAGAAGGCAGGCAGACCGGTGTACTTAAAAAGCCACACAGATTTATTAATAAAAACATCAAGGACATGGATACTGCAACAGAACGTCCCACAGTCAGAGGTTGGTCGTCACGGCATAAGAACTTCAACGCGTTTCAAGGATTCTCTCCCCTTTATCAAGAAGTATTGTGTAGATCCTGGTGTTCCCGAATTTATCCTGGACAGGTTTTGATCACATGATAACATACTGCCAATCACAGTGTCGGCCCCATCAGAAAACAGGTGTTACATCGTTACAGAGCAATTTCCATACATCTATGATATATTTGTTAAAAAACACACATATAATGCACTCCAGCTTAGAAAATATAGGTGGTCATTTCGAGTTGTTCGCTTGTTGCCGATTTTCTCTATATTGCGATTAGTCGCTTACTGTGCATGCGCAATGTTCGCAGAGCGCATGCGCTTAGTTATTTTACTCAAAAGTTAGGTATTTTACTCACGACATTACGAGGAGTTTTCTTCGTTCTGGTGATCGGAGTGTGATTGACAGGAAGTGGGTGTTTCTGGGCGGAAACTGGCCGTTTTATGGGTGTGTGTGAAAAAACGCTGCCGTTTCTGGGAAAAACGCGGGAGTGGCTGAAGAAACGGGGGAGTGCCTGGGCGAACGCTGGGTGTGTTTGTGACGTCAAACCAGGAACGAAACTGACTGAACTGATCGCAGTGGCAGAGTAAGTGTCGAGCTACTCAGAATCTGCTAAGAAATTTCTATTCGCAATTTTGCGAATCTTTCGTTCGCAATTCTGCTAAGCTAAGATACACTCCCAGAGGGCGGCGGCTTAGCGTGTGCAATGTTGCTAAAAGCAGCTAGCGAGCGAACAACTCGGAATGAGGGCCCTAATCAGCAGGTAATATTCAAATATACCGCATCTAAAATAGACAGTATACAAGCTTACATTAACTGTGCCGCATAAGTTTATAACAGAGTCCCGGCGTGCTGTCACGGCTGGCCGGATCACGTGACTTAGGTTAGGCCAATCATACTCTATTAGCGGGACTGTAATGCTTTATGCGGCAATTACAAAAAGTACACATTGTATCACATCCACTATTGCTGAAGCCTCACTGTCAGGAAGCAATAGTTATGATTATATAGCACATACAATGTGCCCGTGAATTTTAAAATAGAATGCAAAAAGATTGAAAAAGATAAAAAAAGACTGTAGCGGTCTACTAACCACAAGAATAAACACCTTGAGTGGGCATAAATAATGCTGAAAGGTAAAACCTTATATATATATATATATATATATACATACACACACACATATATATATATATATATATATATATATATATGTGATTAAAATGTTGTTCCTGAAACTAGATACTTAATTGAGCTAAACACTGGGAGGAAACGATTTAAACTCCCAGCCGTAAAGGGATACTTTACATATTCCAAAACTCTGCATAAGCATAAAATTAATATGTTGCAAACTGGCACATTGTCAGTGTAGCAACAAGAGTGAGGATGATCCATAGCTGACTAGCAAAATGTAAATGTAGCAGTAAAAATAAAAATAATATGTTGCAGACTTACACATTGTAAGTGTAGCAGAAAAAATAAGATTTTAAACCTACCGGTAAATCTTTTTCTCCTAGTCCGTAGAGAATGCTGGGGACTCCGTAAGGACCATGGGGTATAGACGGGCTCCGCAAGAGACATGGGCACTATAAAGAACTTTAGATGGGTGTGCACTGGCTCCTCCCTCTATCCCCTCCTCCAGACCTCAGTTAGAGAACTGTGCCCAGAGGAGACGGACAGTACGAGGAAAGGATTTTTGTTAATCTAAGGGCAAGATTCATACCAGCCCACACCATATAACCTGGAATATACGCAACCAGTTAATAGTATGAACAAAACAGCATCAGCCAAAGACTGATCTCAACTGTAACATAACCCTTATGTAAGCAATAACTATATACAAGCCATCTTATTTTCTCTTACATCCTAGAGGATGCTGGGGACTCCGTAAGGACCATGGGGATTATACCAAAGCTCCAGACCGGGCGGGAGAGTGCGGATGACTCTGCAGCACCGACTGAGCAAACATGAGGTCCTCCTCAGCCAGGGTATCAAACTTGTAGAACTTTGCAAAAGTGTTTGAACCCGACCAAGTCGCTGCTCGGCAAAGCTGTAATGCCGAGACGCCTCGGGCAGCCGCCCAAGAAGAGCCCACCTTCCTAGTGGAATGGGCCTTTACCGAATTTGGTAACGGCAATCCAACCGTAGAATGAGCCTTCTGAATCGTGTTACAGTTCCAGCGAGCAATAGTCTGCTTAGAAGCAGGAGCGCCAACCTTGTTGGCTGCATACAGGACAAACAGAGCCTCTGTTTTCCTAACCCGAGCCGTCCTGGCTACATAAATTTTCAAGGCCCTGACTACATCAAGGGACTTGGAATCCTCCAAGTCCCCCGTAGCCACAGGCACCACAATAGGTTGGTTCATATGAAACGATGAAACCACCTTAGGCAAAAAATAAGATTTTACTTACCGGTAAATCTATTTCTCGTAGTCCGTAGAGGATACTGGGACTCCGTAAGGACCACGAGGAATAGACGGGCTCCGCAGGAGATAGGGCACTTTAAGAAAGCTTTGGATTCTGGGTGTGCACTGGCTCCTCCCTCTATGCCCCTCCTTCAGACCTCAGTTAGGGAAACTGTGCCCAGAGGAGATGGACAGTACGAGGAAGAATTTTTGTAAACCTAAGGGCGAGATCCATACCAGCCACACCAATCACACCGTATAACTTGTGATAAACTACCCAGTTAACAGTATGAACAACAACATAGCCTCGGGTCAATCGATAAGCTATAACATAACCCTTATGTAAGCAATAACTATAAACAAGTCTTGCAGAAGAAGTCCGCACATGGGACGGGCGCCCAGCATCCTCTACGGACTACGAGAAATAGATTTACCGGTAAGTAAAATCTTATTTTCTCTAACGTCCTTGAGGATGCTGGGACTCCGTAAGGACCATGGGGATTATACCAAAGCTCCCAAACGGGCGGGAGAGTGCGGATGACTCTGCAGCACCGATTGAGCAAACAGGAGGTCCTCCTCAGCCAGGGTATCAAACTTATAGAACTTTGCAAAGGTGTTTGACCGCGACCAAGTAGCTGCTCGGCACAACTGTAATGCCGAGTCCCCTCGGGCAGCCGCCCAAGAAGAGCCCACCTTCCTAGTGGAATGGGCCTTAACCGATTTAGGCAGTAGTAATCCTGCCGTAGAATGCGCCTGCTGAATCGTGTGACAGATCCAGCGAGCAATAGTCTGCTTTGAAGCAGGAGCGCCAACCTTGTTGGCCGCATACAGAACAAACAGAGCTTCAGTCTTCCTGATCCTAGCCGTTCTGGTCACATAAATCTTCAAAGCCCTGACCACCTCCAGGGACTCGGAATCCTCCAAGTCCCGTGTAGCCACAGGCACGACAATAGGTTGGTTCACATGAAAAGATGAGACCACTTTTGGCAGAAATTGAGGACGAGTCCTCAACTCTGTCCTATCCACGTGAAAAACCAAGTATGGGCTTTTATGCGATAAAGCCGCCAATTCTGAAACACACCTTGCCGAAGCTAATGCCAACAACATGACAACTTTCCACGTGAGGTATTTCAACTCCACTGTTTTGAGTGGTTCAAACCAAGGTGACTTGAGGAAACGTAACACCACGTTAAGATCCCAAGGCGCCACCGGAGGTACAAAGGGAGGCTGAATATGCAGCACTCCCTTCACAAAAGTCTGTACTTCAGGAAGAGAGGCCAATTCTCTTTGAAAGAAAATGGATAAGGCCGAAATTTGGACCTTTATGGACCCTAATTTTAGGCCCAAATGCACTCCTGTTTGAAGGAAGTGAAGTAGACGGCCCAAATGGAACTCCTCCGTAGGAGCAGCTCTGGCCTCACACCAAGAAACATATTTTCGCTATATACGGTGATAATGTTTCAACGTCACGTCTTTCCCAGCCTTGATCAGGGTAGGAATGACCTCCTCCGGAATCATCTTTTCCGCTAGGATCCGGCGTTCAACCACCATGCCGTCAAACGCAGCCGCGGTAAGTCTTGGAACAGACAGGGCCCCTGCTGCAGCAGGTCCTGCCTTAGAGAAAGAGGCCACGGATCTTCTGTGAGCATCTCTTGCAGCTCCGGATACCAAGTCCTCCGTGGCCAATCTGGAACAATGAGGATTGTTCTGACCCTGCTTATTCTTATTATTCTCAACACCTTGGGTATGAGAGGAAGAGGAGGAAACACATAGACCTATCTGAACACCAAAGGTGTCACCAGAGCGTCTACCGCTACCGCCTGAGGGTCCCTTGACCTGGCGCAATACCGCTTTAGCTTTTTGTTGAGACAGGATGCCATCATGTCTATTTGAGGCAGTCCCCACCGACCCGTGATCTGTGCAAAGACTTCTTGATGAAGTCCCCACTCTCCCGGATGCAGGTCGTGCCTGCTGAGGAAGTCCGCCTCCCAGTTGTCCACCCCCGGGATGAACACTGCTGAAAGTGAGCTTACATGGCCTTCCGCCCAGCGTAGAATCCTGGTCGCTTCTGCCATGGCCACTCTGCTCCTTGTTCCGCCTTGGCGGTTTATATGAGCCACTGCCGTGACATTGTCTGACTGAATCAGAACCAGTTTTCCCCGAAGCAATTCCTCCGCTTGACGCAGGGCATTGTATATGGCCCTCAACTCCAGGACGTTGATGTGGAGACAATTCTCTAGATTTGACCAGAGACCTTGGAAATTTCTTCCCAGTGTGACTGCTCCCCAGCCTCGGAGGCTTGCGTCCGTGGTCGACCCTCTAGTAGGTGAGCACCATGCAGCCACCACAGGAGAGATACCCTGGTACTGGGAGACAGGGTGATCCTTTGATGCATTTGTAAATGGGACCCGGACCACTTGTCCAAGAGGTCCCATTGAAAAGTCCTCGCATGGAACCTGCCGAAGGGGATGGCCTCGTATGAAGCCACCATCTTCCCCAGAACCCGTGTGCAATGATGCACTGAAACCTTTTTTTTTTTTTGGGCTTTAATAGGTTCCTGACCAGGGCTATGAGCTCCTGAACCTTTTCGATCGGAAGAAAAAACTTTTTCTTGTCTGTGTCTAGAATCAGGCCCAAAAAGGTCAGACGCGTTGTAGGGACTAGCTGGGACTTCGGTATATTGAGAATCCAGCCGTGTAACTGCAACGTCTTCATGGACAGAGACACGCTGTCCAGCAACTTCTCCCGAGATCTCGCCTTTATGAGGAGATCGTCCAAGTATGGGATAATTGTGACACCCTGCCTGCGCAGGAGCACCATCATTTCCGCCATTACCTTGGTGAAAATTCTCGGGGCCGTGGAAAGCCCAAACGGCAACGTCTGAAATTGGTAGTGACAGTCCTGCACTGCAAATCTCAGGAACGCCTGGTGAGGGGGGAATATCGGAACATGAAGGTAAGCATCCTTTATGTCCAGGGACACCATCCAATCCCCCCCCTCCAGGCTGGCGATGACCGCCCTGAGTGATTCCATTTTGAACTTGAACCTCTTCAAGTACAGGTTCAGGGATTTTAGGTTTAAATTGGGTCTGACCGAACCGTCTGGTTTCGGGACCACAAACAGGGTTGAGTAATATCCCTCTCCTTGCTGGAGATGAGGAACTGTGACAATCACCTGTTGAATATACAATTTTTGGATTGCTGCCAACACTAGCTTCCTCTCTGACGGGGAAGCTGGCAGAGCCGATTTGAAAAACCGGCGAGGAGGCAAGTCTTCGAATTCCAGCCTGTATCCCTGAGAAACAATCTCTAATGTCCAGGGATCCACCTGCGAGTAAACCCAGACGTGGCTGAAAAACCGAAGACGAGCCCCCACTAGATCTGCCTCCCCCCGGGAAGCCCCAGCGTCATGCGGTGGACTTTGCAGATGCAGGGGAGGACTTCTGCTCCTGGGAACTAGCTGTGTGCAGCTTTTTTCCCTTGCCTTTTCCTCTGGCAACAAAGGACGATCCCCGTACCTTCTTGCTCTTATTGGAACGAAAGGACTGCATTTGATAATGAGGTGCCTTTTTTGTATGCTGCGGGGGGACATAAGGTAAGAAATTCGACTTACCAGCCGTAGCAGTAGAGACAAGGTCCGAGAGGCCGTCTCCAAACAACTCCTCCCCTTTGTAAGGCAAGGACTCCATATGCCGCTTTGAATCGGCGTCTCCCGTCCACTGTCGGGTCCACAAGAGCCGCCTAGCAGAAATAGACATAGCGTTTATTCTGGAGCTTAATAAACAAATGTCTCTTTGAGCATCTCTCATATACAAGGCAGCATCTCTGATATGCTCTATGGTCATTAAAATGGCATCCCTATCTAAGGTGTCAATCTCCGTAGATAAGGAATCTGCCCTTGCCACAACAGCACTACAAACCCAGGCCGACGCCATAGCCGGTCTAACAATAGTACCTGAATGAGTGTAAATGTGCTTCATGGTAATTTCCTGCCTGCGATCAGCAGGATCCTTGAGGGAAGCCGTATCCTGAGAAGGCAGTGCCACCTTTTTGGATAAGCGTGTCAGCGCCTTGTCTACTTTAGGCGAAGATTCCCATCGTATCCTATCCGTTTGTGGAAAAGGATACGCCATAAGAATCCTTTTGGGAACTTGTGGTCTCCTATCTGGAGATTCCCAAGCCTTTTCGCATAATTCGCTCAGCTCAAATGAGGACGGAAAGGTGACCTCAGGCTTTTTCCCTTTATACATGTGTACCCTCATGTCAGGGACAGGGGGTTCCTCAGTAATATGCAAAACCTCTTTAATGGCAATAATCATGTACCGAATAGCTTTTGCCACCCTCGGCTATAATTTTGCATCTTCATAGTCGACACTAGAGTCAGTATCCGTGTCGGTATCTGTGTAATCGCTCTGGGATATGGTGCGCTTCTGAGACCCCAAAGGTCCTGGCGCCACAGGGACAGGCATGGTCTGGCTACCTGACTGATCCCTAGCTTCAGCCTTGTCTAACCTTTTATGCAATAGATTGACATTTGCATTTAAGACATTCAGCATATCCACCCATTCCGGTGTCAGCGTTGCCGACGGCGACATGACATTCAAGCACTCCCCCTCCACATTAAGCGAGCCTTCCTCGTCAAACATGTCGTACCGACACACTTCACACACACAGGGAAACTCTTTTCTGAAGACAGTATCCCCTTTCAGGCCCTTTGGAGAGACAGAGAGAGAGTATGCCAGCACACACCCCAGCGCTATACCCCTGGAAAAAAAACACAGAATGCCCTTTTCCAGAAGCGCTGAGTAGTAATAAAACGCCAATTATGTGCCCCCCCCCCTCTCCTTCAAACCCCCTTTCACCGTGTGTAAAGCAGGGGAGGGTCCGGGGAGCTTCCTCTCAGCGGTGCTGTGGAGAGAAAATGGCGCTGGTGAGTGCTGAGGGAGAAGCCCCGCCCCCTCGGCGGCGGGCTTCTGTCCCGCTTAAAGTTATTAAAAAATGGCGGGGGCTCTTTTATATACATGTACAGTGCCCACCTGTACATGTATATTGTCTTTTGCAATAAGAGAGCTGTTATATTGCTGCCCAGGGCGCCCCGCTGCGCCCTGCACCCTTACAGTGACCGGAGTGTGGGAGGTGTATGGGAGCAATGACGCACAGCTGCAGTGCTGTGCGTTACCTCAGTGAAGCTCTGAAGGCTTCTGCCACCTGAGACGTCTTCTGACTTCGTTTCTTCTGGCTCTGTGAGGAGAACGGCGGCGCGGCTCTGGGAGTGAACGCCCAGGACGAACCTGTGTTCACCCCCTCTGGAGCTAATGGTGTCCAGTAGCTGACGAAGCAGAGCCTATCATTTAAGAAGGTCTGCCCCTCTCTCCTCAGTCCCTCGATGCAGGGAGCCTGTTGCCAGCAGTGCTCCCTGTAAAAAATATAGAAAAAATCCAAACAAAAATGCTTTCGAGGCAGAGAACTCAGGGGAGCTCCCTGCAGTGCACCCATTTCCCTCTGGGCACAGTGTAAAAACTGAGGTCTGGAGGAGGGGCATAGAGGGAGGAGCCAGTGCACACCCAGAATCCAAAGCTTTCTTAAAGTGCCCTATCTCCTGCGGAGCCCGTCTATTCCCCATGGTCCTTACGGAGTCCCAGCATCCTCAAGGACGTTAGAGAAATTGAGGACGAGTCCGCAATTCTGCTCTATCCACATGGAAAATCAAATAGGGGCTTTTGTGAGACAAAGCCACCAATTCAGACACCCGCCTTGCAGATGCCAATGCCAACAACATGACCACCTTCCTAGTGAGAAATTTTAATTGCACCGTTTGAAGAGGCTCAAACCAGTGAGATTTCAGGAACTGTAACACCACGTTAAGGTCCCATGGTGCCACTGGATGTGAGGCGAGGAAGGAAGAGCCCCGACCTCTTCTGGACTTATGTGATCGAAAGGACTGCATCTGATATTGTGGCGTTTTCTTTTGCTGTGAGGAAACATTGTCAGCGTCCGGGGTCTTACCGGAACGCTGGGGCCGCGGGGCGGGCATCACGGGCGGCCGGGCAGCGGCGGTGGAGGGCTGCGGCGCTGGGTTCAAGGGTACAGGCAGCGGTAATGGCGTTGAGGGGGTCCGCTCGTGGCGGCGGGACGCCGCTGCAGCAGCTCGCTCTCGCTAAGTCGTTGCCTAGGAGACCAGGGGCAGTGAGCAGCATGTTGTCAGAAAAGGTCTGCATTACTGGGTGCCGCCATGTTGGAGACCAAGTTTCTGACATAATTCCTGTTCCTAGTTTTCCAGCCAATCCAGGGAGACTTCTTCCTATAAAAGGGGGCTGGTTTAGGACAGGGATGCCAGTGCTTCAAGTTACAACCCTGTTGTAGGTGCTTTAGCCTGTGCTCCCAGGATTCCTGCTGTATTCTGGTACTTTTAGCCCTGCTTTGCCAGTTCTCAGTTGCTGCTGCAGTTTTCCCGTTCCTAGCCTGCTGCTGCCCGTGGAGACGCTCTTGGAAAACCCGGTTCAGTAAGACCCTTTGGGCACGGACGACCCCGGGTCTCTTGCCTCGTCCTCCAAGCCACAGTCCGCAGATTCTTGCTTCCAGCCAAGTCCTCGAACCACCATTCACAGTCCTCAGCTCGTTATCTCCAGCTTCATCTTTCAAGCCACAGTCTACAGTTCTCAGTCTCCAGTCACGACCCAAACTACCGTCCACAGTTCTCAGCTCCTCTACCGCAGTTTCATCTCATAAGTCGCAGTCCATGGTTCTTGTCTTCAGCCTCATTTTACTCTCACCCACAGTTCCACAGTTCTTTGTCTACGACCACGTTCTCAAGTCACCGTTCATCAACCTCAGTTTTCTACCTCTGCTCTGTACATAATAAATACTTTCCATTGACTCTCAAACTCCGCCTACATCCTTCATTGCTCCGTATCCCATGCAAAGGAACTATATCCAACCCCCTAATTTTGTTCTTCCCCAGCCTGCTACCTCCTTGGGCAAGTCTCAACTGCCGGATCCCCAAACTTTGCTAGACGTGACAGTAAGCACTGGCCAAATGGATTCGACGGGTGATCAGGCCTCAGGAGGAGATTCAACCGCAGATATCTGGTCTCGCTTAAGTAAGCAGGAGGCCACACAATCTCAAATTGTGCAGTTCATGCAGAGTATGTCCGAACGTCTCGATTCTCTCTTTGTTGCCATGACGGCTCCTCAAGTTCCTACAGCTGCTCCCACATTAGCACCTCCGGTTCCGCTTCCTCCTGTGCCAGGCCCACTTCCACGGTTGCATTTGCCATCTCCCAGTAAATTCGATGGGAATCCAAAGCAATGCCGTGGGTTTCTTAACCAGTGTGAAATCCAGTTCGAACTACAGTCGGCCAGTTTCCCATCAGCACGAACCAAGGTAGCCTATATCATTTCTTTACTTACTGGGCAAGCGTTGGAATGGGCGTCCCCATTGTGGGAGAGGTCGGATCCAATCCTGTCTAACTACTCGGAGTTTGTAGCCGCCTTTCGAAGAATCTTCGACGAACCGGGCAGGACTTCTGCTGCCTCATTGGAGATCCTGCGCCTGCGTCAGGGCACACGTATGGTCAGTCAGTGATCCAGTTTCGTACTCTCTCCTCTGAACTGAACTGAGGAGGCTCTCATCGCAGCTTTCTGGAGCGGTCTCTCCGAGAAGATCAAAGATGACCTCGCGACTCAGGACGTACCTGATAAGTTGGATAAGTTAATTTCCCTATGCAATAAATTAGACTTAAGATACAGAGAACGCTGTATGGAGAAATCACGGTCAGATCGTCCCAGGCCTCGAGTCATTCCTCCACCAACACCATCAACTCCAACTACTGAGGAACCCATGCAGATCAATCGTTCCCGTGTTTCCAACGTGGAACGTCAGAGACGGCGACAAGGGAATTTATGCCTGTACTGTGGTGCATCTGATCATTTTGTTAAATCTTGTAGCCAACGTCCGGGAAACGCCCGCTCCAAGCTTGTGCCAGAGAGGTCAGTCTTGTTAACCCACCTGGAGCTTCCTTCTTCCTCTCTTCTCATCCCTGCACTACTCGACTCCGGAGCCGCCGAAAGTTTTATTACATCAGCTCTGGTCAAACGATCTGGGATACAAACGGTCCGTTTGGATCGTACCTTCTCAATTACTGCTGTGGATGGAAGTCATATTCCTGAGGGAATTATCACTCTTCGTACAATTCCTCTTAAGATGAAGGTTGGAGCTCTTCATTCGGAAAACATCTCTTTCCTAATAATTCCCAAAGCCTCTCACGAACTGATCCAAGGATTTCCATGGTTAAGTAGACACAATCCCCACATAGATTGGCAAACCATGGATGTTCTTTCCTGGGGACGAAACTGCTTCCAGAACTGTTTGCCCTCTGTAAGACCTCTCTGCTCTTCTAGTCCTTCCAGCCTCCCTGCAGAATACCAGGCCTTCCAAGATGTTTTTAGTAAGCATGGGGCGGACACCTTGCCTCCGCATCGCACTTGGGATTGTCCCATTGATCTGGTACCCGGCAAGACTCCTCCCCGAGGTCGAATCTACCCGCTCTCACTCCCTGAGACTCAGGCCATGTCGGAGTATATCCGGGAGAACTTGGAAAAAGGGTTCATTAGGTCATCCACCTCTCCGGCTGGGGCGGGGTTTTTCTTTGTCAAAAAGAAGGATGGGGGCCTTTATTGACTATAGAGGTCTCAATGACATTACAATTAAGAACAGATATCCATTACCTCTAATTCCAGAACTGTTCGACCGTGTTAAAGGAGCTACTGTATTCACTAAGCTGGACTTACGGGGAGCCTACAACCTTATACGTATTCGCCCAGGTGACGAATGGAAGACGGCTTTTAATACCCGCGACGGCCACTACGAATATCTGGTAATGCCTTTCGGCCTATGTAACGCCCCAGCCGTCTTTCAAGAATTCGTTAATGAACTCTTCAGAGATCTCCTCTATGACTGCTTGGTGGTTTACTTGGATGACGTCCTCATTTTTTCTAGGGATCTGAAGACCCATCGAGAACAAGTCAAAGAAGTTCTAACTCATTTACGGAGGAATCAACTATTTTGTAAGCTCGAGAAGTGCACGTTCGAAGTACCCACGATTTCATTCCTCGGTTACATCCTTTCAGGGCAGAAATTGCAGATGGATCCCGCTAAAGTCCAAGCGATTCAGGATTGGTCGCTTCCAGCTTCCCTAAGGGAGTTCAACGTTTCCTGGGGTTCGCTAACTTCTACCGAAGATTCATTCAGAATTATTCCTCTGTCATAGCCCCCATAACAGCATTAACCAGGAAAGGTGCCGATCCAGCCAAATGGTCTCCAGAGGCTTTAGAAGCCTTTTCATCGTTAAAGAAGGCCTTCATGACCGCTCCTGTTCTTCGACAACCTGATCTCAGTCGTCCGTTCCTGGTGGAAGTCGATGCCTCCACGGTAGGAGTGGGAGCAGTTTTATCTCAGCTCTTCGAGGACAAGAAAGTCCATCCTTGAGCGTTCTTCTCGCGAAGATTCTCCCCCGCTGAGCAGAATTACGCTATTGGGGAACAAGAATTACTAGCAATTAAGTTAGCCTTTGAGGAGTGGAGGTATTTGTTGGAGGGAGCTCAGCATCCAATCTCGGTAACCACGGATCATAAGAACCTCCTGTATCTACAGTCAGCCCGATGTCTGAATCCACGTCAAGCAAGATGGGCACTCTTCTTTACCCGTTTCAACTTTAAACTTAGTTACCGCCCAGGGTCCCTCAACAAAAAGGCAGATGCATTATCTCGTTCCTTGAGTTCTGAAGAACCCTCTGACCGTTCAAAAGAACAATACATCTTAGACTCCACCTCTTTTTCAGCAACCAATACCTCTCCACTTCCTCCTCCAGGAAAGATCTTTGTTGCTCCAAATCTTCGCAAGAGACTGCTTACATGGGCTCACTCCTCCTCCTTCATGGGTCATGCGGGTGGTCATAAAATGCTCAAATTAATTCAGCGCTCCTACTGGTGGCCTCATCTCAGGACTGATGTACAGGAATTCGTGGCTGCCTGTCCAAAGTGTGCTCAGCATAAAAGTCCTAAAGGTCCTCCAGCCGGGTTACTTCATCCGCTACCTGTGCCGCAAAGACCATGGACACATATTTCTATGGACTTTATTACTGATTTGCCTGTGTCTGGCGGACGGAACACCGTATGGGTCATAGTTGATCGATTTTCTAAAATGGCACACTTTGTTCCCCTGGCCAGTCTTCCATCAGCATCCCAGCTGGCAAAATTATTCATAGCAGAGATTTTTCGTCTCCATGGATTACCGCAGGAGATCGTATCTGATAGAGGTCCCCAGTTTGTGGCCAAGTTTTGGAGATCCCTATGTTCTGCTCTTGGCATGAAATTGAATTTCTCCTCAGGATATCATCCTCAAACGGATGGTCAAACAGAAAGAGTGAACCAGGACCTGGAGACATTTCTGCGTTTATTCATGTCCTCCTCTCAGGACGACTGGCTGGACTTCCTCCCATTTGCAGAATTTGCCCATAACAATCTTTATCACTCTGCCACAAAATCTTCTCCATTTTTCATTAATTATGGTTATCATCCGAAAGTTCCTGACTTCCAACTTCTGCCTACACTCGAGGTTCCTGCCGCAGAGTCAACACTTAGACAATTTACTGAAACCTGGAAACAAATTCACAAGGCCTTGCTCAAGACATCCAAGAAGTATAAGACCTACGCAGATCTAAAGCGAAAAGCGGTACCAAGTCTTAAAGTGGGAGATCGGGTTTGGGTTTCCACACGTAACCTAAGATTGAAGGTTCCTACTAAGACGTTTGCTCCCAGGTTTATTGGGCCCTACCCAATCGAAAGAGTTTTGAATCCTGTGGCTTACAAGGTGAAGTTACCTCCACATTTAAGAATCCCTAACGCTTTTCATATTTCTCTCTTAAAACCGTTGGTACTCAATCGATTCAGAGCTGCTCTACCTAAATCACCCAAGATCCAGTCAACACAAGGAGACGAATTTGAGATTCTTAAGATCCTCGACTCCCGCAAACGATATGGTCACCTCCAGTACCTAGTTGATTGGAAGGGATATGGACCTGAGAAAAGGTCCTGGGTAGAGGCAAAGGACGTCCATGCCCCAAGACTTCTTCGGACATTTCATGCCAAATTTCCAGCTAAACCTTATAGGTGTCCGGAGTCCACCCGCAAAGGGGGGGGGTACTGTCAGCGTCCGGGGTCTTACCGGAACGCTGGGGCCGCGGGGCGGGCTTCACGGGCGACCGGGCAGCGGCGGTGGAGGGCTGCGGCACTGGGTTCAAGGGTACAGGCAGCGGTAATGGCGTTGAGGGGGTCCGCTCGTGGCAGCGGGACGCCGCTGCAGCAGCTCGCTCTCGCTAAGTCGTTGCCTAGGAGACCAGGGGCAGTGAGCAGCATGTTGTCAGAAAAGGTCTGCATTACTGGGCGCCGCCATGTTGGAGACCAAGTTTCTGACATAATTCCTGTTCCTAGTTTTCCAGCCAATCCAGGGAGACTTCTTCCTATAAAAGGGGGCTGGTTTAGGACAGGGATGCCAGTGCTTCAAGTTACAACCCTGTTGTAGGTGCTTTAGCCTGTGCTCCCAGGATTCCTGCTGTATTCTGGTACTTCTAGCCCTGCTTTGCCAGTTCTCAGTTGCTGCTGCAGTTTTCCCGTTCCTAGCCTGCTGCTGCCCGTGGAGACGCTCTTGGAAAACCCGGTTCAGTAAGACCCTTTGGGCACGGACGACTCTGGGTCTCTTGCCTCGTCCTCCAAGCCACAGTCCGCAGATTCTTGCTTCCAGCCAAGTCCTCGAACCACCATTCACAGTCCTCAGCTCATTATCTCCAGCTTCATCTTT
Source organism: Pseudophryne corroboree (assembly GCF_028390025.1). Lineage (NCBI taxonomy): Eukaryota > Metazoa > Chordata > Amphibia > Anura > Myobatrachidae > Pseudophryne > Pseudophryne corroboree. The sequence continues at coordinate 159,312,421 of NC_086454.1, read as the reverse complement.
CAAGCCACAGTCTACAATTCTCAGTCTCCAGTCACGACCCAAACTACCGTCCACAGTTCTCAGCTCCTCTACCGCAGTTTCATCTCATAAGTCGCAGTCCACGGTTCTTGTCTTCAGCCTCGTTTTACTCTCACCCACAGTTCCACAGTTCTTTGTCTACGACCACGTTCTCAAGTCACCGTTCATCAACCTGTTTTCTACCTCTGCTCTGTACATAATAAATACTTTCCATTGACTCTCAAACTCCGCCTACATCCTTCATTGCTCCGTATCCCATGCAAAGGAACTATATCCAACCCCCTCATTTTGTTCTTCCCCAGCCTGCTACCTCCTTGGGCAAGTCTCAACTGCCGGATCCCCAAACTTTGCTAGACGTGACAAACATAAGGTAAAAAAGTAGATTTACCTGCAGTAGCTGTGGAAACCAGGTTCGTGAGACCCTCCCCAAATAAATCCTCACCTTTGTAAGGCAAAACCTCCATATGCCTCTTTGAGTCGGCATCACCCGTCCATTGGCGGGTCCACAGGGCTCGCCTAGCAGAAATCGCCATGGCGTTGGCTCTCGAACCCAGCAGGCCAACGTCTCTCTGAGCATCTCTCATATATAGGACTGCATCTTTAATGTGACCCAAGGTCAATAAAATGGTATCCCTATCCAGGGTATCAATGTCAGCTGACAAGGTATCCGTCCAAGCCGCCACAGCGCTACAAACCCAAGCCGACGCTATTGCCGGTCTGAGCAAGGCACCCGTATGTGTATAAATTGACTTCAAGGTAGTTTCCAGGATCCCTGAGGGCTGCCGTATCTGGAGACGGCAGCGCCACCTTTATGGACAAGCGCGATAAAGCCTTGTCCACCCTGGGCGAGGATTCCCACCGTACCCTGTCCTTTGCCGGGAAAGGATACGCCATAAGAATTCTCTTGGGAATCTGCAGTTTCTTGTCTGGAGTTTCCCAAGCTTTTTCAAATAACTCATTCAGCTCATGAGATGGGGGAAAAGTTACCTCAGGTTTCTTTTCCTTAAACATGTGTACCCTCGTGTCAGGGACAGAGGGGTCATCTGTGATATGTAAAACATCTTTTATTGCAATAATCATATAATGAATACTTTTGGCCACCCTTGGGTGTAACCTCGCATCATCGTAGTCGACACTGGAGTCAGAATCCGTGTCGGTATCAGTGTCTGCTACTTGGGACAGTGGGCGTTTCTGAGACCCAGAAGGGCCCTGTGACACAGTCAAAGCCATGGATTGACTCCCTGTTTTATCCCTGGACTCTGCTTTGTCCAATCTCTTATGTAATAAAGCCACATTTGCATTTAAAACATTCCACATATCCAACCAGTCAGGTGTCGGTGTTGCCGACGGAGACACCACAATCATCTGCTCCACCTCCTCCCTAGAAGAGCCTTCCGCTTCAGACATGCTGACACACACGTACCGACACCCCCACACACTCACGGAAATAACTATATGGAGACAGTTCCCCAATAAGGCCCTTTGGAGAGACAGAGTATGCCAGCACACACCCAGCGTCACCAGACCCTGGAATAAAATCCCAGTTAGGACAGCGCTTTTATATAAATATATATACTAACACTCACTGCGCCAAATACATGTGCCTCCCCTCTTTTTTGCCCTCTGTGACCGTGTTCAGCAGGGGAGAGTCCGGGGAGCCAGCTTCTCTGCATGTGCTGTGGAGAAAATGGCGCTGGTTAGTGCTGGAGGATCAAGCCCCGCCCCCTCAGCGTCGAGCTTCGGTCCCGCTCAAATAATCAAAAAACTGGCGGGGGTTAATAATATACTGCCTCCGCAGTATATTTACATCGGCCAGTGTCCCTTGAGGCTATTAATTGCTGCCCAGGGCGCACCCCCCTGCGCCCTGCACCCTTACAGTGCCCGCTGTTGTGTGTGAGAGCAATGGCGCGCAGCGTTACCGCACTGAAGAACTGAAGTCTTCTGCCGCCTTTAAAGTCTTCTTTCTTCTTCTACTCCCCCGGCTTCTATCTTCCGGCTCTGTGAGGAGGACGGCGGCGCGGCTCTGGGACGAACGGCGAGGGTGAGACCTGCGTTCCGACCCTCTGGAGCTAATGGTGTCCAGTAGCCTAAGAAGCAGAGCCTATCACTTAAGTAGGTCTGCTTCTCTCCCCTCAGTCCCACGATGCAGGGAGCCTGTTGCCAGCAGTGCTCCCTGTAGTGCACCCAGTCTCCTCTGGGCACAGGATCTAACTGAGGTCTGGAGGAGGGGCATACAGGGAGGAGCCAGTGCACACCCATTCTAAAGTTCTTTATAGTGCCCATGTCTCCTGCGGAGCCCGTCTGTACCCCATGGTCCTTACGGAGTCCCCAGCATCCTCTAGGACGTAAGAGAAAGGTATTTCTCTAACATCCTAGTGGATGCTGGGGACTCCGTAAGGACCATGGGGAATAGATTGTCTCCGCAGGAGACATGGGCACTTTAAGAAAGAATTTAGATTCTGGTGTGCTCTGGCTCCTCCCTCTATGTCCCTCCTCCAGACCTCAGTTTGAATCTGTGCCCGGACGAGCTGGGTGCTGTTCAGTGAGCTCTCCTGAGCTTGCTGTAAGAAAGTATTTTGTTAGGTTTTTTATTTTCAGGGAGCACTGCTGGCAACAGACTCCCTGCATCGTGGGACTGAGGGGAGAGAAGCAGCCCTACTCTCTGCAGATAGGTCCTGCTTCTTAGGCTACTGGACACCATTAGCTCCAGAGGGATCGTACACAGGATCTCACCCTCGTCGTCCGATCCCGGAGCCGCGCCGCCGTCCCCCTCGCAGAGCCGGAAGACAGAAGCCGGCTGAGCATAAGAAGCAAGAAGACTTTGAAATCGGCGGCAGAAGACTCCAGTCTTCACTGAGGTAGCGCACAGCACTGCAGCTGTGCGCCATTGCTCCCACACACACCTCACATACTCCGGTCACTGTAAGGGTGCAGGGCGCAGGGTGGGGGCGCCCTGGGCAGCAATTGGGACCTCTTTGGCAAAAGTTTAGCATATATACAGTTGGGCACTGTATATATGTATGAGCCCCCGCCAAGTAAATGTATATTTAAGCGGGACAGAAGCCCGCTGTCTAGGGGGCGGGGCTTCTTCCTCAGCACTCACCAGCGCCATGTTTTTTCTCCACAGCACCACTGAGAGGAAGCTCCCCAGCCTCTCCCCTGCAGTTACACGGTAGAGGAGGGTAAAAAGAGAGGGGGGGCACATAATTAACATTAAGTTACTGTGTTATTCCTGGGTTAATAGCGCTGGGGTGTGTGCTGGCATACTCTCTCTCCAAAGGACCTTGTGGGGGAAGTGTCTTCCAATGAGCATTCCCTGAGTGTGTGATGTGTCGGTACATGTGTGTCGACATGTCTGAGGTAAAAGGCTCCCCTAAGTAGGAGATGGAGCAAATGTGTGTGTGAGGGGTGTCTCCGTCGACAACGCCGACACCTGTTTGGATATGTGTAATTAAGTGCTAAGGTGAATTTATTGCACAAAAGATTAGAGAACAGACAGGGAATCTACCCATGTCTGTCCCTATGTCGCAGAGACCTTCAGAGTCTCTCAATGCTCACTGTCCAAAATAATAGACACTGATATCGTCACAGGGTCTGACTCCAGTGTCGACTACGATAATGCAAAGTTACAGCCAAAATGGCAGGAAAGTATTCAATATATGATTATTGTAATAAAAGATGATTTGCATATCACTGATGACTCATCTGTCCCTGACACAAAAGTACACATGTTTAAGGGGAAAAAAGCTGAGGTAAATTTCCCTCCTCTCATGATGAAAAAGAGCGGGAATCTCCAGACAAGAGACTGCAGTTTCCCACAAAGAATTCTCAGGGAGTATCCTTTCCCTACTAGGGCCAGGATACGATGGGAATCTTCCCCTAGGGTGTCACGTTTGCCCAAAAGGTAGCGCTGACTTAACAGCTATCCTCAGGGATCCTGCAGATAGCGTTCACATTCTGGTACACTACTCAGACCGGCGATTGTGTCGGCATGGGTTTATAGCGCTGTAGCAGCGTGGACAGGTACCTTATCAGCAGAGATTGAGACCCTAGTATGTATATATATATATATATGGAGAGAGATATATATATTAAAGATGCTGTCTTAAGAGATATATATAAAACATGCCCAAAGAGACATTAGTCTACTGGGTTCTAGAGTCAACGCTATGTCGATTTCTGCTTGACGTGTCCTGTAGAATATGCAATGGACAGGTGATGCCGACTTAAGAGGCATATGGAAGGCTGAGGATTGTGTGGAGAAGGGATCTCGGACCTGGTCTCCACAGCTATAGCTGGTAATTCTGATCTTTTGCCTTATATTCCTGCACAGCCTAGGAAAGCAAGACATTATCAAATGCAGCCTTTCGAACACAAAGAAACAAGAAAGTCCGAGGTGCGTCCTTTCTTGCCAGAGGCAGGGGCAGAGGAAAGAAGCTGCACAACACAGCTAGTTCCCTGGAACAGAAGTCCTCCCCGGCCTCTACAAAATCCACCGCATGTCGCTGGGGCTCCACAGGTGGAGCTAGGCCCAGTGGGGGCACGTCTTCGTAAGTTCAGCCACAAGTGGGTTCACTCCCTGTTGGAGCCCTGGGCAATAGATATTGTGTCTCAGGGATACAAGCTGGACTTTGAGGAGATGCCCCCTCACCGACGGCCCTGCCGGCTTCCCCCCACGAGAGGGAAATAGTGTTAACTGCAATTCACAAATTGTATCTTCAACAGGTGGTGGTCAAGGTTCCCCTTCTTCAACAAGGAGGGGGTTATTATTCGACCATGTTGTAGTCCCGAAACCGGACGGTTCGGTCAGACCCATATTGAATTTAAAATCCCTGAACATATACCTGAAAAGGTTCAAGTTCAAGATGGAATCGCTAAGAGCGGTCATCACAAGCCTGAAAAGGGGAGATTTTATGATGTCTCTGGACATGAAGGATGCATACCTTCATGTCCCCATTTATCCACCTCATCAGGCTGTCAAAGTCGAAAAATATCATAATGCTTATGCCTTGTACTAACCCCATGCGCATGCCCGCTGCTTGTGCACTCAGTCTGCCGTGCGTGCACATATCCGCAATTTGCGTAGGAGTCGCTCCGGCGACCCTGCACGTGGTATGGGTATTTACGGTAGAGTTTGTGAGCGTGTAGCGTGTTATTAGAACAGTGCATATCTAACCCAAATAGTGCATTTTGTAGTTAATATTCCCCTAGACCATGTCAGCGAGTATGATTAGTTTAAACTGTTCCTGGACAGAGGGATTCCTCTTTGCATGATAGGAAGGGTCAGATAAAGGTTGAAAGGTGGTGTCTATTATCCAGCTGTAGGGTATTTTAAGGGTAACATTCCGGTGTTAGTTAGGAAAGGATTGCTCGCTCCTGCATATAGTTATGTACAGAAGTAGATTACAAACATTAACTGTATTTGCTGTAAATTACACATGCGGCGGGAATCCTGAGGATACCTCCCACCGGAGCAGTTGGGGAAAGACACAGCCCACCTGTTCAAATCCACTTATGACCTTTGCTGTAATGTAGAGACACATCCCTGTGTCCAATGAACAATGAGATTACAGGTACCATTGTATTGTGAATGTTGTGTATATAAAGACCACTGTTGCCTGGCCAGCCTCATGACTCTGAAGGCTTTCTACCTGAACAGCTGAGGACTGGATTCCAGGTCGCGCTTGCGAAAGATCTCCCACGTATGTATATTCTCTGTAGCCATTGTTCGTCTTATTCTCTGTTATTCTGTTAGATTTCTGTGTTAGCTTGTAGTGTATAACTTGTACTGTTTTCCCCTTTTTCTCTGAATAATCCACTGCGGTGTTAGAGCTGCTGTGGTTTTAACCAAACCCGGTGTTGTGTTTTCACTTTCCTGCAAAGGGCTCTCTTAGCGTCTCAATCGCTCAAACAGCATACACATTGCTAAGGTTTTTAAGCGTTACATCATTACAGTATTTGACTACTAAGGTTTAGAGTATAAGCATATTTTTACTGTATTTTATTAACAAGGTTTAAACGTTATCAACTGTGTGTGCGCCCGCTGTGTGTATTCCGTACACTTAGCACAGCGTGTGTACGCCAAGTGCGTACCACGTGCGGGACTCTGTACGCAATTAGCGTACAAAGTGCGTAGCATGTGCACGTGGTCTAGCGGCCATAGCGGCTCCACGGTAATAGTGTATAGCTTTATGTTTAAAGATAATAATTGACATTATCAAGGCGTACCTCAGATTTGCGGTACAGGATTGTCATTACCAATTTCAGACAAGGTGATGGCGGAAATGATGGTGCTCCTGCGGAAGCAAGGTGTCACAATTATCCTGTACTTGGACGATCTCCTCATAAAAGCGAGATCAAGAGAGCAGTTGCTGATCAGCGTAGCACTTTCTCTGGAAGTGTAACGGCAACACGGCTGGATTCTATATATTCCAAAGTCGCAGTTGGTTCCTACGGCTCATCTGCCTTTCCTAAGCATGATTCTGGACACAGACCAGAAAAGGGTTTATCTCCCGATAGAGAGAGCTCAGAAGACCAAAACAGGTGTCAGTGCATCACTGCACTCGAGTCCTGGGAAGGATGGTGGCATCATACGAGGCCATTCCCTTCGGCAGGTTCCATGCGAGGACCTTCCAATGGGACTTACTGGACAAGTGGTCCGGATCACATCTTCAGATGCATCGGTTAATCACCCTGTCCCCCAGAGCCAGGGTGTCACTCCTGTGGTGGCTGCAGAGTTCTCATCTTCTAGAGGGACGCAGATTCGGAATTCAGGACTGGGTCCTGGTGACCACGGACGCTAGCCTCCGAGGGTGGGGAGCAGTCACACAGGGAAGAAATTTCCAAGGTCTGTGGTCAAGTCAAGAGACTTGCCCTCACATCAACATCCTGGAACTAAGGGCCGTATACAACGTTCTACATCAAGCGGAGCACTTGCTTCGCGACCTACTGGTTCTGATTCAGTCAGACAACATCACCGCAGTGGCACAGGTGAACCGCCAAGGCGGCACAAGGAGCAGAGTGGCGATGGCAGAAGCCACCAGAATTCTTCGCTGGGCGGAGAATCACGTAAGCGCTCTGTCAGCAGTGTTCATCCCGTGAGTGGACAACTGGGAAGCAGACTTCCTCAGCAGACACGACCTCCACCCGGGAGAGTGGGAACTTCATCAGGAAGTCTTCACACAGATCACATATCGGTGGAAACTGCCACAGGTGGACATGATGGCATCCCGCCTCAACAAAAAACTACAGAGGTATTGCGCCAGGTCAAGAGACCCTCAGGCAATAGCGGTAGACGCCCTGGTGACACCGTGGGTGTTCCAGTCGGTCTATGTATTTCCTCCTCTTCCTCTCATCCCCAAGGTGCTGAGGATGATAAGAAAAGGAGGAGTGAGAACAATCCTCATTGTTCCAGATTGGCCACGAAGGACCTGGTATCCAGATCTGCAAGAAATGCTCACAGAGGACCCGTGGCCTCTTCCTCTAAGACAGGACCTGTTGCAACAGGGGCCCTGTCTGTTCCAAGTCTTACCGCGGCTGCGTTTGACGGCATGGCGGTTGAACACCGGATCCTAGCAGAAAAGGGCATTCCGGACGAGGTCATTCCTACGCTGATAAAGGCTAGGAAGGACGTGACAGCTAAACATTATCACCATATATGGCGAAAATGTTTCTTGGTGTGAGGCCAGGAATGCTCCTACAGAGGAATTCCAGCTGGGCCGTTTCCTTCACTTCCTACAGTCAGGAGTGAATTTGGGCCTGAAATTGGGCTCCATTAAGGTCCAGATTTCGGCCCTATCCATTTTCTTTCAAAAAGAGTTGGCTTCTCTACCTGAAGTTCAGACGTTTGTAAAGGGAGTGCTGCATATTCAGCCCCCTTTTGTGCCTCCAGTGGCACCTTGGGATCTTAACGTGGTGTTAAGTTTACTGAAATCACACTGGTTTGAACCACTTAAAACGGTGGAGTTAAAATATCTCACGTGGAAGGTGGTCATGCTATTAGCCTTGGCTTCGGCTAGGCGTGTGTCAGATTTAGCGGCTTTGTCACATAAAAGCCCCTATCTGGTTTTCCATATGGATAGAGCAGAATTGCGGACCCGTCCACAATTTCTGCCAAAAGTGGTGTCATCTTTTCATATGAACCAACCTATTGTGGTGCCTGTGGCTACTCGTGACTTGGAGGATTCCGAGTTACTGGATGTGGTCAGGTCTTTGAAGGTTTATGTAGCCAGAACGGCTAGAGTCAGGAAAACGTAGTCGCTGTTTATCCTGTATGCATCCAACAAGCTGGGTGCTCCTGCTTCAAAGCAAACTATTGCTCGCTGGATCTGTAACACGATTCAGCAGGCTCATTCTGCGGCAGGATTGCCGCTGCCAAAATCAGTTAAAGCCCATTCCACTAGGAAGGTGGGCTCTTCTTGGGCGGCTGCCCGAGGGGTCTCGGCATTACAACTATGCCGAGCTGCTACTTGGTCAGGTTCAAACACTTTTGCGAAGTTCTACAAGTTTGATACCCTGGCTGATGAGGACCTATTGTTTGCTCAATCGGTGCTGCAGAGTCATCCACACTCTCCCGCCCGTTTGGGAGCTTTGGTATAATCCCCATGGTCCTTACAGAGTCCCCAGCATCCACTAGGACGTTAGAGAAAATAAGATTTTACTTACCGGTAAATCTATTTCTCGTTGTCCGTAGTGGATGCTGGGCGCCCGTCCCAAGTGCGGACTTCTTCTGCAATACTTGTATATAGTTATTGCTGCAATAAGGGCTATGTTATTGTTGAATCAGGGTTGAACTGATGCTCTGTTGTTGTTCATACTGTTGACTGGGTAAGTTTATCACAAGTTATACGGTGTGATTGGTGTGGCTGGTATGAGTCTTGCCCTGGATTTCCAAAATCCTTTCCTTGTACTGTCAGCTCTTCCGGGCACAGTTTCTAAGGTCTGGAGGAGGGACATAGAGGGAGGAGCCAGAGCACACCAGAATCTAAATTCTTTCTTAAAGTGCCCATGTCTCCTGCGGAGCCCATCTATTCCCCATGGTCCTTACGGAGTCCCCAGCATCCACTACGGACTACGAGAAATAGATTTACCGGTAAGTAAAATCTTATTATTGTTTTAGATTCCCGACTGTAAGGGATCATTTACACAATAAGAAACTCCTGCAGAGATATTATTCTATTACATACAGGTGCATTACAATCTTACTGATACAGACAGAAATTATCTATCTATCTATCTATCTATCTATCTATCTATCTATCTATCTATCTATAAATATATAAAAAAACACATATAGATGAACAACAGCATAATGAAATAGATGTCAGGTATGTTCAGTATCCATCTCCATTCCATGTGTATCGGTGTTTCCAGTGTCCATCTTAATAAACAATAGAGCTCTCAAGCAGAAGAGGCACAAACAAACAAATAGAGAAACAAAGTAGATAGTTAGTAAGGCAATTCTAATAGGGGACAGTAAAAACTATTAGAGAAACCATTTCATCTCAAACTCAAGGTTTAACCCATTAGGTGACAAGGTTTTAAGTTTGTGTATGGTTTTCATTTCTAATTGTGCCAACAATGTATCTGTATTATGGGCCCTCCAATTCCCCATTACCACTTTGATGCCTATAAAGCTTTTAAGTCCTTTTAAGCTACAACTGTGTTTCTCTTTAAAATGAGCGGACACACTATGTAATTCATAGCCCTTTTTAATCTTTCTAGTGTGCTCTGACATACGTTCTTTAAGCATCCTGCCAGTTCTCCCTGTGTATTGAAAGCCACAATGGCATTCCAACAAATATATAAAATTTTTACTACAACAGGTAATAACATCTTTAATAGGATAAACGATCTGGGTTTGGTTGGATTTATATTCCATGATTTTTCTCTCAATGCTGCAGTTTCTGCACATAGTGGGTCATTCTGAGTTGTTCGCTCGTTGCCGGAGCGATTAAGGCAAAAATGCGCATGCGCATGGTACGCAGTGCGCATACGCTAAGTATTTTAGCACAAAACTTAGTAGATTTACTCACGTCCGAACGAAGAATTTTCATCGTTGAAGTGATCGGAGTGTGATTGACAGGAAGTGGGTGTTTCTGGGCGGAAACTGTCCGTTTTCTGGGAGTGTGCGGAAAAACGCAGGCGTGTCAGGGAAAAACGCGGGAGTGTCTGGAGAAACGGGGGAGTGGCTGGCCGAACGCAGGGCGTGTTTGTGACGTCAAACCAGGAACGAAACGGCCTGAGCTGATCGCAACCTGTGAGTAGGTCTGGAGCTACTCAGAAACTGCTAAGAATTTTCTATTCGCAATTCTGCTAATCTTTCGTTCGCAATTCTGCTAAACTAAGATACACTCCCAGAGGGCGGCGGCCTAGCGTGTGCAATGCTGCTATAATCTGCTAGCGAGCGAACAACTCGGAATGACCCCCATAATGGAGAAACCGCAGCAATCCTTTGGATATAATCCTGGTTTTCATTCTTTCCACAGGCAGTGCACTTTTAACAAGTATGGCCCTCATTCCGAGTTGTTCGCTCGCTAGCTTCTTTTAGCAGAAATGCAAACGCAAAGCCGCCGCCCTCTGGGAGTGTATCTTAGCATAGCAGAATTGCTAACAAAAGATTAGCAATTCTGCTATTAAGTATTTCCTTGCAGTTTCTGAGTAGCTCCAGACCTACTCCTAGATTGCGATCACCTCAGTCCGTTTAGTTCCTGGTTTGACGCCCTGCGTCCGGCCAGCTACTCCTCCGTTTCTCCAGCCACTCCTGCATTTTTACCTGGCACGCCTGCGTTTTTTTAGCACACTCCCTGAAAACGGACAGTTTCCGCCCAGAAACACCCACTTCCTGACAATCACACTACGACCAGCAGAGCGATTGAAAAGCTTTGTTCGCCCGTGAGTAAAATAGCATAGTTTTGTGTAAAATTGCTAAGCGCATGCGCCCTGCTGTGCATACGCATGCGCAGAACTGCCGGATTTTAGCCTATTAGCAATTCTGCTAAACATAGCAGCGAGCGAACAACTCAGAATGACCACCTATATCTTTTAGATTCTTAGCTTTGCGGTAGTTGAATTTAGGTTTATCCTGAAGAGTCTCTGATAGTAGAGGGTCTTTTGTTAGAATGTACCAGTGTTTCTTGATGATACTCTCTAATTGTTTATGTTGAGAACTGTACTGAGTAATAAATGAAACTCGCCCATTATTAAAGGAAGTAGTGCTTTTTGTCCCGCTTTCCAACATTGACGAACGTTCCAAACCTCGTGTTTGGGAACGTGCCTCAGTAAATAAGAATTTACTCACCGGTAATTCTATTTCTCGTAGTCCGTAGTGGATGCTGGGTACTCCGTAAGGACCATGGGGAATAGACGGGCTCCGCAGGAGACTGGGCACTCTTAAAAGAAAGATTAGGTACTAGGGCCCTCATTCCGAGTTGATCGCTCAGTTTTTCGTTCGCACAACATATTTGCAAAGTTGCGTTAGTGTAGTAAATTTGCGAACATCCGCCCCCAACGTATTTTTGCTCTTTCGTACGCAGTATTACACAAAGTGGGCGTACGCCAAATGACATCGCAGCAATGCGAAAACATCGCAGCAATGCGAAACCATCGCATTAACACATACTTCATCGTAAAAATACTAAGTTGTAGTATATTTACACATTTATCATTAAAAGTGCTCACTTTTGCGGGCAAACGCACCACAATGGGTTTTTTTTACTATTAAGTGGAATAACACCTTCCAATTAAAAGTCCACAAGCCCTCCTCAATTACAAATCCAATTAGTGAAATGAATTGTAATGTTCATGATCAATTAAGTCTTTTTAAAATACCTGAAGAACACTTTGTAGCCATAATTGTACCTAAATTTTTTTAGAATTTTAATATAAATATAGATGTTTGCAATGTGCTTGGTCTAATGTTTTTATTTTTATTTTTTAAGTAGAGTTTTAGTATGTGAATGAAGGTGTTTGCATGTTTATTTAGACAATAACAACATATGTCTTTTTTACATTTTAAACAAACTTACGTTAGATGTATGAAATGTTTAAGGTAATAAATGTCTGTTCGTCATTCTGCAGTTCCTTCATTGCATTAATAAATAATAAACACCCGCTTAACTTGAAAACAAATTTTATTTTTGTTTTTTTTTGTGGTTTTTTTATAATATAAACATATTTTTTTTTTTTTTAAACAAAAATTAAAACAACGTTTGCATTTGGTCAACAAGACCCAGCAAGGCCTGGAGATGTATCCTCATGTTGCCAATAATGGCCGCAAAAGATGTGGGATCTCCAACGGCAACATCTGAAATTAAGAGATAACATAAACATTAATAACTTACATTACTTATTATACAAGCAAGGCACAAAGCACACTTTAATGCAGGCATGTCCAAACTGCATCCCTCAAGCTGGTGTGAAACTACATATACCAGCATGCCTTGACTCAGTTTTGGGGCCAGGGAAAGCCAAAGCTGTGTCAGGGCATGCTGGGATGTGTAGTTCTCAACAGTTGGAGGTCCGCAGTTTGGACAGGCCTGCTTAATGGCAAAGTTACTACATCATGGCTGTTTTATGGTACAATCATTAGCAGAAAAACACACAAGCCTGCTCTGGGTTTTTTTATTAAATTTTTACCGTTTACGAGACCATGGGGTACATTTACTACTATGTGAGTTATATTTAAGATGGAGCGTTGCCCATAGCAAACAAGGAAAAATAAGAATATTATCTTGTAGAAGTGGTTCCCCAATTGTAAAGTATAATCTTATTGGTTGCTATGGGCGACATCCCATGTTAAAGATAACTACCATCTTCGTCAATGTTACACCATGTTGGCATTCATTTACATCTGGAGTGTATTTATGTTTTTTTTTATGGGTTTGGTCCTGCATCATCACACTGCATATCAACATCTTCAGAAGGACAACAGATCCTAGCATGCCCACACTCCCTGAAAGCTGACCTTACTAAATAAGGTCAAACAGGTTTGACTTTAGCCAATAATCATTTTGTGAGTGTAACTTTCACACCACAAATCAGTGTGTCATTAGGCTGCATAACAAAGTGAAGCATGTGATTTGTAAGTGCAAATATTAAGACTACACAGGCACAAGTGTAAAAGACCAACAACATACTAAACTCCACTCAGGTCTAACTGTTTCCCTGAAAACCTAACACATATAAACCCTGTTGTCCTGGCAACCCTGTCGACCTAATGAGTGTCGACCTAGAGTGGACACACAAAACATTGCACACATAAACACTGTACATATAATGACACTCACAAAAATGTAAATACAACATGTAGACCATGAAGAATAACACAAATATTTGTCCTTGGTACAAGAATTCCAACAGTACAACACTGCATGTTTTGGCATTGTAAGTGTAAGTAGGTAATCATTTTTGGAGAACATGTTAAAACACTTACTTTCCTCTGCAACATGATGGTTGACAGTTAATTCAGCAGGGGCTTCTTCTGCCCACTCACTGGGTGGGGAATGCGGCTGGATGGGGGAAGGCGGCTGGATGGGGGAAGGAGGAGGGATTGGGGAAGGAGGAGGGATTGGGGAAGGAGGAGGGATGGGGGAAGGAGGCTGGATGGGGGAAGGAGGCTGGATTGGGGATGTAATTTCAGAGGGTGGGTCTGATTGAGAGGGCGAGGGGGGCGGAGAGAAAGTTAAGCCAATAGAGGGTGAGGGGGGCTGAGAAGGTGAGTTTGAAGTTGAAGGAGAAGGGGTATGGGAAGGAGGAGAAGGGGTCACAGAAAGAGATAGAGAGGTGGTGTGAGAAGGGGAGTGGAAAGTGGAGTGGGCCTGGGAAGCTGAGGGGGACTGGGAAGCTGAGGGGGACTGGGAAGCTGAGGGGGACTGGGTAGCTGAGGGGGACTGGGAAGCTGAGGAGGACTGCGAAGGGGAGGGGGAGTGAGAAGGGGAGGGGGAGTGAGAAGGGGAGGGGGACTGGGAAGGGGGCTGAGAGGTCTGCCGTTGTTCTCGTCCTATAATGATATTTTTGAAAAAATGTATTTTGCATGTTAAATTACATACTAAACAATTTGAAAAATCACTGTTCTGTTCCATGTAAAAGACTGTGGTTTGTTTTTCTTAAAAATACACATTTTAAAAACATCATCATGTTGCCCACAGCAAACAAAATGAGTCAAAACTTTTACTTTGAAGCTCATTCCTTAATCTATTCCATTGAGTCATATTGATTGGTCTAGGCAACATCACCAGATAACTATTCAAGGCACCTTATTATATAGACAGCACTAATCAAGTATTTGGGTACAGTTTCCTGCCTGGTTATTAATTCTGGAAAACATGCACTTGTTTGGTGACACTTTGCTACAGTCAGTACTGTTTGCCCTAACCACACACACTGTCCTATGTTATAAAAATGGACAATCAGCGTTGCAATTAGCCTACCACTTAGTGTAAATTTCTTAAATTTTTGCTAAGAATCTTATGTAATGTAACTTACTGCGTGCATGCATAGCCCGTATTTGCTGGCGGATCTCCGCCAACAGCTCTGGCGTCCTCCTGCGGAGATCACTCCATCTCCGCGCTAGTTGGATGATTGTCCGCCTGCTGCGGACGCGAGTCCGCAGCAGGCGGCGGACCTCCGCGTAGGCCTCGCGCTTAACCCGATTTGGGATGAAGCGCCCAACGCGGCCTACGCGGCGGTCCATCACCGCAACCAGGACGCGGAGCTCCCGCCTGGTGAAAGGTGCAGCACGCATCATGGCAATGGCGTTTTCCTTATTTGGGCATATATTTATAGTGTCTGTTAGCATGTGATTGGTCAAAAATCTATGTTGTCATTTCTAATAACTTTATTGATCTTTGCAATGCTGTGAAGAGCAGAGTGTTATTTCGCACGAGCGGAAATACGCATTCGCATTAGCAAAATTTTTCGCAAAAAAAACAAAAAAAAAAAACACAAACACAGACACAGAGACACACAGTTTTGAAAAAATTCCTACAAATATCTGTGTACTCACCACAGTTTGTGTGATCATTCAGCTGGACAGTCACAAAGTGGGCAACATTCAATTTAATTTGTTTGTGTGTTTGTTTAAATAATCAGGATTTTAGGATATAAAACAAATAAGGACACTATTTAGCATCATCACATTTTTTACATTTCAAATCTAAAATTGAAAGCTTAACGTGTTAACGGATTTTTAGTATCAAAAATATTACACATTCCAACACACCAAAAGCATTACACAATGACCTTACAATATCAAACAAAATGTCAACATTACAAATAATACATAAGCATACTGTGATTTTAATTTGGATAAAAAAGATAATATAAAAACACTATACCTGAAATATTCAGCAACAATGCTTGCCCTGACTTGGCTCCCCCTCCGTGTAACACTCCCCCCACCGAAGTGTCGAACAACCCCTGGCTCCTCATCAGGCAATTCCTCTGTCTGAGGAAGCTCTACGCTACTCCTTACCGCGATATTGTGTAGTATTGCGCACAGAACCACTAGTTTACTTGCCATCTCCGGCGAATACATGATGTCGCCACCAGTGCGGTGGAGCACACGAAACCGCCCTTTAAGGACCCCAATTGTGCGCTCCACCAGCTGCCTAGTGGCAGTAAGCGCGGAGTTAAATGCCGTCTGTGGTCCTGGCCTGGGATTACGGTAAGGAGTCATGAGCCAGGGGGTGCAAGGATATCCACGGTCTCCTGTTTGAGGAAAAACCAAAATTAGAAATAGTAAATTTGGAAAAAAAAAAAATTTGAAAGAAATATGTGCAACAACTCACCCAATAACCACATGTCTGCTCGTTGACTTGATCTTAATCTGTGCCATATCCCTGATTGTCTAATGACATACGCATTATGGGAACTTCCAGTAAACTTTGCGTTCAGGGAAAGGATCTGGAGGGATGGCCCACAAACAACCATTACATTCAGAGAATGAAACAGTTTCCTGTTTCTATAAATTTCTTCATTATGTTTTGGTGGCTGAATAGCTACATGTGTGCCATCCACAACCCCAATAACATGTGGGAAGCGACTACCACCTTCCGCAAATTGCCGCTTCACCACATCTAGGGCACCAACATCCAAAGGCATAGCAATAAATTGCTTCACACGCTTGAGGAAAGCCTGGCAGACACGCCGCAGGACCTTACTGAACTGGCCCTGCGACATGCCAACCAGGTCTCCAACCACATGCTGGTAAGACCCTGTTGCCAAAAAATGTAACACAGCAAGGAATTGTGTCAATGGTGGTATTGCTGTAGGATACCGAATTTCAGACTCCAGATCACTCTCTATTATGGAGAGAGTGTCTAGGATTAGATGTGGTGGCAGCCTGTATCTACGTACAACCACATCATCTGGCATCCCAAAAAGTAGGACACGGGGTCGGAAAATTGGTGGCCTAGCACGCCTCCGTTGCCTTGGTTGATGAGGAGCCGGTTGTGGTTGTGGGGCTGGCGGTTGGGGTGGGAGTGCTGGCGTGGGTTGGGGAGGTAGGGCTTCTGCTGCGATAAATATAGACATCACACACTTTTATAAAAAAAAAAAAAATGTTGAATAAGACAAAAACAAAGTCCAAAAAATATGCAAACAAAAAAATTGTAAAAAAAGGGGGTGTCAACTTACTGCAGGAGCGTAAGACATTTTTTCTGGGTTCAATTCAGGAACAAAAATAATTTATCACAAAAAAGAAAAACAACATTATTTTTATAATGAAAGCTACATATGTTAAATTGTAATTGTTAAAAATACTATTATTTTAAAAAACAGAACATCAAACACATCACAAACACCTACTACAAAATTATGAATAATTGGTTAAAAACATTTAAATAAAACAAACAAAAAGTTAGCCCTTTAGTAGCTAGTCCAGCCAAGAACAACACTACTTTGCTGATCAATCCCGGTAAAAAACATAACATTTATTATCAAGATGGAAAACAAACATAATCAAAACACTTTGAACAAACACAAACAGGCACCAACACAGGCCCAGGGAACTTACCTGATCCAAAATAAAGAAAGGAACTATTTGTGTTATATAGCACACAAAATAAACAAAATAGACTAGGGTTCGTCACCCAAAACAATTCTCCTACAAGAGAGCAAATATGACAGTCAAAAACAACATACAGACCAATAAACCAAACAGGCACCAACACAGGCCCAGGGAACTTACCTGATCCAAAATAAAGAAAGGAACTATTTGTGTTATATAGCACACAAAATAAACAAAATAGACTAGGGTTACGTCACCCAAAACAATTCTCCTACAAGAGAACAAAAATGTCAGTAAAAGCAATGAAGCACAGGTTTATTTGCAAAAATGGACTAGCAAAATATATATGTGTAAAAAAGAATAACAAACAATCAACATAAAATAAACACTTTTAAATCAAAAAATGAACAACAAGACGAATTCCAGAATACTCACAAACGAAAATTCGCAGACAAAATGCTACACTGACTATATTCTAAACGCAAACGAAAGGACAAATGTATGCTTGACAATTACTCACTCTGAAAATTCCTATAGCACCTTCACGCACAAGCCAACAAACTCAAGTGAAAGAAACTCCAAACTACCTACACTCACAGCGTGCAAAGTAGGCCCTTAAATAAGCAGTGCAATCATTAACCAGATTAACAGTGTACACCTGTGTGAATTAACGCTACGCACGTAGGTATATAAGCACACACCTCGGCGTACACACGTCATCACAAACATGGCTTCTCGTGAGCAAATCGCAGCAGAGATGGACCGCATTGCAGAGCAGCAGATGGCATTGCAGAAAAAACGCCTAGATTGCCAAAGGCGCAAGTTGGAATACGCCTCTGCGGATGTTGAAGAGGCAGGACCTAGTACTCTGCAAATGTCTGCTTCTGAACCACAACAATTGAGTGGGGATACCCTGCCACACACACATAGTGACCAAACTGAGGGAGAATTGGCTTTAGCCACACAAACACAACAGACAGAAGCTGCTAGTGAGGAGGAAGATGGTGATGACCAACAAGAAGAAACCTCACAGGCTACCTCCAGACGGAAGAAAAGACAGCCTGCATTCACTAAGAGGGAGTTGCGTGTCTTGGTCACGCAGGCCATGTCCAAAATCCATAGAGGGCCAAAAAACATGGGGGCTGCTTCAAAAGATTGCATCTGGAGAGACATCACAAAATCTGTGAATGAAGTTGGCTCTGTCGTCAGAACATCACAGGAAGTGAGACGACGGTAAGTGCATATTGACAGTCATTTTTCAGTGATAAGTTGACTAAAAAATTTAGTTACATGTGATGTTATGTCTAGCAAACACAAGCAGAACACGTGTCCTATATATTAGCTTAGACAAATAATAAGACTCTACTTTGTCCCTCTTTCACAATACATATGTAGGTGGGCCGACTTCAAATCCCGCCTGAAGGCAAAGAGGGCTGCGGAGTGGAATGCCTCAAGGGCTACAGGTGGAGGACCACCTGTCGCTGTGGAGTATACTGACTTGGAGGAGATGGCGATGCCCTGTGTCAGTTATGAGGAGGGCCAAGGGGTGTCTCATATGGACACGGACCTGCCTGAGATCCTGACGGGACATGACTTGGAAGGTAAGTTTACACATTTAGTTGTCTGTAATTTTGACAGTATTTATAATAATAAACTAATTTTGTATCCAACTTTTTCCCCACACATTCTTCTATTTGCTTGCCACAAAACACAGCACAGGGGGGTGATCCGTTTGAGTCACAGGACGGTTATGTGGTTGAGGCTGAGGTGGAGGGACCTAGTGAGTCTGGCAGTGTGGGCCAACAAATCCCACCTCTGCAGGTTCCTACTGGCCCCCCCACCCAACCCTCTGCTATCCCGGAGATCCTGCTTGAAATCGCTAGGTATGGTGAGAGCCTAAATCGGTTTCAAGACGGGGTCATCCGGGAGGTAAGCCAGATAGCTGTCCGGCTCACTGAGCACCGAACCTGTGTTGAGCAAGGTGTTGCTCAACTCTGCCAAGGTCTGGCAGAGATCAGGCAGGGCCAAGAACAACTTGCCTCCTCATTCCAAAGCCTTGCAAATAACATCTTGCAAGGGCTCCAGGCCATCGCTGTCTCCCTTGCCCACAGTGGCAGAGAGCCACCCACATCGGCTCCCTCCCCTGCCCCTGCCCAGGAAGAACAGCCCACTGGGCAGGCCCAACGAAGGTCGCTCCGCAGACCTTCCAAAGAAGAACAGCCTCAGGCGGGGAGAAAAAGAAGAAAATGATGTCTCTCCAGATGGGCAGCACCCATGTTTTTGATGTTGCCTCTATGTATTTTTGGAGTTGGCTTGTGTGGCCAGAATGGATAACTCCCTCTTAGTGAAATGTATTCTTTCTGTTTGGATGTATTGTAGCCTGTGAGTTTATGTGTATAAACACCAGAGCCATCTTCCTCTTACTAGTGTGCTATGTATTGTTGTGTTTGTGTGGTGGATCCTAATTCTTTCTCATTTGGTTTAAAATTTGTGTGTGGCAGGGTGTGTCATGTTTTATTTATGCTTAAAAAATATACTTTTGTCAGAAGCAGAATTTTGCAGAGTACTGAGTTCTGCTATCTAATGATTGTCAGTGCCATCTGCTTGCTGCTTGGTCCATCTCTGCCTGTGCGACTCACGTGGAGCCATGTTGTTTAAATGTTGTGAAATATTATTATAGTAATAAAAAAGATATTTAAAAAATTTGAGCAGTTTCTTCAAGGTAATGCAGTTCCAGAAAGATTAGGTCAGCATATAGACACTTGTAGACCAATCTGCAAATTCTCCTTAAAAATTGGAAAAAACACCAAAAA
Organism: Pseudophryne corroboree; assembly: GCF_028390025.1. Lineage (NCBI taxonomy): Eukaryota > Metazoa > Chordata > Amphibia > Anura > Myobatrachidae > Pseudophryne > Pseudophryne corroboree. The sequence continues at coordinate 159,292,582 of NC_086454.1, read as the reverse complement.
AAGGTATGCTTTGCACCACACTTTAATGTCCATATTAAGTAAACAGACACGACGCTTTTTATAAATATCTATGGTCAACAGGACATCATTTCAAACATTGTCAGATATTATAATCAAATATTATTGTGACTTTTAAGACTAAATTAAACTGTATGCTGCATTATGTGGGTGTTGGTTTATTTGTCAAAAAAGTTGCAGATTTCAAACACTTTCACAAATATTTTCACTTGTTTGTATTTGGGAGTCTTACACACATTAAAACAAGTTTAAAAAATGCTTACACAACAACTTCAACAAAAATCACACCCTTATTTGGCAGTGTGTGAGATTTATATGTGAGTAGAATAAACATGTAATGTGTGTTCAGACAATTGCTGGTTGGTAACTTTCATCTGCTCATTAATTAACAAGTAATTGGACATCAGATGAATGTGCTATCCAATTAACTGCTAATTACTGCATACACACTTGTACCAGTACTTCGCAAATGTAGAGTAACTGCAGACCTACTCGGCTGCTGCGTGAATGTTGCTACGGTTTCCTATGTTAGTTTTAACAGCGACAATGTTTATTTGCGAAAAACACGCCCATTGCGAGTTGCATACTCCCACACTGTACGCCCACTTTCACGCCCATGTCGGAGCATTGCGAAGTCTCGCCTCCGCCACGCCCACGCCACTCCTCGTTTTCGTTTGCCAGTTACGGCTTTTTTTTTTCTGAGTAATTTTGCACAGTTGTCGTACGTATGTACTCGCGCATGCGTAATCACGCATTTGCGCATGCGCAGATACTTACATTTCGTACATTTGCGTTGCGAAGACTCTTAGCGACCAACTCGGAATGAGGGCCTATATCTGGTGTGCACTGGCTCCTCCCTCTATGCCCCTCCTCCAGACCTCAGTTAGGGAAACTGTGCCCGGAAGAGCTGACATTACTAGGAAAGGATTTGGAATCCAGGGTAAGACTCATACCAGCCACACCAATCACACCGTACAACTTGTGATAACTATACCCAGTTAACAGTATGAACAACAACTGAGCCTCATTCAACAGATGGCTCAGAACAATAACCCTATAGTTAAGCAATAACTATATACAAGTATTGCAGAAAGTCCGCACTTGGGACGGGCTCCCAGCATCCACTACGGACTACGAGAAATAGAATTACCGGTGAGTAAATTCTTATTTTCTCGGACGTCCTAGTGGATGCTGGGTACTCCGTAAGGACCATGGGGATTATACCAAAGCTCCCTAACGGGCGGGAGAGTGCGGATGACTCTGCAGCACCGAATGAGCAAACTCAAGGTCCTCCTCAGCCAGGGTATCAAACTTGTAGAATTTTGCAAACGTGTTTGATCCCAACCAGGTAGCAGCTCGGCAAAGTTGTAAAGCCGAGACCCCTCGGGCAGCCGCCCAAGAAGAGCCCACCTTCCTCGTGGAATGGGCCTTTACTGATTTAGGATGCGGCAGTCCAGCCGCAGAATGTGCAAGTTGAATCGTGCTACAGATCCAGCGAGCAATAGTCTGCTTAGAAGCAGGAGCACCCAGCTTGTTGGGTGCATGCAAGATAAACAGCGAGTCAGTTTTTCTGACTCTAGCCGTCCTGGAAACATAGATTTTCAGGGCCCGGACTACGTCCAGCAACTTGGAATCCTCCAAGTCCCGAGTAGCCGCAGGCACCACAATAGGTTGGTTCAAATGGAACGCTGATACCACCTTTGGGAGAAATTGGGGACGAGTCCTCAATTCTGCCCTGTCCATATGGAAGATCAGATAAGGGCTTTTACATGACAAAGCCGCCAATTCTGACACACGCCTATCCGAAGCCAAGGCCAAAAGCATGACCACTTTCCACGTGAGATACTTCAACTCCACGGTCTGAAGTGGCTCAAAGCAATGTGATTTTAGGAAATCCAACACTACGTTGAGATCCCAAGGTGCCACTGGAGGCACAAAAGGGGGCTGAATATGCAGCACTCCCTTAACAAATGTCTGAACTTCAGGCAGTGAAGCCAGTTCTTTTTGAAAGAAAATAGACAGGGCCGAAATCTGGACTTTTATGGATCCCAATTTTAGGCCCATAGTCACTCCTGACTGTAGGAAGTGCAGAAATCGACCCAGCTGAAATTCCTCTGTTGGGGGCCTTCATTGCCTCACACCAAGCAACATATTTTCGCCATATGCGGTGATAATGTTTTGCTGTCACATCCTTCCTAGCTTTTATCAGCGTAGGAATGACTTCAACCGGAATGCCCATTTCCATCATGATCCGGCGTTCAACCGCCATGCCGTCAAACGCAGCCGCGGTAAGTCTTGGAACAGACAGGGCCCCTGCTGTAGCAGGTCCTGTCGGAGCGGCAGAGGCCAAGGGTCCTCTGAGATAATTTCTTGTTGTTCCGGGTACCAAGTTCTTCTTGGCCAATCCGGAACGATGAGTATAGTTCTTACTCCTCTCTTTCTTATTATCCTCAGTACCTTTGGTATGAGAGGAAGAGGAGGGAACACATAAACCGACTGGTACACCCACGGTGTCACTAGAGCGTCCACAGCTATCGCCTGAGGGTCCCTTGACCTGGTGCAATATCTTTTTAGCTTTTTGTTGAGGCGGGACGCCATCATGTCCACCTGTGGCCTTTCCCAACGATTTACAATCAGCTGGAAGACTTCTGGATGAAGTCCCCACTCTCCCGGGTGGAGGTCGTGCCTGCTGAGGAAGTCTGCTTCCCAGTTGTCCACTCCCGGAATAAACACTGCTGACAGTGCTATCACGTGATTCTCCGCCCATCGGAGAATCCTTGTGGCTTCTGCCATTGCCATCCTGCTTCTTGTGCCGCCCTGTCGGTTTACATGGGCGACCGCCGTGATGTTGTCTGACCGAATCAGCACCGGCTGGTTTTGAAGCAGGGGTTTTGCTTGACTTAGGGCATTGTAAATGGCCCTTAGTTCCAGAATATTTATGTGTAGGGAAGTCTCCTGACTCGACCATTGTCCTTGGAAGTTTCTTCCATGAGTGACTGCCCCCCAACCTCGGAGGCTTGCATCCGTGGTCACCAGGACCCAGTCCTGAATGCCGAATCTGCGGCCCTCGAGAAGATGAGCACTCTGCAGCCACCACAGCAGAGACACCCTGGCCCTCGGGGACAGGGTGATCAACCGATGCATCTGAAGATGCGATCCGGACCACTTGTCTAACAGATCCCACTGAAAGATCCTTGCATGGAACCTGCCGAAGGGAATTGCTTCGTAAGAAGCTACCATCTTTCCCAGGACTCGCGTGCAGTGATGCACCGACACCTGTTTTGGTTTCAGGAGGTCTCTGACCAGAGATGACAACTCCTTGGCCTTCTCCTCCGGGAGAAACACCTTCTTCTGTTCTGTGTCCAGAATCATGCCCAAGAACAGCAGACGCGTCGTAGGAACCAGCTGCGACTTTGGGATATTCAGAATCCAGCCATGCTGTTGTAGCACTTCCTGAGATAGTGCTACTCCGACCAACAACTGCTCCTTGGACCTCGCCTTTATAAGGAGATCGTCCAAGTACGGGATAATTATAACTCCCTTCTTTCGAAGGAGTATCATCATTTCGGCCATTACCTTGGTAAATACCCTCGGTGCCGTGGACAGACCAAACGGCAACGTCTGGTATTGGTAATGGCAGTCCTGTACCACAAATCGGAGGTACTCCTGGTGAGGTGGGTAAATGGGGACATGTAGGTAAGCATCCTTGATGTCCAGTGATACCATAAAAATCCCCCTCTTCCTGGCTTGCAATAACCGCCCTGAGCGATTCCATTTTGAACTTGAACTTCCTTATATAAGTGTTCAAGGATTTCAAATTTAGAATGGGTCTCACCGAACCGTCTGGTTTCGGTACCAGAAACATTGTGGAATAGGTACCCCATCCCTGTTGAAGGAGGGGAACTTTGATCATCGGTGGAAGCAGAAGAGAGATTTTAACTAAGGTTAAAATCAGGCGCAAATTGGGCTGGTGTTCTAATTATAGCAGCTGCTAGAAAACAGGTCTAGTCAATCCTGTAAACACTAAAAACAATAGACAACAAACTGTACAGCGCTGCTACCTTGTTTGTTGAACTTTGATTATCACCTGCTGGAGGTACAGCTTGTGAATTGCTGCCAGTGCTACCTCCCTTTCCGTGGGAGTAGCTGGCAAGGCTGATTTGAGGTAACGGCGAGGGGGAGACGTCTCGAACTCCAGCTTGTATCCCTGAGATACCACTTGTAGAACCCAGAGATCCACCTGTGAGCGAACCCACTGGTCGCTGAAGTTCCGGAGACGGGCCCCCACCGCACCTGGCTCCACCTGTGGAGCCCCAGCATCATGCGGTGGACTTAGTGGAAGCAGGGGAGGATTTTTGTTCCTGGGAACTGGCTGTCTGGTGCAGCTTTTTTCCTCTACCCCTGCCTCTGGGCAGAAAGGACGCGCCTCTGACCCGCTTGCCTTTCTGGGGCCGAAAGGACTGTACTTGATAATACGGTGCTTTCTTAGGCTGTGAGGGAACCTGGGGTAAAAAAGTCGACTTCCCAGCTGTTGCTGTGGACACGAGGTCCGAGAGACCGTCCCCAAATAATTCCTCACCCTTATAAGGCAAAACTTCCATGTGCCTTTTAGAATCAGCATCACCTGTCCACTGCCGAGTCCATAATACTCTCCTGGCAGAAATGGACATTGCATTAATTCTAGATGCCAGCCGGCAAATGTCCCTCTGTGCATCCCTCATATATAAGACTACGTCTTTAATATGCTCTATGGTTAGCAAAATAGTATCCCTGTCAAGGGAATCAATGTTATCTGACAGGGAATCAGACCATGCTGCTGCAGCACTACACATCCATGCTGAAGCAATAGCAGGTCTCAGTATAGTACCTGAGTGTGTATACACAGACTTCAGGATAGCATCCTGCTTTCTATCTGCAGGCTCCTTTAAGGCGGCCGTATCCTGAGATGGCAGAGCCACCTTTTTTGATAAGCGTGTGAGCGCCTTGTCCACCCTAGGGGATGTCTCCCAGCGTAACCTATCCGTTGGCGGGAAAGGGTACGCCATTAGTAACCGCTTAGAAATCACTAATTTCTTCTTCTTCACACAATTCATTTAACTCATCAGATGGGGGAAAAGTCACTGGCTGCTTTTTCTCCCCAAACATAATACCCTTTTTTGTGGTAACCGGGTTAATGTCAGAAAGGCGATGCCTTTGTATTTGAGGAGTAACTCCCGGCCAGCGCAGCTCCTGCGGCTGACCGGGAGTTGCTCATCGCTCCCGCTGGCCGCAGCGGCTGCGTGAGACGTCACGCAGGCGCCGCGGCCTGCCCCCCCAACGGTCCGGCCACGCCTGCGTTGGCCAGACCGCTCCTCCTAAACGGCGGCTTAACGCCGCCGTTCAGCCCCCTCCCGCCTAGCGACCGCCTCTGTCTCAGAGGTGATCGCTAGGTAACGAAAGCTGCCATGCGCCGGCGCCCAGATCGCTGCGCTGCGACAAACTGCAGCGAGCGATTGGGTCAGAATGACCCCCAATACTTCTTGATAAAGAGGAGAGAATCCTTGAAACGCGTTGAAGTTCTTATGTCGTGACGACTATCCTCTGACTGTGGGACGTTCTGTTGCAGTATCCATGTCCTTGTTGTTTTTATGAATAAATCTGTGTGGCTTTATAAGTACACCGGTCTGCCTGCCTTCTGTCTACACTGTGCGGGGGATTAAAAGAAACCTTTCAGTGCATTCGAGACTGAAAGCTAATGTAAGTGTGATTCGTACGGTTCACTGCCTATGGGTTTAAATATACCTTTATAGGAACGTGGGGTTGAATTTAAATGTGAGTGACTTTTCAATAACGTGGGACCACTTGAGGACATAATTGGATGAAGCTACATGTTTTCAGGATTCTCCAGTTATGATTGTTCTAACCAAACTGTAAAACAATAACAGCGCTAGTTTTTTCATAATTTTTTGTTTGTATAGATTTATGTTTGGGAATTTTGGAGGGTAAATTCCACAGATTAAAAACCAGCAGCTTTTTGCAGCGCAGGGCTACGTACATTTTATTTTCCTGATGTGTATGGCAATATGAATGATCTCATTCAGTAATAAAACGATAAATCGTTTGTATCGCTCAGTGTGTATGCATCAACAATGAACGATGCGCGGCCCCGCGATCGTTCATCGTTGATCTATCGTTGTTTACACATGCAAGTCAATTTGGATGATCGATATCGTCCAGTGTGTAGGCAAAATCGACCATGGATAGTATCGTTGGACGATTACATCACCCAGTGTGTAGGGGGCTTTAGAATTGGGTATGTTCAAACTGAAATCTAACTTGCAGTGTAAAAATAAAGCAGCCAGTATTTACCCTGTACAGATACAATGTAATCTACCCAAATCTCCATGTTACATCTGCCCCACCTGCTTGCAACATGGTTTTGCCCAGTTGCTAACATTTTTGGTTTGCTAACAACTCTGCATAACCCCCTATGGGGTATATTCAATTCCTGTCGGAATGTCCGATAGGTCAAAAAAACTGCATTTTCACAGTTTTTAGGTCTATTCAATGTAAGTGACGTTTTTTCGACTTTTTCCGTCTGAGAGGATCCAACAGTAAATAAGATTTTACTCACCGGTAAATCTATTTCTCGTAGTCCGTAGTGGATGCTGGGGACTCCGTAAGGACCATGGGAATAGCGGCTCCGCAGGAGACTGGGCACAGCTAAGAAAGAATTAGGACAACCTGGTGTGCACTGGCTCCTCCCACTATGACCCTGCTCCAGACTTCAGTAAGGATACTGTGCCCGGAAGAGCTGACACAATAAGGAAAGGATTTTGAATCCCGGGTAAGACTCATACCAGCCACACCAATCACACCGTATAACTCGTGATATTATACCCAGTTAACAGTATGAACATAACAGAGCCTCTCAACAGATGGCTCAACAATAACCCTTTTAGTTAACAATAACTATATACAAGTATTGCAGACAGTCCGCACTTGGGACGGGCGCCCAGCATCCACTACGGACTACGAGAAATAGATTTACCGGTGAGTAAAATCTTATTTTCTCTAACGTCCTAGTGGATGCTGGGGACTCCGTAAGGACCATGGGGATTATACCAAAGCTCCCAAACGGGCGGGAGAGTGCGGATGACTCTGCAGCACCGAATGAGAGAACTCAAGGTCCTCCTCAGCCAGGGTATCAAATTTGTAGAATTTTGCAAACGTGTTTGCCCCTGACCATGTAGCAGCTCGGCAAAGTTGTAAAGCCGAGACCCCTCGGGCAGCCGCCCAAGAAGAGCCCACTTTCCTCGTGGAATGGGCTTTTACAGATTTAGGCTGCGGCAGGCCAGCCACAGAATGCGCAAGCTGAATTGTGCTACAAATCCAGCGAGCAATAGTCTGCTTTGAAGCAGGAGCACCCATCTTGTTTGGTGCATACAGGATAAATAGCGAGTCAGTCTTCCTGACTCCAGCCGTCCTGGAAACATACATTTTCAAGGCCCTGACTACGTCCAGTAACTTGGAGTCCTCCAAGTCCCTAGTAGCCGCAGGCACCACGATAGGTTGGTTCAAGTGAAAAGCTGATACCACCTTAGGAAGAAACTGGGGACTAGTCCTCAATTCTGCCCTATCCATATGGAAAATCAAATAGGGGCTTTTGCATGACAAAGACGCCAATTCTGCCACCCGCCTTGCCGAAGCCAAGGCCAAAAGCATGACCACTTTCCACGTGAGATATTTTAAATCCACGGTTTTGAGTGGCTAAAACCAATGTGACTTTAGGAAACCCAACACCACGTTGAGGTCCCACGGTGCCACTGGAGGCACAAAAGGAGGCTGAATATGCAGCACTCCCTTGACAAATGTCTGAACTTCAGGCAGTGAAGCCAGTTCCATTTTGGAAGAAAATCGATAGAGCCGAAATCTGGACCTTAATGGAACCCAATTGTAGGCCCATAGTCACCTCTGACTGTAGGAAGTGCAGAAATCGACCTAGCTGAAATTTCTCCTTTGGGGCCTTCCTGGCCTCACAGTACGCAACATATTTCCGCCCTATGCGGTGATAATGGTTAGCGTTCACTTCTTTCCTAGCTTTAAATAGCGTAGGGATAACTTCCTCCGGAATTCCCTTTTCCTTCAGGATCCGGCGTTCAACCGCCATGCCGTCAACGCAGCCGCGGTACGTCTTGAAACAGACAGGCCCCCTGCTGCAGCAGGTCCTGTCTGAGCAGCAGAGGCCATAGGTCCTCTGAGATCATTTCTTGGAGTTCTGGTTACCAAGCTCTTCTTGGCCAACCCGGAACAATGAGTATAGTTCTTACTCCTCTCCTTCTTATTATTCTCATTACCCTGGGTAAGAGAGGCAGAGAAGGGAACACATACACCGACTGGTACACCCACGGTGTTACCAGAGCGTCCACAGCTATCGCCTAAGGGTCCTTGACCTGGCGCAATATCTTTGTAACTTTTAGTTGAGGCGGGACGCCATCATGTCCACCTGTGGCCTTTCCCAACGGTGTACAATCATTTGGAAGACTTCTGGATGAAGTCCCCACTCTCCCGGGTGGAGGTCGTGTCTTCTGAGAAAGTCTGCTTCTCAGTTGTCCACTCCGGGAATGAACACTGCTGACAGTGCTAACACATGATTTTCCGCCCATCGGAGAATCCTTGTGGCTTCTGCCATCGCCATCCTGCTTCTTGTGCCGCCCTGTTGTGTACATGAGCGACCGCCGTGACGTTGTCTGACTGGATCAGCACCGGCCGGTGTTGAAGCAGGGGTCTAGCCTGACTTAGGGCATTGTAAAGGCCCTTATTTCCAGAATATTTATGTGTAGGGAAGTCTCCTGACTTTTCCATAGCCTTGGAAGTTTCTTCCCTGTGTGACTGCCCCCCAGCCTCGAAGGCTGGCATCCGTGGTCACCAGGACCCAGTCCTGTATGCCGAATCTGCGGCCCCCTAGAAGATGAGCACTCTGCAGCCACCACAACAACGACACCCTGGCCCTTGGAGACAGGGTTATCCGCCGATGCATCTGAAGATGCGACCCGGACCACATGTCCAACAGATCCCACTGGAAAATCCTTGAATGGGACCTGGCGAATGGAATTTCTTCGTAAGAAGCTACCATCCTTCCCAGGGCTCGCGTGCATTGATGCACCGACACCTGTATACGTATTAGGAGGTCTCTGTCTAGAGACGACAACTCCTTGGACTTCTCCTCCGGGAGAAACCCTTTTTATCCTGTTCTGTGTCCAGAACCATACTCAGGAACAGTAGACGCGTCGTAGGAACCAGCTGCGACTTTGGAATATTCAGAATTCAGCCGTGCTGTTGTAGCACTTCCCGAGATAGTGCTACTCCGCCGAACAACTGCTCCCTGGACCTCGCCTTTATAAGGAGATCGTCCAAGTACGGGATAATTATTTCGGCCATTACCTTGGTAAATACCTCGGTGTCACGATCCGGGTATCTGGACGCCATTTCTTACCCATCAGATGCCTCCTAAGGCTGGCTCAGCGCTCCAGGACCGGATCCCATCTGTTATCCTGATGTGTACATTCCTGTATCCTCTCCTGTCACTCTGGGACGCTGTCACAGTAAACGCCATATTACACCTGGCATGGCGTCTCCCGCGGCCTCCGCCGCCGTCCCTGAACTTCTGCATGCAGAGTGTCTGAGTGGCGATTACGTCAGCCGCGGCCTCCGCTGTGTCCGCGTGGTTGGATGTGCATCTGTCAGCCTGGCGCCTCCTGTCTCCGGTGGCCGGCGCCGCCATTACTGTTTTCATTACCACATGGATTACAAACCAAACTTCCCTCCAAGTGTCTGCATGGGCGCAGCCATCTTGGATTCTGTCAGCTGATCATTTCCACCAATCTGTTCTCAGTATTGATAATCTGCATAATTGCCTAGCCAATCCCTTCCTTGCTGCAGGTATAAATACACTGTGCCTGAGCAAGGAAGGCGTCAGTGCTTTGGTTGTCAAACCTAGTTCCTGTTTGTCTCTCTCCTGTGATTGTCTTCCAGGTTCCAGCTCCTGTCTCAAGACTTCCACCATAGAGACCCGCACCAGCATTCCACCTGCGGTGTAGCCTGACTCTCCAATCCATTGTGGATTCATCTGTTTCCAGCTACAACATTACCTGCTTCCAGCTCAGCTTCCAGCAGAGTACAGCTTCCCTTAAAGGGCCGGTGTCCTTTCTACACTTTACCACTCTCCACCGGTATTATTATTTCTCCGCTCTCAAGTTCTACATTTCAGTTCATATTTCATCGCTCCCAAGTTCATTTATTATTTAACTGGTTCCAGCCAGTATCCACTCCGTGCTAACAACAGTCTGGTTCCAGCCAGTATCCACAGCAGCTGTTTTATCTTCAGCAACCCAGCTTTCCCTGGAACACCAGCTGGCACAATCCTGGGTTATCTCCATTGCTACAGTCGGGCCTGGTAAGGACTTTCCATCTAGAAGATCATAAGAACTATCTCACACTACCAGTGCCCTGTGGCTCCTGCCATCCTGTAGTACCCAGGAACTGTATTTATTCTTTGCTGACTTTTACGTTTTCTTTTACTGCTGCTGTGTTGCGGAGTTGTCATAATAAACATCATTGACTTTTATCCAAGTTGTCGTGGTCACGCCTTCGGGCAGTTATTATTCATGTTACTTACATGTCCAGGGGTCTGATACAACCTCCCAGGTTCCGGTACATCTCAGCCCCTACAACTGAGGCTGCCTCCCGTCAGCTCAGGCCCTCAGTTGTGACAGTAAGCACTGACCTAATGAATCCAGCCGGAGACCAGGATCAAGCGGCCAGGCCGATGCAAGAACTGGCAGCCCGACTAGAACATCAGGAGGCTGCACAGGGCCACATCATCCGCTGTCTCCAGGATCTCTCTACTCGGCTGGATGGGATTCAGACAACTCTCCGTGGATCAGGCGCGTCTGGTGCGTCAACCACAGTGACTCCAGCTATAACCCCACCCACCTTACCCATTTCTGCTCCACGTCTTCATCTTCCAACGCCAGCAAAATTTGACGGATCTCCAAGATTCTGCAGGGGATTTCTCAACCAGTGTGAGATTCAGTTTGAGCTACAACCTGGCAATTTTCCCAGTGACCGTACAAAAATTGCCTACATTATTTCTCTTCTCAGTGGCTCAGCCCTTGATTGGGCATCACCGTTATGGGAGAGGTCCGACACCCTGCTATCTTCCTACACTGCCTTCGTGTCAACATTCAAGCGCATCTTCGACGAGCCAGGCCGGGTAACCTCAGCTTCATCCGAGATTCTCCGTTTACGCCAGGGGTCACGTACTGTAGGACAATATCTGATACAGTTCCAGATCCTGGCATCCGAACTGGCATGGAACGACGAGGCCCTGTATGCTGCATTCTGGCATGGCTTATCTGAGCGTATTAAAGATGAGTTAGCTACCAGAGACTTACCTTCTAAGTTAGATGAGCTAATCTCACTCTGCACGAAAGTTGATTTACGTTTCAGAGAGAGAGCAACTGAGCGTGGAAGATCATCTGCTCCAAAATCTTCTGCTCCTCCTCCTCGTCAACTGTCACCATCTAAAGATGAGCCCATGCAACTTGGCCGTTCCCGTTTAACTCCTGCTGAGCGCCGAAGACGTCTCTCCGAGTTTCTCTGTCTCTATTGTGCAGCTCCGTCTCACACCATTAATGCCTGTCCCAAACGTCCGGGAAACTCCAAATCCTAGCTCGCCAAGGAGAGGGCCGGCTAGGAGTAATGATCTCCTCTCCATCTCCTCAAGATTGTAATCTCCCAGTCTCGCTTCAAGTTGCTCAACGTTATCGGAACGTCATTGCCCTCCTTGATTCCGGAGCAGCTGGGAACTTTATTACCGAAGCCTATGTTAAACGGTGGTCCCTACCCACCGAGAGACTTCCTTCGTCCATTTCTTTAACTGCCGTGGATGGCAGCAAAATTTTTGATGCAGTTATTTCTTTAAGGACTCTACCAGTTCGTCTGAGAGTGGGAGTTCTTCATTCCGAACTTATTTCTTTTTTAGTGATTCCAAGAGCCACACATCCTGTGGTCCTGGGCCTTCCATGGCTCCGTCTTCACAATCCTACAATTGATTGGACGACTACGCAAATCCTGGCATGGGGTTCCTCCTGTGCTGAGACATGTTTGTTTAAAGTATTGCCTGTCTGTTCTTCCTCCCCCAGGTCGTCTGATGTTCCACCTCCTCCATATCAAGATTTCACGGATGTGTTCAGTAAAGCTTCTGCTGATATCCTTCCTCCTCATAGAGAATGGGACTGTCCGATTGATCTCGTTCCAGGGAAGGTTCCACCTCGAGGCCGAACTTATCCGTTGTCTCTGCCTGAGACGCATTCTATGGAGGAATATATTAAAGAGAACCTAGCAAAGGGGTTCATTCGACCTTCTTCTTCTTCTCCAGCCGGCGCAGGCTTCTTTTTTGTAAAAAAGAAAGATGGTGGTCTGCGGCCGTGCATCGACTACAGAGGTTTGAACGACATTACCATCAAGAACCGTTATCCTTTACCCCTGATTACTGAGCTCTTTGACAGAGTTAGCGGAGCTACCATCTTTACAAAGCTGGACTTGCGAGGTGCCTACAATCTCATCCGGATCCGTGAGGGTGACGAGTGGAAGACCGCCTTTAACACCCGTGACGGACATTATGAGTACCTCGTCATGCCCTTCGGATTGAGCAATGCTCCAGCTGTCTTCCAGCATTTTGTCAATGAGATCTTCAGAGACATTCTATACCGTCATGTCGTGGTCTATCTAGACGATATCCTCATTTTTGCCAACGATTTAGAGGAACATCGTTTTTGGGTTAAAGAGGTTCTGTCCCGTCTCCGTGTCAATCATCTCTATTGCAAATTAGAAAAATGCGTCTTTGAAGTCAAGTCCATTCCGTTTCTAGGGTACATTGTGTCCGGTTCCGGACTAGAGATGGATCCTGAGAAACTACAAGCAATCCAAAATTGGCCGGTACCCTTAACCCTCAAAGGGGTCCAGAGGTTCTTAGGGTTCGCCAACTATTACCGAAAGTTTATACGAGACTTTTCCACCATTGTGGCGCCTATTACTGCTTTCACTAAGAAGGGTGCTAACCCGTCCAAGTGGTCTGAAGAAGCCATGCAAGCATTTCATCTTTTAAAACAAAGGTTCATCTCTGCGCCTGTTCTGAAACAGCCTGACATCGACTCTCCTTTCATCTTAGAGGTGGATGCCTCCTCCGTTGGAGTAGGAGCGGTGTTATCTCAGAGGGCTAAAGATGGCCATTTACACCCTTGCAGTTTCTTCTCCCGGAAGTTCTCCCCAGCTGAGCGCAACTATGCCATTGGCGACCAGGAGTTGCTAGCCATCAAGCTCGCTCTAGAAGAGTGGAGGTATCTGTTGGAGGGAGCTTCTCATTCAATCACCATACTTACAGACCACAAGAACCTTTTATACCTGAAGGGCGCACAATGTCTCAACCCTCGTCAGGCCAGATGGGCACTTTTCTTTTCCAGGTTCGACTTTAAACTCCAGTTCTGTCCGGGCTCTCAGAATCGCAAGGCCGATGCCCTTTCCCGCTCATGGGAGCAAGAAAATGAGTCAGAGTCTTCAGACAAGCATCCTATTATAAATCCGTTGGCATTCTCCACGGTAGGGATGGACTCTACGCCCCCATCAGGGAAAAGTTTTGTGAAGCCGATGCTAAGGAAGAAGCTCATGCATTGGGCCCATGCTTCCCGTTTTGCCGGACATACAGGTATCCAAAAAACCCTGGAGTTTATCTCTAGGTCCTATTGGTGGCCAACTCTGAAAAAGGACGTCTTGGAGTTTATTGCATCTTGCCCAAAGTGTGCCCAACATAAAGTATCCCGCCAGTCGCCTGCGGGGCAACTGGTTCCACTATCCGTTCCCCGTCGACCATGGACCCACTTGTCGATGGATTTCATTACAGACTTACCCATGTGCAACAAGTTCAATACCATCTGGGTGGTAGTTGACCGGTTCACCAAGATGGCACACTTCATTCCTCTCACCGGTCTTCCGTCAGCTTCCAAGTTGGCTCAAGTATTCATACAAGAGATCTTCCGACTCCACGGTCTTCCTGAAGAAATTATCTCAGATCGAGGAGTTCAATTCACAGCCAAATTCTGGCGAAGTTTATGTCAAGTCCTCCAAGTCAAGCTAAAGTTTTCCACGGCTTACCATCCTCAGACCAATGGTCAAACCGAGAGGGTGAATCAGGACTTGGAGGCCTTCCTCCGCATCTATGTGTCCTCCTCTCAAGATGACTGGGTTCAATTACTTCCCTGGGCCGAGTTCTGTCATAACAACCAGTATCATTCTTCATCTGCTTCAACACCATTCTTCACTAACTTTGGATTCCACCCTAAAGTCCCTGAGTTCCAACCGCTTCCAGCAACTTCTGTTCCCGCAGTGGATATCACCGTGCATCAGTTTGCCAATATCTGGAAGAGCGTACGATCAGCTCTGCTCAAGGCATCGTTCAGGTACAAGAAGTTTGCGGATAAGAAGCGTCGAGCAGTTCCTGCTCTCAAGGTGGGTGATCGGGTATGGTTATCCACGAAGAATTTGAGGTTAAGAGTTCCCAGTATGAAGTTTGCACCTCGCTATATCGGTCCTTTCAAGATTGAACAAGTCATCAATCCTGTTGCTTACAGACTCCAGTTGCCTCCCTTCTTAAAAATACCCAGGACATTCCATGTTTCCCTGTTGAAACCGCTGATCTTGAATCGGTTTCATTCCTCACTTCCTCCAACTCCGAAAGTCCAAACTCAACGAGGCGTTGAGTATGAAGTGGCCAAGATCCTGGACTCACGTCACGTTACGGTCAACTACAATATCTTATTGACTGGAAGGGTTATGGTCCTGAGGAACGTTCATGGACCAATGCTTCTGATGTCCATGCTCCTGCCTTGGTCCGGAGATTCCATTCCAAGTTTCCTCAAAAGCCAAAGAAGTGTCCTGGGGCCACTCCTAAAGGGGGGGGTGCTGTCACGATCCGGGTATCTGGACGCCATTTCTTACCCATCAGATGCCTCCTAAGGCTGGCTCAGCGCTCCAGGACCGGATCCCATCTGTTATCCTGATGTGTACATTCCTGTATCCTCTCCTGTCACTCTGGGACGCTGTCACAGTAAACGCCATATTACACCTGGCATGGCGTCTCCCGCGGCCTCCGCCGCCGTCCCTGAACTTCTGCATGCAGAGTGTCTGAGTGGCGATTACGTCAGCCGCGGCCTCCGCTGTGTCCGCGTGGTTGGATGTGCATCTGTCAGCCTGGCGCCTCCTGTCTCCGGTGGCCGGCGCCGCCATTACTGTTTTCATTACCACATGGATTACAAACCAAACTTCCCTCCAAGTGTCTGCATGGGCGCAGCCATCTTGGATTCTGTCAGCTGATCATTTCCACCAATCTGTTCTCAGTATTGATAATCTGCATAATTGCCTAGCCAATCCCTTCCTTGCTGCAGGTATAAATACACTGTGCCTGAGCAAGGAAGGCGTCAGTGCTTTGGTTGTCAAACCTAGTTCCTGTTTGTCTCTCTCCTGTGATTGTCTTCCAGGTTCCAGCTCCTGTCTCAAGACTTCCACCATAGAGACCCGCACCAGCATTCCACCTGCGGTGTAGCCTGACTCTCCAATCCATTGTGGATTCATCTGTTTCCAGCTACAACATTACCTGCTTCCAGCTCAGCTTCCAGCAGAGTACAGCTTCCCTTAAAGGGCCGGTGTCCTTTCTACACTTTACCACTCTCCACCGGTATTATTATTTCTCCGCTCTCAAGTTCTACATTTCAGTTCATATTTCATCGCTCCCAAGTTCATTTATTATTTAACTGGTTCCAGCCAGTATCCACTCCGTGCTAACAACAGTCTGGTTCCAGCCAGTATCCACAGCAGCTGTTTTATCTTCAGCAACCCAGCTTTCCCTGGAACACCAGCTGGCACAATCCTGGGTTATCTCCATTGCTACAGTCGGGCCTGGTAAGGACTTTCCATCTAGAAGATCATAAGAACTATCTCACACTACCAGTGCCCTGTGGCTCCTGCCATCCTGTAGTACCCAGGAACTGTATTTATTCTTTGCTGACTTTTACGTTTTCTTTTACTGCTGCTGTGTTGCGGAGTTGTCATAATAAACATCATTGACTTTTATCCAAGTTGTCGTGGTCACGCCTTCAGGCAGTTATTATTCATGTTACTTACATGTCCAGGGGTCTGATACAACCTCCCAGGTTCCGGTACATCTCAGCCCCTACAACTGAGGCTGCCTCCCGTCAGCTCAGGCCCTCAGTTGTGACACTCGGTGCCGGGGACAGACCAACGGCAACGTCTGGAATTGGTAATGACAATCCTGTACCACAATTTTGAGGTACTCCTGGTGAAAAGGGTAAAAAGGGACATGCAGGTAAGCATCCTTGATGTCCAGTGATACCATCCAGGCTTGCAATAATCGCCCTGAGCGATTCCATTTCGAACTTGAACCTTCGTATATAAGTGTTCAAGGCTTTCAATTTTAGAATGGGTCTCACCGAACCGTCTGGTTTCGGTACCACAACATTTTGGAATAGTAACCCCGGCCTTGTTGAAGGAGGGGTACCTAGATTTCACCTGCTGGAAGTGCAGCTTGTGAATTGCCGCCAGTACTACCTTTCTCCGAGGGCAGCAGGCAAGGCTGAGGTGAGGTAACGGCGAGGGGGAGTCGCCTCGAACTCCAGCCTGTATCCCTGTGATACTATTTGCAGAACCTAGGGATCCACCTGTGGGCAAACCCACTGGTCCCTGAAGTTCCCTAGACGCGCCCCTACCGCACCTGTCTCCACCTGTGGAGCCCCAACGTCAAGCGGTGGACTCAGAGGAAGCGGGGGAAGATTTTTGATCCTGGAAACTGGCTGCTGGTGCAGCTTTTTCCTTCTTCCCTTGTCTCTGTGCAGAAAGGAAGCGCCTTTGACCCGCTTGCTTTTCTGAAGCCGAAAGGACTGTACCTGTAAATACGGTGCTTTCTTAGGCTGTGAGGAAACCTGAGGTAAAAAAATTTTTCTTCCCAGCTGTTGCTGTGGATACGAGGTCCCAGAGACCATCCCCAACAATTCCTCACTCTTATAAGGCAGAATCTCCATGTGCCTTTTATAGGCAGCATCACCTGTCCACTGCCGGGTTTCTAATACCCTCCTGGCAGAATGGACATTGCATTAATTCTGGAAGCCAGCCGGCAAATATCCCTCTGTGCATCCTTTATATATAAGACAACGTCTTTAATATGCTCTATGTTAGCAAACTATTTTCCCTGTCCTAGAGTATTAATATTATCTGACAGGGTATCAGACCACGCTGCAGCAGCACTATTTATGCTGAGGCGATTGCAGGTCTCAGTATATAACCTGAGTGTGTATATACAGACTTCAGGATAGTCTCCTGCTTTTTATCAGCAGGCTCCTTCAAGGTGGCCGTATCCTAATACGGCAGTGCCACCTTTTTTGACAAACGTGTGAGCGCCTTATCCACCCTAAGGGATATCTCTCAACGTGACCTATCCTCTGGCGGGAAAGGGTACGCCATCAGTAACTTTTTAGAAATTACCAGTTTCTTATTGGGGGAACCCACGCTACTTTACACACTTCATTCATTCATCTGATGGGGGAACAAAACACTGCCTGCTTTTTCTCCCCAAAAATAAAACCCCTTTTATGTGGTACTTGGGTTCATGTCAGAAATGCGTTAACACATTTTTCATTGCAGAGATCATGTAACGGATGTTCCTAGTGGATTGTGTATATGTCTCAACCTCGTCGACACTGGAGTCAGACTCCGTGTCGACATCTGTGTCTGCCATCTGAGGTAACGGGCGTTTTTTGAGCCCCTGATGGCCTTTGAGACGCCTGGGCAGGCGCGGGCTGAGAAGCCGGCTGTCCCACAGCTGTTTTACGTCATCCAGCCTTGTAAGGAGTTGACATTGTCGTTTAATACCTTCCACCTATCCATCCACTCTGGTGTCTGCCCCACAGGGGACGACATCCCATTTATCGGCCTCTGCTCCACCTCCACGTAACCTTCCTCATCCCACATGTCGACACAGCCGTACCGACACACAGCACACACACAGGGAATGCTCTGACTGAGGACAGGACCCCACAAAGTCCTTTGGGAGACAGAGAGAGAGTATGCCAGCACACACCAGAGCGCTATATAATGCAGGGATTAACACTATAACTGAGTGATTTTTCCCCCAATAGCTGCTTGTATAACAATATTGCACCTAAATTTTGTGCCCCCCCCTCTCTTTTTAACCCTTTGAGCCTGAAAACTACAGGGTAGAGCCTGGGGAGCTGTCTTCCAGGTGCACTGTGAAGAGAAAATGGTGCCAGTGTGCTGAGGGAGATAGCTCTGCCCCTTTTTCACTGACTTTTCTCCCGCTTTTTTATGGATTCTGGCAGGGGTATTTATCACATATATAGACTCTGGGGCTATATATTGTGATATATTTGCCAGCCAATGTGTATTTATTGCTTCTCAGGGCGCCCCCCCCCCCAGCGCCCTGCACCCTCAGTGACCGGAGTGTGAAGTGTGTATGAGGAGCAATGGCGCACAGCTGCAGTGCTGTGCGCTACCTTGGTGAAGACTGATGTCTTCTGCCGCCGATTTTCCGGATTTCTTCTTGCTTCTGGCTCTGTAAGGGGGGCGGCGGCGCGGCTCCGGGACCGAACACCAATGGCCGGTTCCATTTGGTCGATCCCTCTGGAGCTAATGGTGTCCAGTAGCCTAAGAAGCCCAAGCTACCACCAGTTAGGTAGGTTCGCTTCTTCTCCCCTTAGTCCCTCGCTGCAGTGAGTCTGTTGCCAGCAGATCTCACTGTAAAATAAAAAACCTAACATATACTTTCTTTCTAGGAGCTCAGGAGAGCCCCTAGTGTGCATCCAGCTCGGCCGGGCACAGAATTCTAACTGAAGTCTGGAGGAGGGTCATAGTGGGAGGAGCCAGTGCACACCAGGTAGTCCTAATTCTTTCTTAGCTGTGCCGTCTCCTGCGGAGCCGCTATTCCCATGGTCCTTACGGAGTCCCCAGCATCCACTAGGACGTTAGAGAAATTGAATATACCCCTATGTCTGGAAGCGGTTGACCTGGGAATTCCACAGGTCTCAGGTCACAGGTGTAGTGTGAAAGGGAGTCTTGAGAAAAAGGTGAAGGACCCAGATTTGAGCAGGGAAATTCCTAAATCATGTCTGAAAGTCCTATTAGTCACAGCAAGCGCCTCGCACCAAATGGAACAAAACCGCTAGGTGAATAGGTGGGAGACGGTTAGGATTCCAGTGTTCGGAATGCCCGACATGGATCGCAGTGCCGACCCCGGAATCCTGAATAAAGTACTACCGGCACTGCACAGAGCTAAGCCGCGTTGGGGGAGATAGGTTAGGTTCAGGCTGCGGGTAAGGAGTTAGGGAGGTTAGGGATTAAGGTGTAGCATAGTTATCTACTAGGTGTCGAATTCCTGAGAGTTGGGATACCGCTGTCGGTATTTTGACTGCCGCCATCCCAAGTGCCAGGATCCAGATACCATCCTGAATAGATTTTGGACACTAGTATCGTGTCCAGATAATATTTAGAACGTGATTGGTCCCCAAAATTTGTAATAACAGTAATGCCATCTGTATGTTTAATAGATCCGTGTTTCCAATCAGTTCTCAGAGTTTCATAATCCAGAGCCACTGGAACAATTAAGTGATTGAACTAATCTTTTCACTGAACTAGTTAATAATGCATGAGTTATCACGTGAGTCGACGCGCCCGGTGAGGGGCGTGGCTTCATGTGGAGGTTTCTCAGGCAGCGAGCAGCTGCTACTGGCCGGAAAACGCTCACCGCCGCCACTTCCATCCTCCTGTCTGGTGACCTTTATCGCCGGAAGTAATTCTTTCACCTTCCTTTCCTCTATTTTACTGTCCGGAAGTCCTTCCCTCTCTTCTCCTTACCGGAAGTATCCCCCTTTCTTCTCTCCCCCCCCCTCCCTACGGGCACCGGAAACACACTCGGCGCCCCGAGTTATTGTGCGCGGGAGAGAGGAAGATGGCGGCGAATATGTACCGGGTGGGCGGTGAGTATGAGCTGTATGATGCCTTTATATAGCGCATGTATACACTGTGTGGCATGTATGGGGAAGGCCTGTAGCCTCCGTGCGCCCCTATACTCCCCCTTACGTGACAGCGGCCCGTAGCCGGCTCATCCGGGGCGTGAGAACTACAGTACAACACTGTTAAAGTACCAGTACTCACCTCCGTAGAGACCGCTGGCTGTGCTGTAATGCAGGGCTGTTTGATGGAAATATATATATATATATATATATATATATATATATATATATATATATATATACACACACACACACACACACACACACACACACACACTATATCGTATCATACACACGCACACACACAGGTGCAGACTATCCTGTGCCTGCTTTGAATGTGTGTGTGAGATGAGGGTGTATGTGATGCATGCTTACAATACACCTGCACATACCAGTGATAGTGTCAGGAGCTTGGGAGAATATAGGAGGATAATTTATGTACAAAATAAACTTATTGCTAGGTTGTTTTTTTAATCATATGGGTTCTAGTTTGCAAATGTCTTTAAAAAAAAATGTTTTTATCTGTTTTGCGACTGTCACTTAATTATGCAGAGAAATATATAATCTCCCCATACATAAGCATCTGATGCTATGTGGGGAGAAAACACCTTATTTGATAGATATCTTTACATTCCAAAGACCTTCTTTGTAAATGTCATCAGCATGTAGAATACAGTTCAGTCATTAATTGTTCTGCACAAGGTGTTCATTCTGATCTATAAATTGCACTGTCCTGCTGTACATGTCTATAACAAACATTTATTCATGTGTTAACTGCCTGTTTTGTACCAAGTGTTGCTGTAGAGAACTGCCCAGTTTTACATTTCATTGGTTAACAGAAAAGCTTTTGTTTATCTAATAGGCCCTACAAACTGGGTGATAATACTCATAGATATGAACGATCTCGTTCATTAATGAACGAGGTACCGTTCATATCTTTGAGTGTGGAGGCACAAGCGACACTTCTATGGATCCGGGTGACGGGGGGAATGAAGAAACTTCACTCCCGCCGCCGGGTCGGCCGTTTCCGCCGTCGGTCAGATCGGCGGCGGATCGCTGAATGTGTAGGGCCAATAAGGAGTTTGCTGTTTATGTTGTTCATTGTATGTTACCATATGTATAGAATGTCTGTCCCACACATTTCACAGATGGTAGTGGGCTATTAAATCGGTGCTTGTTCATATTTTAAGTTGCAAAACACTGGCAACGACACCTCTTCTCGTACCCTGTATGGCCCTATAACGCCCTGGATGCTCTGATTTTTGTGTGTAGCTCTATAGGGCTGTAAACATAAGTAATCTAATCCACACCTACTGTAAGTGCGGCATATACAGTAGTTGCATAGACACGTGGGGGTGAGCAAATTGAATTTACTCCTTAGAAACTATTTCACTGGAGCAAGCGAATCATTATGAATTTTAGTTTACTGATATGACCTTGTTTACCTCACGGCTTTGTTCCTTGCTTGGGCTTAAACATGGGTAGTGATTCTCGTACTTTCTCCCAAATTTTGCATCTTATTCTCATCGTAGCTGCGTTTAAATTAATTTCTAGGGGTGAATTCACTTGTTTTCTCCTCGCAGCTGCCACCAGATGGCGTCTGACGGATTAATTCAATTGTCGCTCCGTTTGGGCGCTAGTGCGACATTTCTTCTCGCAGCCTTTGATGTAGGACTTTAGATGGGTTGTGGGAGGAAGCAGGAGTACTCTGAGGAAACCCCTGCAAGCACGGGAAGAATATCCAAACTTCACACAGTAAGGGCCATAGTGGGAATTGAACCCATAACCAGTGATGTGAGGCAGTAATGCTGACCATTACACTTTCTGTGCTGCGCTAGGATTAGTATTTTTGTTGCAAGGTGGTAGGTATTAAGTTTGAGCTTAATCAAGGGCTACATGAAATGCCAGCTTCAGTATTCAGGGTATCCTTGTTCTGTACTTTTGTTTCATTAGTGATGTGAATAAGACATAGGGGGTCAATTCAATTCTACACGAATTGAACAGCGCTGGGAGGGAGCTCACAGAGCTATACACTTAGCGATGCAAAGTCTGAGAATGCCCGTACACCCACGCAGACCAAGTTTTGTTGGTTTTCTGCTCGCATCCCCGGAGATGCGCAAGAAGAAATATGAAAACAGCATTGCGCTGAATTGAATTGCTTCGGGAGCTCCGCGTTGAGTTGAATTGACCAAGACTCTGGCAAAATGTTTGGTACAGGCCAAAGTTTGTGGTGCGCAAAACGGGGCTATTTGATTCAATTTGAGAATAGATGTATATATACCTCCATATATTACCGTCTCCAGGAGGGACAGAATGCTCTGCTTTTGGACTTCCCTCTTAATTTATGTTTTCCATCACCTGCGCTGAAACACCTTTCTTATCAGTTAACCTGTTCAAAACAGATGATGGCAATCGTAAATTAAGAGAAAAGTCCAGGAGCAGAGCGTTGTGTCCCTCCTGGAGAGGGTCATGTTGGTAGATATGAGTATGTGGATACATCTGTAAAGTTTACAGACAAACAGGAAAGGTGAGCTCAGTGAGTAAAGAACTAGCACATGTAATACAAAAGGTTCTATAGTAGTAGTGCTAACCAGATCTTCTAAGAACGTGATATAATAATCGTACAATGGAGATTTACTTCCGTTGGAAATTGGCTATACTGAGGAAAACTTTAGCCAGACATTAGTTACAGTCATGATATGCAGTTGATGAGTTCTGTAAATGCTTATTCCTCTCTCAAATATCTTTTCCCTAAAACCTCTATCCTGTGTGTGTGTGTGTGTGTGTGTGTGTGTGTGTGTGAGAGACAAAGGGGTGAGAGGGCAGCAAAATGTCAGCTATATATTACAATGCACCAATATAATTGTACTTGAATCAGACTCTGAGTGCCACTGTTAACTTTCTCTCCTATCTATCTACCTATCTATCTATATATATATATATCTATCTATATATCTATCTATATATATATATATATATATATATATATATATATATATATATATAAAATAATTTTTTGATGTACGTGAATTCTATTTTTGGTTTTCAAATCTACTCCACTAACATTGTCCCATTCCTGTCTCTCCGTTCTGTACCTGACATCAGGGAATTCCAGTCACCATTTCTATTTGCTATTAGCTGTCATTACTGACCATTTTTTTCTTTACTGGACAAGCGTCAATGATCTAAAAAAGCTCGAGGCTTGCAGAAGTGGGTGTCTGCTGATTTGCTGGCTAGTGTGCAGAGACATGGCAGTCTGCATTAACAACCTGTCATAAGTGTAGCAGTGTATGTGCAAAACGTGGGTGTTGCTGATGAGTGACAGTTTGTGTACAGTATAGGCAGGCTAGTATACGTCAGCATGTTGATTAGTGTCATAACATAGATGCCTGACTGGTCAGTTGTGGCCACCACTATTTTTGTATACAGGCCACACATTATAATTCAGAAAGGGGTTCACTACGATCTGCCGGCGGTCGGGCTCCCGACGACCAGCATATCGGCGCCGGGAGCCCGACCACCGGCTTACCAACAGTGTGGCGAGCGCAAATGAGCCCCTTGCGGGCTCGCTGCGCTCGCCATGCTACGGGCACGGTGGCGCGCCACGCTATTTTATTCTCCCTCCAGGGGGGTCGTGGACCCCCACGAGGGAGAATAAGTGTCGGTATGCCGGCTGTCGGGATCCCGGCGCCGGTATACTGTGCGCCGGGATCCCGTCAGTCGGCATACTGAAGACCACCCTTCAGAAAGAAGTTAAGCAATATGAAATGAGACTCATAGGCACTTATTTGTATAGACGCCCAGCAGGGATGGACGCAAAAAATGTAATCATCCCCCAAGTTTTTTATTTTATAATATTACCTACTGGACACAATAATGTCTGAGCATCAATACGAAATGTGCACATAACCAAAACATGATATTCTTGTCATGCCTGGTAGGCGACCTCACTGTTCATTGTGCACATATGCAGTATAAAATCCACGTTAATGCAGGTCTGAATTGGAGTTAGTGCGACTTTTAGTTTGCAGCCCCTGAGTAGGTGTAAATTAGATAAAAATATTTCTCTAACGTCCTAGTGGATGCTGGGGACTCCCAAAGGACCATGGAGAATAGACTGGCTCTGCAGGAGACATGGGCACTTTAAGAAAGAATTTAGATTCTGGTGTGCTCTGGGTCCTCCCTCTATGTCCCTCCTCCAGACCTCAGTTTGAGACTGTGCCCGGACGAGCTGGGTGCTGTTCAGTGAGCTCTCCTGAGCTTGCTGTGAGAAAGTATTTTGTTAGGTTTTTTATTTTCAGGGAGCTCTGCTGGCAACAGACTCCCTGCATCATGGGACAGAGGGGAGAGAAGCAGCCCTACTCTCTGAAGCTAGGTCCTGCTTCTTAGGCTACTGGACACCATTAGCTCCAGAGGTATCGTACACAGGATCTCACCCTCGTCGTCCGATCCCAGAGCCGCGCCGCCGTCCCCCTCGCAGAGCCGGAAGACAGAAGCCGGGTGAGTATGAGAAGCAAGAAGACTTCGAAATCGGCGGCAGAAGACTCCGTTCTTCACTGAGGTAACGCACAGCACTGCAGCTGTGCGCCATTGCTCCCACACACCCCACATACTCCGGTCACTGTAAGGGTGCAGGGCGCAGGGGGGGGGCGCCCTGGGCAGCATTTGGGACCTCTTTTGGCAAAAGTACACATATATACAGTTGGGCACTGTATATATGTATGAGCCCGCGCCAAGAAAATGTATATTTAAGCGGGACAGAAGCCCGCCGTCGAGGGGGCGGGGCTTCTTCCTCAGCACTCACCTGCGCCACAGCTCCGCTGAGAGGAAGCTCCCCAGGCTCTCCCCTGCTGATACACGGTAGAAGAGGGTAAAAAGAGGGGGGGGGGGGCACATAATTAGGCGCAAAAATCAATATAAACAGCAGCTACTGGGTTAACATTAAGTTACTGTGTTATTCCTGGGTTTATAGCGCTGGGGTGTGTGCTGGCATACTCTCTCTCTGTCTCTCCAAAGGGCCTTGTGGGGGAATTGTCTTCAGATGAGCATTCCCTGAGTGTGTGGTGTCGGTACGTGTGTGTCGACATGTCTGAGGTAAAAGGCTCCCCTAAGGAGGAGATTGAGCAAATGTGTGTGTGAGTGGTGTCTCTATCGACAAAGCCGACACCTGTTTGGATATGTGAAATTAAGTGCTAAGGTAAATTTATTGCACAAAAGATTAGAGAACAGACAGGGAATCTACCCATGTCTGTCCCTATGTCGCAGAGACCTTCAGAGTCTCTCAATGATCACTATCCAAAATAATAGACACTGATATCGACACGGAGTCTGACTCCAGTGTCGACTACGATAATGCAAAGTTACAGCCAAAATGGCAGGAAAGTATTCAATATATGATTATTGTAATAAAAAATGTTTTGCATATCACTGATGACTCATCTGTCCCTGACACAAGGGTACACATGTTTATGGGGAAGAAAGCTGAGGTAAATTTCCCTCCTCTCATGAAGAAAAAGAGCGGGAATCTCCAGACAAGAGACTGCAGTTTCCCACAAAGAATTCTCAGGGAGTATCCTTTCCCTACTAGGGCCAGGATACGATGGGAATCTTCCCCTAGGGTGTCACGTTTGCCCAAAAGGTAGCGCTGACTTAACAGCTATCCTCAGGGATCCTGCAGATAGCATGCAGTAAAAGTACTTTGAAGTCCATTTACACACATTCTGGTACACTACTCAGACCGGCGATTGTGTCGGCATGGGTTTATAGCGCTGTAGCAGCGTGGACAGATACCTTATCAGCAGAGATTAAGACCCTAGTATGTATATATAAATGTGTGTGTATATGTGTATATATATATATATATATATATATATATATATATATATATATATATATATATATATATATATATATATATATAAAAGATGCTGTCTTAGATATATATATAAAACATGCCCAAAGAGACATTAGTCTACTGGGTTCTAGAGTCAACGCTATGTCGATTTCTGCTTGACGTGTCCTGTGGAACATGCAATGGACAGGTGATGCGGACTTAAGAGGCATATGGAAGGTTTACCTAAGGCTGAGGATTATGTGGAGAAGGGATCTCGGACCTGGTCTCCACAGCTATGGCTGGTAATTCTGATCTTTTGCCTTATATTCCCGCACAGCCTAGGAAAGCACGACATTATCAAATGCAGTCCTTTCGATCACAAAGAAACAAGAAAGTCCGAGGTGCGTCCTTTCTTGCCAGAGGCTGGGGCAGAGGAAAGAAGCTGCACAACACAGCTAGTTCCCAGGAACAGAAGTCCTCCCCGGCCTCTACAAAATCCACCGCATGTCGCTGGGGCTCCACAGGCGGAGCTAGGCCCGGTGGGGGCACGCCTTCGAAATTTCAGCCACAAGTGGGTTCACTCCCTGTTGGATTCCTGGGCAATAGATATTGTGTCTCAGGGATACAAGCTGGACTTCGAGGAGATGCCCCCTCACCGACGGCCCTGCCGGCTTCCCCCCACGAGAGGGAAATAGTGTTAACTGCAATTCACAAATTGTATCTTCAACAGGGGTTGGTCAAGGTTCCCCTCCTTCAACAAGGAGGGGGTTATTATTCGACCATGTTGTAGTCCCGAAACCGGACGGTTCGGTCAGACCCATATTGAATTTAAAATCCCTGAACATATACCTGAAAAGGTTCAAGTTCAAGATGGAATCGCTGAGAGCGGTCGTCGCAAGCCTGGAAGGGGGGGATTTTATGGTGTCTCTGGACATAAAGGATGCATACCTTCATGTCCCCATTTATCCACCTCATCAGGCGTACCTCAGATTTGTGGTACAGGATTGTCATTACCAATTTCAGACGTTGCCGTTTGGTCTCTCCACTTCACCGAGAATATTTACCAAGGTAATGGCGGAAATGATGGTACTCCTGTGGAAGCAAGGAGTCGCAATTATCCCATACTCGGACGATCTCCTCATAAAAGCGGGATCAAGAGAGCAGTTGCTGATCAGCGTAGCACTTTCTCTGGAAGTGTAACGGCAACACGGCTGGATTCTAAATATTCCAAAGTCGCAGTTGGTTCCTACGGCTCGTCTGCCTTTCCTAGGCATGATTCTAGACACAGACCAGAAAAGGGTTTATCTCCCGATAGAGAGAGCTCAGGAGCTCATGACACTGGTCAGGAACCTATTAAAACCAAAACAGGTGTCAGTGCATCACTGCACTCGAGTCCTGGGAAGGATGGTGGCATCATACGAGGCCATTCCCTTCGGCAGGTTCCATGCGAGGGCCTTTCAATGGGACTTACTGGACAAGTGGTCCGGATCACATCTTCAGATGCATCGGTTAATCACCCTATCCCCCAGGGCCAGGGTGTCTCTCCTGTGGTGGCTGCAGAGTGCTCACCTTCTCGAGGGCCTCAGATTCGGCATTCAGGACTGGGTCCTGGTGACCACGGATGCAAGCCTCCGAGGGTGGGGAGCAGTCACACAGGGAAGAAATTTCCAAGGTCTGTGGGCAAGTCAGGAGACTTGCCTTCACATCAACATCCTGGAACTAACAACGCCCTACGTCAAGCGGAGACCCTGCTTCGCGACCAACCGGTTCTGATTCAGTCAGACACCATCACCGCAGTGGCTCATGTAAACCGACAAGGCGGCACAAGGAGCAGGGAAGCGGTGGCGGAAGCCGCCAGAATTCTTCGCTGGGCGGAAAATCACGTAAGCGCACTGTCAGCAGTGTTCATCCCGGGACACGACCTCCACCCGGGAGAGTGGGGACTTCATCAGGAAGTCTTCGCACAGACTGCATGTCGGTGGGAACTGCCACAGGTGGACATGACGGCATCCCGCCTCAACAAAAAACTACAGTGGTATTGCGCCAGGTCAAGAGACCCTCAAGCGATAGCTGTAGACGCCCTGGTGACACCGTGGGTGTTCCAGTCGGTTTATGTATTTCCTCCACTTCCTCTCATACCCAAGGTGCTGTGAATAATAAGAAAAAGAGTGAGAACGATACTCATTGTTCCAGATTGGCCACGAAGGACTTGGAATCCAGATCTGCAAGCAATGCTCACAGAGGAACCGTGGCCTCTTCCTCTGAGACAGGACTGGCTGCAACAGGGGCCCTGTCTGTTCCAAGACTTACCGCGGCTGCGTTTGACGGCATGGCGGTTGAACGCCGGATCCTAGCGGAGAAAGGCATTCCTGAGGAGGTCATTCCTACGCTGATAAAGGCTAGGAAGGACGTGACAGCTCAACATTATCACCGTATATAGCGAAAATATGTTGCTTGGTGTGGGGCCAGGAATACCCCTACGGAGGAATTCCAGCTGGGCCGTTTCCTTCACTTCCTACAGTCAGGAGTGAATTTGGGCCTAAAATTGGGTTCCATTAAGGTCCAGATTTCGGCCCTATCCATTTTCTTTCAAAAGGAGTTGACTTCTCGACCTGACGTTCAGACGTTTGTAAAGGGAGTGCTGCATATTTAGCCCCCTTTTGTGCCTCCAGTGGCACCTTGGGATCTTAACGTGGTGTTGAGTTTCCTGAAATCTCACTGGTTTGAATCACTCAAAACGGTGGAGTTGAAATATCTCACGTGGAAGGTGGTCATGCTATTGGCCTTGGCTTCGGCTAGGCGTGTGTCAGAGTTGGCGGCTTTGTCACATAAAAGCCCCTATCTGGTTTTCCATGCGGATAGAGCAGAATTGCGGACACGTCCACAATTTCTGCCGAAAGTGGTTTTATCATTTCATATAAACCAACCTATTGTGGTGCCTGTGGCTACTACTGCCTTGGAGGATTCCGAGTTGCTTGATGTGGTCAGGGCTTTGAAGGTTTATGTAGCCAGAACGGCTAGGGTCAGGAAAACAGAGTCTTTGTTTATCCTGTATGCTTCCAACAAGCTTGGTGCTCCTGCTTCAAAGCAAACTATTGCTCGCTGAATCTGTAACACGATTCAGCAGGCTCATTCTGCGGCTGGTTTGCCGCTGCCAAAATCAGTTAAGGCCCATTCCACTAGGATGGTGGGCTCTTCTTGGGCGGCTGCCCGAGGGGTCTCGGCATTACAGCTTTGCCGAGCGGCTACTTGGTCAGGTTCAAACACTTTTGCAAAGTTCTACAAGTTTGATACCCTGGCTGAGGAGGACCTTGTGTTTGCTCAATCGGTGCTGCAGTCATCCGCACTCTCCCACCCGTTTGGGAGCTTTGGTATAATCCCCATGGTCCTTACGGAGTCCCCAGCATCCACTAGGACATTAGAGAAAATAAGATTTTACTTACCGGTAAATCTATTTCTCGTAGTCCGTAGTGGATGCTGGGCGCCCGTCCCAAGTGCAGACTTCTTCTGCAATGCTTGTATATAGTTATTGCTTCAATAAAGGTTATGTTATGGTTGCATCAGGGTTGGACCTGTTGCTCTGTTGTTGTTCATACTGTTGACTGGGTATGTTTATCTCAAGTTATACGGTGTGATTGGTGTGGCTGGTATGAATCTTGCCCTGGATTACCAAAATCCTTTCCTTGTACTGTCAGCTCTTCCGGGCACAGTTTCTCTAACTGAGGAGGGACATAGAGGGAGGAGCCAGAGCACACCAAAATCTAAATTCTTTCTTAAAGTGCTCATGTCTCCTGCGGAGCCCGTCTATTCCCCATGGTCCTTACGGAGTCCCCAGCATCCACTACGGACTACGAGAAATAGATTTTCCGGTAAGTAAAATCTTATTTTTTTTAAAGTGAAAATGTCAGAACTTCTGAAACTGCCCCTCCCAATGCATAATTATGCATTCTGTGGTATTTAAATAGCATAATTTGGCCAATAACAACATGTCATTTTTCAGGTGGTTTTCGTTACGTTCAAAAGACGGTTGAATTATACTGAACATGTATTTTGGGGTGTTTATTGATGGAAAAGGTTTTTTTATAACTTGTAGAAGAGCTGTTTTTTTCCCCAAAATATTTTTTCTAGCGGCGTTAATCTGGCGAAAAACACTTTTTTTTTTTTTTTTTTTTTTTTTTTTAGAATAACGTTTCCACAGTTAATGAAAAAGTAAAAAAAAAAATCTGCCATTTGGCACCTATTAAAAACCTCAACCCCTCGCTAAGGTTGCGCATAGTAGAATTACTGTGTGGGTGCTGCATTAATGATTTTGTAATTGCTCAGCATAGTATGCGCTGGTGCGCAGTTGAAAAACAGTCTGCAATATGCACCTTAGTTTACCTGCGGCAAAACCTCAGCCCATAAGTGTTCTGTAATTACTATCAAAGACATCTGTGGTAATAGATGGTCTCTGATTTAATTAAATTGGCTGTCATAGATACCTGACTTATCGCACTATTAAGGGAAATTAAATTCTGTGGGAAGTACCATTGGACATCAATCACGCGAGTTACTGGCTACCTCTGTGGTGTGCGAGGGAATATTAGTGAATACACTGGTCACAGAGCAACTTATCATTCTGGAGACACTCCTATGCCAGGGCTGAGAACTGAATTCTGCCCTTAGCTTTCTAACAGGAAGACTTTAATTGGGCGATTCAATTAGCCATGAGGCAGCTCATCCTACAAGTAAGTGCGACCCTATAGGGCTGCATAAAATAACAATTGGGGTGTGATTGAGGTGCCATTGCTGGCGTTTCCATGCCATTGCAATAGTAACTTGCCCCCCTAACTAAGCTGCAACATGAGTTAATATTAAGTGAAGCTTACTTGAACAGGTAAAACGCATTTTCTTTTAGCTGAGAAGAGGATTCCTACATGAAAAACATTCATTTATTTTGACTGAAATCAGTGTAACACCATTTTCACACACAAATCCCAAGGCTGATCCCGGTTGATGAACACTGTTTACATCCAATGGGGTCAATTCTATTCAGCGACAGTTGAATAGCGCCGGGAGTTAACAACTCCCAGCACTATTCAGTACAGTGCCAAGTGACATCAATTGTCGGGAATTCTTCTCTCACCCCCAGGGGATGAGAGCGGAAATCCGACAAGTTCTGCCGCGCGGCCGGCGCGAGGCTGATTCTGTTGGGAATCAGCATCGCGGCGGGGAGTTAAGTCGGAGAATGCCCGTTCCCCCGACAATTCAACCTGTTAAGTCGGCGAGAATGGGTCTTCGCCGACTTAACATGAGCTGAATTGAATAGCGACGGGAGCTATCTCTCGGCGCTATTCAACTGTCGCTGAATAGAATTGACCCCAATGTTACACCTTCTCAAACTGGTCGTCGCCCTTCACACTGCACCCATGTCTGACCTGCAAAACTAGTGAGTCATTAACAGTGGATGTTACAGGCTCAATAAGATGACCGTGAAAAGTGACCACCTTTTAGACATAACCCATGTAGAATAATCTGGGTCGTCTCATTTACACTGCAGCGTATCTTGTATCCCTGGTAATGATATTGGGGCGATGACACGGCTTGACCCTTTTTCACCAACATGTACCTTGGGTTTATCTGGCAATTCCCTGAGTCATATGCTTGGCGCGAAAGGGGTATTATGGGCCCTACTCACTGGCCGAGGTGCCCGACGGCCGATACGGCCGACGAGCGACCCGGCGGCGGGGGGGGCAGTGACGGGGGGAGTGAAGCTTCTTCACTCCCCCCGTCACCCGGCTCCATAGACGTGCAGGCAAATATGGACGAGATCGTCCATATCGGCCTGCATGCACAGCCGACAGGAGACCAGCGATGAACGAGCGCGGGGACGCGCATCGTTCATCGCTTAAGTCTCCACACTGAAAGATATGAACGAGATCTCGTTCATTTATGAACGAGATCGTTCATATCTTTCAAAATATCGGCCAGTGTGTAGGGCCCATAAGGCTTTGACATTGATGGTAGGGAATTTCCATGGTGATGTGTTTGTTACTAAGTTATAAGTATACACTGTTTTAAACCACATTGCAGTCTATTCATTTCTGTTTACTCAGCAGTTCTCTATGGCTAGGGCCACTCATAGCACTGTCGCCCGGATCCGTTTTGCAGGACCCAGGTCCGGCTGAAATGCTATGTTGATTCACACATAGCCTTTTCGCTGGATGCCGCAGAATGGCATCTGGCCAGTGCCACTACCGGCTTTCAAGTAGAATGAACATTCAAATGTATGTGTTCTACTTTAAATCCGGTCGTCCTGTCATCCGGCTCGTGGATGTGGCCGCGCCTATGTGTGGGCGGACGCGTAGGAGCCCATGTACAGGCTTCTTCCTGCCAAGTGTGTCCCGCTGAACGGGACCTGATAAAATGCAACTTCTGGCCCCAGCCTAAGTCTGATCCAGACCTATAGGGTTGTACTATTACGGTATAGACGTCTAGTCACTGACCATATTTACTATCATCCTCAATTGACATTGGAATACATTCAAACATTTGTCCGGACTGTTGTGTGTTTTGGTACCGCACAGCAATTTGTGACTAGTTTAGTCTGAAATGAGCAGATTGGCATCTTGATCTGCTGCCTACGCTGCCAACACATGTATATACATTTGTTTAGCCAAAGGTCCAGTGTATTTGGTGCCTGATTCTGATTTGCATGGTGTTAGCATCGCTGCTGCGTCCTTGTATGCAGCAGCAATGCTAACATATGCTAATGCAGCAGAAGGATTCTGGTATACATAGACAGCTCCTGCATGCATGTGTGATCCTCTGCTGCGTCCAAGGTCACAGCATCTGATAACTCTGTAGGACCATCAGCCAGTTCAGTAACTTTCAGGTTATACAGACTGGCTGCCACAGCTCCGTAAACAAGGCCAGGTACTGTGCATGGGCAGACCCTGGTCTCGGCACGCCCTCAAGACAGGCCGGCACCAACCCCTCCCTGTTCTTAATACCCCTTTCACACCGCACAAATAACCCAGTATCGACCCGGCATATTTCCGGGTCGGCGTGCGGTGTGAAAGGGGCCTTGCCAAAATCGCTGTGTTATACCCGGGTTGAATACCGGGTCATTGGCTGCGTAAATGGGCTCCCGGGTCGATGCGACACAGGACCCGTTTACTAGATAGGGAGAGGCGGTGCAGAGATGAGCTGATATTACTTTAAATTAAACATTAATAATAATTCATATATTTTTGATTTTCTGTAAATTGAAGTCATTTTCCGAACATTGAAATGCATTGAAAGAAAATTGTAAATCTTGCTCCATATAATTTCTTGCCTTTCTTGCCTTGATTTCAAATTTACCAGCAGTGATTCCCAGGTATATGAATCTGAGTAATGACACACAAGACAGCCAGCATTTGTTAGCCTACCACTGTACAAGGTACATTGCCAAATATACAGACACTGGTTATTTTGTTGCCGTTGTATTTGGATGCTTAGGGCTGTATCCTATTACCCCCGAAGCACTTTCGGCCAGTAAAAACGGGCGGACATCGTGATTAATGACCGATGGTCATTATCGGGGGTATCAAACTAGAGGCCGTTTTTATCGTCCAAAATTGGACCCGCGATCATGCGATAACACATGGGATCAGGGATAAGTGTTTTTGTGGTTCCGGTGGCCCGTTATTTCAGACTCAGGCACCCGAAGCATAATCCACGTTAAGTGATGGCATCGGTGCTAACCCCCAGCAATCCTATTACAAGTGGGAAAGTACCACTGCTAATAGGATACCAGACCGTAGTGTGTATTATTGGATTCTGTGCTGTTAGAATTAAGCGCTATTGGTTGCAAATTTCACCTATTGGAAAGTGATTACAACGGACTATTTTAAACCAGTGGTTGTTTGTATTCTTACTCTGTGTACCTATAGGTAAAATTAACCACCTTTTTCTCTATATTTAGATTATGTATACTTTGAAAATTCCTCGAGCAACCCATACCTGATCCGTAGAATAGAAGAACTGAACAAGGTAACATGAGTGCTATCAGAGAAACCTTTTAATGTGTTGCATTGTGGATGTATAGAGATAACGTAACGGAGAGTGCAGTTTCAGGAATATGTGACTCATCTGTAGCCCTTTCTCTCTTGTAGACTGCAAATGGAAATGTCGAAGCTAAGGTCGTCTGTCTGTTCCGTCGCAGAGACATCTCCAGCAGTCTGAACAGTTTAGCAGACAGCAATGCACGTAAGTTGCACTGGCAAGGCTATAAATATGTGGGTTCACTTATTTTGTTTCTCCTAGGAAGGTAAAGTGTAAATGCTGTAGTCATTCAGTCATTTTAGGCACAAACATTGGAAATGAATAGCTTACGTAATTATACAGAAGTCCTAATCATGAACACTTCATAACTATTATGTTAATTTGGAAGTCACCAAAGTTTCTATTCCAAGCTTCCTCGCATGAGAACCTCCTCTTTCCTGTATGAATAGAAAATGAATTTCCGTTCATATATTCCATTTTTCCTTTTGGCTTTGCTGATGGATAAAGTGTCAATGGTTACATTGTATTTGTCTTTATTTCCACCACTGTTTTTTCGATGGTCAGGGGAGTTTGAGGACGAGTCTAAGCAGCCATCCGTGGCTGAACCACAGAGACACCAACTGAAGCACCGGGAGCTCTTCCTGTCCCGGCAGTTTGAATCCCTGCCTGCTACCCACATCAGGTATGTTGACATTAATGCAACCTCTACCTTGTGTTTCCTATTGCAGTGGATGGTAATATAATGGCTAGGTCCCGGATTTTTAGGATTTAAAAATCTAGGTTAAAAATTAGTTTCTTTTCATTCCCTGTTTTAGGATTTTATAGGTTTTAAAAATTACAGTTTAGAAATGTATAATTGTATGAAAATAAAACAAAACCACGCAGCATATCACTGCACCTTTATTACAGATGTGTCCTGATACTTCCTTGCAGCGTTTGCTCACTTCTCTATAGAAGCAAATGGATCGTGGGTGCAAATCTCGGGTGCATACTCTACGCGGCAAGGCTGTACCCGGACACATCTGTTCATCTGAAGTACATATGAAAACTGCTCATTTCACACATTTCAACAGTTAATTTATATAGTTTCACCTTAAGTAACATAATTTGGTCTTTTTAGGGTCTAACAGTGAAAATAGGTTATTTGTGGTACTAGCACCCAGATTAGGTCATTTTAGTTTCATTGAAATTAAGTATGTTATTCCTTGGTACATAAAACATAAAAGGAAATTGGAATTTCTCTAGCATTCATAAGGGATATTGGGGACAACTTACTACGGTGGGGTATAGACGGGGTCCAAAGGAACCGGTGCACTTTAAATTTCTTCAGCTGGGTGTGCTGGCTCCTCCCCTCTATGCCCCTTCCCACAGGCAGTTTAGAAAAAAGTGCCCTCAGGAGAGGATGCACACTCTGCAGCTTCAGAGAGTTTTCTTCAGTTTCTTTGAAAACTTTATTTTCGGTATGCTGTTTAGGCAACAGCATACCTGCACCGTGGGAGTTAGGGGGGGATGGTCACCGGCTTCTGTAAGGTGTCAGAGCTGCTTCCCTGCTGCAGGACCACCGTCCTGAGAGGTTGTTGTACAGCGGGGCACTGCGCCTTAGCGGTCACAATCGCAGCACGTCGCACACCCCTAACAGTAGCCTGAAGGTGACAACAGTGGTGAGTACAAACCGGGGGCGCGGTTAGGGGGGGCCCCCCCGGTTCTTGGTGCGGCAAAAACGCATGGGAGGCATACGGGACTCTCCTGGGGGGAAACACGCTATAGCCCCCTGTGTACACTGACAGCGGTAGTGAAAACTAGCACTTGTTGTGATGTTTTACACTTCTAGGGAGACTTTGCCAGTATAAATATAACTGAAGCTCCGGCGCCATTACAGGGAGTGGAGCTTCCTCAGAGCGGGGATTAGCTGCGTTTTGGCGCCTTCCTCAGCTTACAGCTGCAGCAGCAGGCACACACAGCTCCTCCAGACACTCAGGATACCACTGGAAACTGGTACAGGGGTGTAGCAAAGGGGGAGAGGCGCTATTGTACACAATCTGTGTCCTGAAAAGGACAAATACTCCGGTGTTACACCGTGATATATCAAAATCAGCTTTATTGGCCAGGTATACTTACGTATACTAGGAATTTGTCTTCGGTTTGCTATACAACAGCCAAGTAGGTAACAGGTAAGCAGGTGTGTGTGTGTGTAGGGGGGGGGGGGGGGGCGGCGGCAAGTAAAGTTACACAGATAGGTATACCGTAGGGACACAAGTTAGTTACATGTACGTCTAGTCAGTCAATGTTCAGGAGTTCAGCAGGCGGTCAGCTTTGGGAAAGAAACTTTTGAGGCTTCTGGTGGATCTGGCGGGGACAGCCCTGTAACGCCTGCCTGAAGGAAGCAAGTTAAACATGCTGTGGCTGGGGTGTAGCTGGTCTTTTACTATCTTCATTGCCCGCTTTTTAGCTCTGGACAAGTACAGGTCCTGGACTGAGGGAAGGTCGGCCCCGATGATCTTCTCTGCGGTTCTGACCACCTTTTGGAGCCTGCATCTGTCCCTCGCGCTGGCGGAGCTGTACCATACGAGTATCGAGGAGCACAGTACCGACTCCACAATCGCGGAGTAGAAGAGGAGCAGGAGCTTCTGTGGGATGTTGAACTTCCTTAGTTGCCTGAGGAAGAACAACCTCTGCTGCGCTTTCCCAACAGTGGCGTCAGCGTAGGACCCCCATTTAAGGTCCCTGGAGATTGTGATCCCTAGAAACTTGAAGGAGTCCACTAGCGATACCACACTGTCAGCAATCGTTAGCGGAGGTGCACTAGATGACTTCTTCCTGAAGTCCACTATCATCTCGACAGTTTTGAGGGGGTTGAGGTCAAGGTTGTTGTGGATGCACCACTGGGCCAGCCGGTCTACTTCCCGTCTGTAGGCCGATTCATCCCCATCCTTGATGAGGCCGATGACGGTGGTGTCATCGGCAAATTTGATGATCCTTACTGATTGCGCCTCTGAGGTACAGTCATTTGTGTACAGGAAGAAGAGCAGGGGTGAGAGGACACAGCCCTGAGGGGCCCCTGTACTAATGGACCGCGCTTGAGAGGTGAATTCTCCCGCTTTCACCACCTGTGTCCTATCTGTCAGGAAGTCTATTATCCAGGAACAGGTAGCTTCTGGGACCACTAGGCGAAGTAATTTGGGGTGGAGGATGCTGGGGATGATTGTATTGAAGGCCGAGATGAAATCGACAAACAGGACCCTCGCGTAGGTACCGGAAATGTCTAGGTGCTGTAAAATGTAGTGCAGGCCCAGGTTGACTGCATCCTCGACACACCGATTCGAGCGATAGGCGAACTGCAGGGGGTCCAGTTGGGGGCCAGTCACAGTTTTCAGGTGATTCAAAACCAGACGCTCGAACGTTTTCATGACCACAGACGTCAGTGCTATCGGCCTGTAGTCGTTCAGGTTCGTGATAGTGGGTTTCTTGGGGACCGGGACTATAGTAGACCTTTTGAGGCAGGAAGGGACTTTCTGTAGCTCCAGCGATTTATTGAAGATCTTGGTGAATATGGGGGCGAGCTGACCCGCACATGCTCTTAGGGCTCTTGCAGCTTCACTGGGGCTGTTTAGCTTGGGTGTGCTGTTCCCTTCTCTCTGTCTCCCCCTCACATACAGTAAGGCAGGCTTGCTATTATATTACTTGTATGTGTATATAAGTGTTTACTGTAAACATGATAAAACACCAATTATGCAGTGTATGTCACACCAGATTTTCTCCCTCTAGATCTGGTTCCATATCGTGAACAATGCAGCCAGTTCTCACAACTCAGTGGGGGGCGCCGCCAAGAGCCTTCCTTATTAGGTGCCATAAAAACCATGATGTCAGATATGTCATCTCAGTTCACTGCTAATGCTCAAAAAACTCAACATCTGCAGCAGGCTGTTGCAGACCTAACTGTAAGGGCAGATGCTCCACAGTCCCCCCTCTCTAGATCAGGACCACAAAAGCGTGTGTTACCTGCTTTACTCTCAGACTCTGATGAGGAGACACAGGAGGAGGGGGAGGAATTGGGTCCTATTACTGGGGATACCTCTTCTACACAGGATATTGAACCCCTCATTCTGGCTATACGGGACGTGTTAAGACTCCCTCTAAAGGACTCTGTGTCACAGCAGTTGTTTTCTCTGGCAGGGTCCACAGGTTATCCACAGGATAACACTAGGATATGATGAAGCGACAGCGTATTTGCACGAATCGGTCAGAGCTTTTCGGCCCCCCAGCGTGCAACGGGCCCGTCCATATATCCCCACCCTTGGCTCAGGCAAATCAGTTTTCTCTAACGTCCTAGTGGATGCTGGGAACTCCATAAGGACCATGGGGAATAGCGGGCTCCGAAGGAGGCTGGGCACTCTAGAAAGATTTATGACTACCTGGTGTGCACTGGCTCCTCCCACTATGACCCTCCTCCAAGCCTCAGTTAGATCTTGTGCCCGGCCGAGGTTGGATGCACACTAGGGGCTCTCCTGAGCCCTTAGAAAGAAAGTATAGATTTAGGTTTTTTATTTTCAGTGAGACCTGCTGGCAACAGGCTCACTGCAGCGAGGGACTAAGGGGAGAAGAAGCGAACTCGCCTGCTTGCAGCCGGATTGGGCTTCTTAGGCTACTGGACACCATTAGCTCCAGAGGGATCGACCGCAGGCCCAGTCCTTGGTGTTCGGTCCCGGAGCCGCGCCGCCGTCCCCCTTACAGAGCCAGTAGCAAGAAGAGGTCCGGAAAAACGGCGGCAGAAGACATCAGTCTTCACCAAGGTAGCGCACAGCACTGCAGCTGTGCGCCATTGCTCCTCATGCACACCACACACTCCGGTCACTGATGGGTGCAGGGCGCTGGGGGGGGGCGCCCTGAGCAGCAATATAAACACCTTGGCTGGCAAAAATACATCACATATAACCCCCAGGGCTATATGGATGTATATTAACCCCTGCCAGATTCCATAAAAATGCGGGAGAAAAGTCTGCAAAAAAGGGGCGGAGCCTATCTCCTCAGCACACTGGCGCCATTTTTACCTCACAGCTCCGTTGGAGGGAAGCTCCCTGGCTCTCCCCTGCAGTCTACACTACAGAACAGGGTTAAAACAGAGAGGGGGGGCACTAAATTTAGGCGCAGTATAAATTATATAAAAGCAGCTATAGGGGACATAACTCAGTTAGTCCCTGCATTATATAGCGCTCTGGTGTGTGCTGGCATACTCACTCTGTCCCCCCCAAAGGGCTTTTGTGGGTCCTGTCCTCATTGGAGCATTCCTTGTGTGTGTGCGGTGTGTCGGTACGGCTGTGTCGACATGTTTGATGAGGAGACTTATGTGGAGGCGGAGCAGTTGCCGATAAATGAGATGTCGCCTCTGTGGGCCGACACCAGAGTGGATGGATAGGTGGAAGGTATTAACCGACAGTGTCAACTCCTTACATAAAAGGCTGGATGACGTAACAGCTATGGGACAGCCGGCTTCTCAGCCCGCGCCTGCCCAGACGTCTCAAAGGCCATCAACGCTCCCTCAGATGGCAGACACAGATGTCGACACGGAGTCTGACTCCAGTGTCGACGAGGTTGAGACATATACACAATCCACTAGGAACATCCGTTACATGATCCCGGCAATATAAAATGTGTTACACATTTCTGACATTAACCCAAGTACCACTAAAAACAAAGGGTTTTATGTGTGGGGAGAAAAAGCAGGCAGTGTTTTGTTCCCCCATCAAATGAGTGAATGAAGTGTGAAAAAGCGTGGGTTTCCCCGATAAGAAACTGGTAATTTCTAACAAGTTACTGATGGCGTACCCTTTCCCGCCAGAGGATAAGTTACGCTGGGAGATATCCCCTAGGGTGGATAAGGCGCTCACACGTTTGTCAAGGTGGCACTGCCGTCTTAGGATACGGCCACTTTGAAGGTACCTGCTGATAAATAGCAGGAGGCTATCCTGAAGTCTGTAATTACACACTCAGGTACTAGACTGAGACCTGCAGACTGCTGCAGCGTGGTCTGTACCCCTTTCAAACAGGGATACTATTTTGCGAACATAAGACGTCGTCTTATATATGAGGGATGCACAGAGGAATATTTTGCCGGCTGGCATCCTGAATTATTGCAATGTCCATTCTGTCAGGAGGGTATTGGAGACCCGACACTGGACAGGTGATGCTGACTTTAAAAGGCACATAGAGCCTTATAAGGGTGAGGAATTGGTTGGGGATGGTCTCTGGGACCTCGTATCCACAGCAACAGCTGGGATGAAAATATTTTACCTCAGGTTTCCTCACAGCCTAAGAAACGCACTGTATTATCAGGTACAGTCCTTTCGGCTTCAAAAAAGCAGGCGGGTCAAACGAGGGAAGAGGAAAAAAGCTGCACCAGCAGCCAGTCCCCAGAATCAAAATTCTTTCCCTGCTTCCTCTGAGTCCACCGCATGACGCGGGGGCTCCACAGGCGTAGCCAGGTACGGTGGGGGGGCGTTTCAAAAATTTCAGCGATCAGTGGGCTCGCTCACAGGTGGATCCCTGGATCCTTCAAGTAGTATCTCAGGGGTACAAGCTGGAAGTCGAGGCGTCTCCCCCCCGCCGTTTACTCAAATATGCCTTGCCGACAACTCCCTCAGGCAGGGAGGCTGTGCTAGAGGCAATTCACAAGCTGTATTCCCAGCAGGTGATAGTCAAGGTGCCCCTACTTCAACAAGGACGGGGTTACTATTCCACACTGTTTGTGGTACCGAAACCAGCCGGTTCGGTGAGACCCATTTTAAAATGGAAATCCTTGAACACTTACATAACAAAGTTCAAGATGGAATCGCTCAGGGCGGTTATTGCAAGCCTGGACGAGGGGGATTACATGGTATCCCTGGACATCAAGGATGCTTACCTGCATGTCCCTATTTACCTTCCTCACCAGGAGTACCTCAGATTGTGGTACAGGATTGCCATTACCAATTCCAGACACTACCGTTTGGACTGTCTACGGCACCGAGGGTGTTTACCAAGGTAATGGCAGAAATGATGATACTCCTTCAAAAAAAAAAAAAAAAAAAAGGAGTTTTTATTTATCCCATACTTGGATGATCTCCTTATAAAGGCAAGGTCCAGGGAGCAGTTACTGTTCGGAGTAGCACTATCTCAGGAGGTGCTACAACAGCATGGCTGGATTCTGAACATTCCAAAGTCACAGCTGGTTCCTTCCACTCGCTTACTGTTCCTGGGGATGATTTTGGACACAGAACAGAAAAAAGTGTTTCTCCCGCAGGAGAAAGCCAAGGAGCTGTCATCTCTAGTCAGAGACCTCCTAAAACCAAAAAGGGTATCGGTGCATCGTTGCACACGAGTCCTGGGAAAAATGGTGGCTTCATACGAAGCAATTCCATTCGGCAGGTTCCATGCGAGGACCTTCCCGTGAGACCTCTTAGATAAGTGGTCGGGATCGCATCTTCAAATGCATCAAATGATAACCCTGTCTCCAAGGACCAGGGTGTCTCTACTGTGGTGGATGCAGGGTGCTCATCTTCTAGAGGGCCGCAGTTTCGGCATACAGGACTGGGTCCTGGTGACCACGGATGCCAGCCTTCAAGGCTGGGGAGCAGTCACACAGGGAAGAAACTTCCAGGGCCTATGGTCAAGTCAGGAGACTTCCCTACATATAAATTCTGGAACTGAGGGCCATTTACAATGCCCTAAGTCAGGCAAGACCCCTGCTTCAAAACCAGCCGGTACTGATACAGTCAGACAACATCACGGCAGTCGCCCATATGACCCGACAGGGCGGCACAAGAAGCAGGATGGCAATGGCAGAAGCCACAAGGATTCTCCGATGGGCGGAAAATCACGTACTACGACTGTCAGCAGTGTTCATTCCGGGAGTGGACAACTGGGAAGCAGACTTCCTCAACAGACACGACCTACACCCGGGAGAGTGGGGACTTCATCCAGAAGTCTTCCTGCTGTTGGTAAACCGTTGGGAAAGGCCACAGGTGGACATGATGGCGTCCC
The DNA here is from genome assembly GCF_028390025.1 of Pseudophryne corroboree. Classification (NCBI taxonomy): domain Eukaryota; kingdom Metazoa; phylum Chordata; class Amphibia; order Anura; family Myobatrachidae; genus Pseudophryne; species Pseudophryne corroboree. The sequence goes on along the minus strand of NC_086454.1, from coordinate 159,250,552 downwards.
GCCTCAACAAAAAGCTAAAGAGATATTGCGCCAGGTCAAGGGACCCTCAGGCGATAGCTGTGGACGCTCTAGTGACACCGTGGGTGTACCAGTCGGTTTATGTGTTCCCTACTCTGCCTCTCATACCAAAGGTACTGAGAATAATAAGATGGCGAGGAGTAAGAACGATACTCGTGGTTCCGGATTGGCCAAGAAGGGCTTGGTACCCGGAACTTCAGGAAATGATATCAGAGGACCCATGGCCTCTGCCGCTCAGACAGGACCTGCTTCAGCAGGGGCCCTGTCTGTTCCAAGACTTACCGCGGCTGCGTTTGACGGCATGGCGATTGAGCGCCGGATCCTGAAGGAAAAGGGTATTCCGGAAGAAGTCATTCCTGCGCTTATTAAAGCCAGGAAAGATGTTACGGCAAAACATTATCACCGCATGTGGCGGGAATATGTTGCATGGTGCAAGGCCAAAAAGGCCCCAACAGAGGAATTTCCACTAGGTCGATTTCTACATTTCCTGCAAGCAGGAGTGAATATGGGCCTAAGTCTAGGCTCCATTAAAGTACAGATCTCTGCTCTGTCGATTTTCTTTCAAAAAGAATTAGCTTCAGTACCTGAAGTTCAGGCATTGTGAAAGGAGTGCTGCATATTCAGCCCCCGTTTGTGCCCCCTGTGTGGTGTTGAGTTTTCTTAAAATCACATTGGTTTGAGCCACTAAAAACCGTGGATCTAAAATATCTCACGTGGAAAGTGGTCATGTTATTGGCCTTGGCTTCAGCCAGGCGAGTGTCAGAATTGGCGGCTTTATCATGTAAAAGCCCTTATCTGATTTTCCATATGGATAGGGCAGAATTGAGGACTCGTCCCCAATTTCTTCCTAAGGTGGTGTCAGCGTTTCACCTGAACCAGCCTATTGTGGTGCCGGCGGCTACTAGTGAATTGGAGGACTCCAAGTTGCTAGACGTTGTCAGGGCCCTGAAAATATATGTTTCCAGGACGGCTGGAGTCAGAAACTCTGACTCGCTGTTTATCCTGTATGCACCCAACAAGCTGGGTGCTCCTGCTTCTAAGCAGTCTATTGCTCGCTGGATTTGTAGTACAATTCAGCTTGCACATTCTGTGGCAGGCATACCACAGCCAAAATCTGTAAATGCCCATTCCACAAGGAAGGTGGGCTCATCTTGGGCGGCTGCCCGAGGGGTCTCGGCTTTACAACTTTGCCGAGCAGCTACTTGGTCAGGGGCAAACACGTTTGCAAAATTCTACAAATTTGATACCCTGGCTGAGGAGGACCTGGAGTTCTCTCATTCGGTGCTACAGAGTCATCCGCACTCTCCCGCCCGTTTGGGAGCTTTGGTATAATCCCCATGGTCCTTACGGAGTTCCCAGCATCCACTAGGACGTTAGAGAAAATAAGAATTTACTCACCGGTAATTCTATTTCTCGTAGTCCGTAGTGGATGCTGGGCGCCCATCCCAAGTGCGGATTGTCTGCAATACTTGTAAATAGTTATTGTTAACTAAAGGGTTATTGTTGAGCCATCTGTTGAGAGGCTCAGTTGTTTTCATACTGTCAAACTGGATATAGTATCACGAGTTGTACGATGTGATTGGTGTGGCTGGTAAGAGTCTTACCCGGGATTCTAAATCCTTCCTTATTATGTCTGCTCGTCCGGGCACAGTGTCCTAACTGAGGCTTGGAGGAGGGTCATAGTGGGAGGAGCCAGTGCACACCAGGTAGTCATAAATCTTTCTAGAGTGCCCAGCCTCCTTCGGAGCCTGCTTATTCCCCATGGTCCTCACGGAGTTCCCAGCATCCACTACGGACTACGAGAAATAGAATTACCGGTGAGTAAATTCTTATTTTTTTTGTTTGGTGCGGTAGGAGCCGGACCATGGTCAGAGGGCTGCTGGTTTTTAGCAGCCCTAAGCTTTCTGTCAGTTTTTTTTCTATTCCGATCCCTAATGCAGGTGCATGGGTAGGGTCGGATTGTATGTCACTTTAAAAAGCTTAAAGTGATTACAGTCACAAATTGTGTAGTACACTGGAAGTGTTGATTATTTATCATGTCTAAGAGCGGCAAAGGTAAGAAAGATACACTCATATCATGTTTATCTTGCAAAGCTGTGCTAACCGCTCAGGATCTGGTTCAGGATGGTTTGTGTGCAAATTGTTTTAGCTTTCACCAGGGTCTCTTGAAAAATACAAGGCAGGTTGATCCACCTTGGGCTATGTTTACACACATATTATCCAGTGTAGCTAAACAGATTCCAACTTCTGTACCAGGGATAGGTTACACGATTAACCTTTGCATGCTGCTTACAACCTGCAGTTTATCACTTCCAGCAGCAGCCTCTCAAAAGAAACAGGCGGATAAGCCAGTGTTAAGTAAATCTTCATCCTCACATGTTTCAGATGAAGTCATCGGAGGATGAAAGCTCAATAAATTCTGCTTCGGCATACGAAGAGGAGGAGGAAGGTCTCAGCTCAGTGGATATAGCTGAGTTAATTAAAGCAAAGAAAGCCATTCTATCCTTAGAGGATTCAGCAGAGCCTGTGTTAAAAAACCAAGGCACCTGTGTTTAAACGTCCCAAAACAGTTAAGACTGAGTTTCCGGGGTCAGATCAGCTGACGGAAATCATGGAAGAGGCTTGGGCTACGCCCAGTAAAAAGTTTAAAATTCATAGGAAATGGAATTCCAATTATCCTCTTCCAGCTGGGGATTCTTTAAAATGGGAGGTGGCTCCAAAGGTAGATACGCATGTGATTCGATTAGTGCGAAAATCTACATTACCTTTGCCTTCAACATCATGATGTCACAGATAGGAGAGTGGATGGTTTTTAAAAAAACATTTTTTCCCTGTCTGGGGCAGTCATAAGGCCAGCCATGGCTTTAGCTTGGATAGCAATGGCAGTGGCTGCCTGGACTGATGCATTGGAGGGGGATTTTTCAATAGCATTTAGAGAGCAAAAATCCCATATAGCACATATAAAACAGGCTGCAATTTTCTTGGAAGAAGCAGCATTGGATATGGGTACTATTGCCTCCAGGGCGTCAGGGCAACAATAGCTGCTCGCAGAGCAGTTTGGCTACGTACATGGAAATCTGATTCAGACTCTAGAAGGTTTTGGAATCTGCCTTTTTCTGTAGATATTCTTTTTGGTAAAGAATTGACAGATATTTTGGAGTCAGAAGCAGACTCCAAGAAGGTAAAGTTTCCTTCCACATACAATTTCAAACCTAAAGTTACAGCTTTTTGGCCTCAAGGAAAAGCTAAAGGAAAAAGTGATGGCACACAGTCCCAATACAACAAGTCTGGTAAGACTAAAAGCATTGGGCCACCAGAGGACCGATTGGTAAAACAGATGGCCTCCACCTGGGGGATCCCAGGGTGGTGGGGGATCCCAGGGTGGTGGGCCGACTTCTTCAGTTTACACAGATCTGGCAGCAGTCTACAACAGATGCCTGGGTGCAGGAAGCGGCATCTCTAGGTAATGCTTTTGCCTTCAAGAAGCACCCTCCTCAAAGGTTTTTTGTACCAGCCCGTCTCAGAGCTTTGCAAGAGGCAGTTCAGAAATTGCTTCAGTCAGGAGTAGTCATTCCAGTTCCTCCTGCACAACAAGGACAGGGTTTTTACTCCAACCTGTTTCTAGTTCAGAAACCAAATGGGACATTCCGGCCCAATCTCAAAGTGCTGAACAAATACATTTTCAGTTCCAGGCCCTATTCTTTGGGTTAGCCACAGCCACCAGAGTATTTACCAAAATTATGGTGGTAATGGCAGTTTATTGTATCTCCGCCAGCAGGGAATAAGAAATTTTCCATACCTCGACTATCTTTTAATCATGGCCCAGGAATTGCTCCGATGTCATCTGCAACAGACAATAACGTGGCTGCAAAGGCATGGGTGGCTCATAAATTGGGCAAAATCGTCTTTAGTTCCGTCACAGCGGAAGACTCACTTGGGGGGTGTGCTGGATTCAAGTATTCAGAGAGTAATTTTACCTCTGAACAAGATATCCAAGGTTCAGTCAAGGATTCAGGAGTTGCTACACAGTCGAAAGGTATCCATTCACGCAGCAATGTGTGTGTGATGGGATTGATGGTGTCAACATTTGACAATGTGGAGTATGCACAGTTCCACTAGAGGCCTCTGCAGCATCTGATTCTTGCCAAATGGCATGGGTTGCATCAGATGATAAAAATGCAGACTATGGTTCTTACGATAGAAGTAAGAAGGTCATTAGCCTGATGGCTACAGACATCCGATCTGGACAAGGGGAGACCGTTTTGGATATAAGATTGGGAAATTCTGACAATGGATGCCAGTCTCCAGGGCTGGGGAGCAGTGTCTGGAAGGTTGTGTTTCCAGGGGCAATGGACCAAGGAAGAAGGTTGCCTGCCAATAAATATATTGGAACTTTGGGCCATATACATGGCGCTGATTCAGGCAAAGGACATTCTAGGTCCGCTCGGACAATGCAATGGCAGTAGCGTACCTCAACCATCAGGGAGGAACTCGCAGCTGAAAAGCGATGAAGGAGGTAAGTCACATACTAAAGTGGGTAGAACTTCATCATCCAACCTTGTCTGCAGTGTTCGTTCCAGGAGTCCTAAACTGGGAAGCAGATTTTCTCAGTCGACATGCCATTCAGGCAAGCAAATGGGCTCAGACAAGTGGGGGTTGCCAGAGTTTGCTCTCATGGCGTCCCGTCAGAACAACGAAGTTCTCGCATACTGGTCAAGAACAAAGGATCCCAGAGCGATCTTTGTGGATTCCCTGTCGGTGAGATGGGATTTTCATCTGGCTTATGTGTTCCTCCAATCACCCTATTACCCAGAGTGGTGAGAAAGCTAAAGCAAGGAAAGGGTGCCTTGATCCTAATAGCTCCGACTTGGTCCAGAAGACATTGATACACAGATCTGCAGAGAATGTCGATGGATGTTCCACTCCTGCTCCCTCAATGTCCAGACCTACTGATGCAGGGTCCTAGTTATCACAGACATCTGTATCGACTGTCTTTGACGACGTGGCTCTTGAAACCTCTATCCTGAAGTCAAGAGGATTCTCACAACAGGTAATTAAAACAGTGCTCAGAGCAAGGAAAACTTCCTCTGCTCGCATTTATCACTGAATATGGCAAACCTATATTCATTGGTGCAGTGAACGGAAAATGGTCCCTAAGTCTTTCAGAGTTTCCAGGGTACTAGCATTCCTTCAGGCAGGAATGGATAAAGGTTTGAAGGTGGCTTCCTTGAGAGTGCAAGTGTCAGCATTGACTGTATGGTTCCAAGAGAAAATTGCCAATTTACAGGATGTGCATACTTTTTTTCCAGGGAATGCTGCGCATTCAACCTCCTTTTGTTCCTCCTACAGTGCCTTGGGACTTAAATTTAGTCCTAAAGGCCCTTCATGTTGCCCCATTTGAACCACTTAATAAAGTGGATCTTAAATGGTTGACAGCTAAAGTTCTCTTTCTACTGGCCATGGCGTCAGCTAGAAGAGTGTCATATTTAGGGGCATTGTCATGTTGTTCCCCATTTCTGATTATTTTTTATTTTTTTAATCCAGATAAAGCAGTTCTCTGAACTAGATCTGAGTCTCTTCCTAAGGTGGTGTCTAAATTCCATCTTAACAAAGAGATTGTAGTCCTGGCTTTCCAGGTAAAAGGCTTTTCTGCGGGAGATGCATCGCTGGACGTGGTCCATGCCTTAAGGATCTACGTGGATCGTACCAGTGCCATCAGAAAGACAGATTCTCTCTTCATTCTCTACGGATTTCACAAGAGAGGATGGCCTGCTGATAAGCAGACACTGGCAAGGTGGCTTCGGATGACGATTTCAGAAGCATATTCTCAAGCTGATCTCCCTGTTCCGGCTCATGTCTCTGCTCACTCTACTCTTAAGGTAGGTCCATCATGAGCAGCACAACGTGGTGCTTCAGCAGAACAGATATGTAAGGCATCCACATGGTCTTCCATTAGCACATTCATTAGACATTATGCCATGGATACCTTTGCCTCTCACGACGCTGAATTCGGGCAAAGGATTCTCCTGTCCAATCGGGAGCGACCCCCAAAACTAAATTGCTTTGGGAAATCCCATTGTTATCCTGTGGACACTGACGGATAAATATACGTCACGGTAAGAACTTACCGTTGATCACAGTATTTCTCCTAAGTCCACAGGGATCCCACCCTGACGCACCTGATTTGAGGATCTTTTTACTCACTAACCTCTTCTTTCTTGTACGGATGGAAGGGTGAGCATGTGTGTTCTTCTCGCCTGATTAGGACTATCTATGATGCTCCTGCCTTGAGCTTTGGGAATACAACTGATTTGCCTGAGCAAGGAGGCGGGGATATATGGACGGGCCCGTTGCTTGCTGGGAGGCTGAAAAGCTTTGACCGATTGGTGCAAATCCGCTGTTGCTTCATCATATCCCGATGTTATCCTGTGGACTTAGGAGAAATACTGTTATCAACGGTAAATTCTTACCATGACGAATATTTTCTTAACACAGAACAAACTCTGTGTCACTTTCCCTGATTCTGCAGAGTTAGATGACCTCTTTAAGTTAGCCTGGAAAAATCCAGATAAAAAATACCAAGTGTCAAGACGGTTTTTGCACACTTTCCCATTTGCTCTTGAAGGCAGGAAAATCTGAGAAGAACCCCCAGCTCTTGACGTATCAGTCTCTTGCCTATCTAAAAAGGCGGGACTGCCATCTCTGGGCTTCTTTACCATAAAGGACCCTGGGGATAGAAAAATAGAGACTACACTGAAGTCTATCTACACTGCAGCAGGTATATCAGAAAGACCGGTCATAGCAGGTTGCTGGATGACTTATGCCAGCATACGTGGGCTACTCAAATTCAGGAGGGACTCTCAGGGGATATGTCTCCGGTCACTGCAGTGACTCTCCTAAAGCACATTCAGGACACTGCACGCGTCCTGTGTGACTCTCAAGGAGATAGGCAATATTAATGCTAGGACCACTGCTACAGCAGTGTCTGCGCGCAGAGCTTTGTGGTTGTGTCAGTGGATAGCGGACACAGAATCCAAGCACAGTGTAGAGTCTCTCCCTTTTTCAGGGGATTGGCTCTTTGGCATGGAATTGGATACATGGATTTCTAAAGTTTCTGCGGGAAAATCCATGTTTCTCCCCTCTGGAGCCCCACCGGCTAGACGTTCCTACCTGGTGCCGTCTACCCAGTCCTTTCGGTCTAACAGATTTAGATCTAGGGCCAGATGTACCTCCAATGCGGCTAGAGGCACAAGAGGTAAGACAAGAAAACCAGCAATTGCAGGTTTTCAGGAGAGCGCCAGTTCTGCTTCCACTAAGGCCTCAGCATGACGGTGCCCTTCCCGAGGGGATCTCGAGGTGGGAAGTGACTGCGTCACTTCAGCTGCATCTGGGAAAGCTCCTGCCAGGATACTTGGGTAACGAACCTCCTATCTCTGGGCTACAAGCTGGAGTTCGACGGCGCTCCTCTCCAACGGTTTTTTCAAATCAAGCTTACCAGCTTTGGAGGATACGTGTGTTATGCTGCAACAGGCCATCCAAAAATTGGTCCAGTCCCAAGTCATTGTTCCAGTGCCACTGCAACAACAGGAAAAGGGTTATTACTCCAACCTGTTTGTTTTACCGAAACCAGATAGTTCGGTAAGGCCCATTTCTATTACGTCCTAGAGGATGCTGGGGACTCCGTAAGGACCATGGGGTATAGACGGGCTCCGCAGGAGATAGGGCACCTAAAAAGAACTTTTACTATGGGTGTGCACTGGCTCCTCCCTCTATGCCCCTCCTCCAGACCTCAGTTAGATCTTGTGCCCAGAGGAGAATGGGTGCACTGCAGAGAGCTCTCCAGAGTTTTCGGTTGAAAAAGAATTTTGTTAGGTTTTTTATTTTCAGGGAGTCCTGTTGGCAACAGGCTCCCTGCATCGTGGGACCGAGGAGAGAGAAGCAGAGCAGGCTTGTCAAGTTGGGCACTGCTTCTAAGGCTACTGGACACCATTAGCTCCAGAGGGAGTCGGAACACAGGTCTCACCTGGGGTTCGTCCCGGAGCCACGCCGCCGTCCTCCTCACAGATGCCGAAGATAGAAGCCGGGATGAGAAGGCAGAAGACATCAGATCTTCATGAGGTAAGGCGCGCAGCGGTAAGCTGCGCGCCATTGCTCCCAGTCACACGCACAGAGCAGCACGGAAGGGTGCAGGGCGCAGGGGGGGGCGCCCTGGGCAGCAATATTCCTCACTTTTGGGCAAATTCAGATAGATTAGGCTGCGGAGGCAGTAAATCTAAGATCTCCCGCCATTTTAATAGAAAAGTCACTGGGACCGAAGCCCGCGGTCGGGTGGGCGGGGCTTGATCCTCAGCACTAACCAGCGCCATTTTCTCCACAGAAGCTGCATGCATGAACGCTGGCTCCCTGGTCTCTCCCCTGCTGAACTTCACAGGCTGGAAAAAAGAGGAGGGGGGCACATTAGCGACGCAGTGAGTGGGATTTAGTATATTATATATAAAAAAGCGCTATCTGGTCATATTTTTTCCAGTGCTTTTAAGCGCTGGTGTGTGCTGGCATACTCTATCTCTGTCTCTCCTAAGGGCCTGGTTGGGGTTTTGTCCCCTTATAGGTTAATCCCTGTGTGTGTGGGGTGTCTGTACGTGTGTGTCGACATGTCTGAGGCGGAAGGCTTCTCCAAGGAGGAGGTGGAGCAAATGAGTGGTGTGTCCCCGTCGGTTGTGCCGACTCCGGATTGGATGGACATGTGGCATATGTTGAATGCAAGTGTGGCATCTTTACATAAAAGACTTGATAAGGCTGAATTAGGGGGGACATCAGGGGGTCAATCCTCGGATTGGACCGACTCACGGGGCCCATCGGGGTCTCAAAAGCGTCCCTTAACACAAGACACTACTACCGACACGGATTCTGATTCCAGTGTCGACTACGACGAAGTAAAATTGCACCCTAGGGTGACTAAAACCATTCAGTGTATGATTGTGGCAATAAGGGATGTGTTGCATATTGAGGATGAACCCTCGGTCCCCGACACAAGGGTACACATGTTTTTAACGGAAAGAAACAGATTATTAATTTTCCCGCATCTCATGAATTAAATGATTTCTTTGGAAAAGCTTGTGAGACTCCGGAAAAGAGACCGCAGATCCCCAAAAGAATTTATATGGCATACCCCTTCCCTAAGTAGGACAGGGAGATTTGGGAATCATCCCCCACTGTGGACAAGGCCCTGACGCGCTTGTCCAAGAAAGTGGCGCTACCGTCTCCTGACACAGCGGCCCTTAAGGACCCTGCAGATCGCAGACAAGAAACTACCTTAAAGTGTATTTATTCTCAAACGGGTGCTGTGCTAAGACCGACAATTGCGTCGGCATGGGTGTGTAGCGCAATTGCAGCTTGGACAGATGAGCTGACAGATCAATTTGATAATATGGATAAGGATACTATATTCTTAACTCTAGACCATATAAAAGACGCAGTCTTATTTATGAGGGATGCTCAAAGGGACATTGGATTGTTAGCTTCTAGGGCCAATGCCATGTCTATCTCAGCGAGAAGATCCTTATGGACTCGCCAATGGACGGGTGATGCGGATTCCAAAAAACATATGGAAGTACTACCCTATAAGGGTGATGTATTGTTTGGGGATGGGCTGATGGACCTGGTTTCCACAGCTACAGCAGGTAAATCAAATTTTTTACCACATATTCCCCAACAGCAAAAGAAAGTAACACCCTATCAGATGCAGTCCTTTCGGTCGCACAAGTCCAGAAGATGTCGGGGATCCTCTTTTCTCGCCCGAGGTAAGGGCAGAGGCAAAAGAGCACCTGCTTCGGCAGGTGCCCAGGAACAAAAGTCCTCCCCGGCTGTTCCAAAACCCACAGCATGACGCTGGGGCTCCCGTCTTCGACTTTTCAGTCAGGCCTGGGTCAGTTCAGACCTGAATCCCTGGGTGTTGGAAATAGTTTCCCAGGGTTACAAATTGGAATTCGAGGAGGTGCCCCCGCGCCGATTTTTCAAATCGGCCCTACCAGCTTCCACATCGGAAAGGGATATAGTGTTAGCTGCAATTCAAATGCTGTGTATACAGCAAGTGATAATCAAGGTTCCCCTGCACCAGCAGGGAAGAGGTTACTACTCAACCCTATTTGTGGTCCCGAAACCGGACGGTTCGGTCAGACCTATTTTGGATCTGAAATCCCTAAACCTGTACATAAAAAGATTCAAATTCAAAATGGAATCACTCAGAGCGATAATAGCCAACATGGAGGAGGGGGAGTTTATGGTGTCTCTGGACATAAAGGATGCGTACCTTCATGTCCCCATATATGCCCCCCATCAGGAATACCTGAGATTCGCTGTACAGGATTGTCATTACCAATTTCAGACGTTGCCGTTTGGACTTTCCACGGCCCCAAGGATTTTCACCAAGATAATGGCGGAAATGATGGTGGTCCTGCGCACAGGACGATCTCCTGATAAAAGCGAGATCAAGGGAGAAATTGCTGAGCAGTGTGGCGCTCTCTCTGAGAGTGCTCCAGCAACACGGCTGGATTCTAAATCTACTGAAGTCACAGTTGATTCCGATAACTCGACTACCGTTCCTAGGTATGATACTGGATACGGAACAAATGAAGGTCTTCCTCCCAATAGAGAAAGCCCAGGACATCCAGATCATGGTCAGAGACCTGCTAAAACCGAAAAGGGTGTCAGTTCACCAATGCACTCGAGTTCTGGGAAAAATGGTGGCGGCCTACGAGGCCATTCCCTTTGGAATGTTCCATGCAAGGACTTTTCAATGGGACCTTCTGAACAAGTGGTCCGGGTCCCATCTGCACTTACATCGGGAAATAACTCTGTCCCCAGGGGCCAGAGTGTCTCTCCTGTGGTGGTTGCAAAGTGCTCACCTGCTGGAGGGTCGCAGGTTCGGAATTCAGGATTGGATCCTGGTTACCACGGACGTGAACCTCCGAGGATGGGGAGCGGTCACACAGGGGGAAAATAAAAAATAAAAGAAAAATTTCAGGGTCTTTGGTAAGACCAGGAGTCCTGTCTACACATCAATGTGTTGGAACTCAGGGACATTTACAACGGCCTTCGACAAGCGGACAGTCTTCTTCGAAACCTACCGGTTCTGATTCAATCCGACAATGTCACAGCAGTGGCTCATGTGAACCGCCAAGGCGGGACAAGAAGCAGAGTCGCTATGGCGAAAGCCACAAGGATTCTTCGCTGGGCGGAAAATCATGTAAGTGCTCTGTCGGCTGTCTTCATTCCGGGAGTGGACAACTGGGAAGCAGACTTCCTCAGCAGACACGATCTCCATCCAGGAGAGTGGGGACTTCATCAAGGAGTTTTTGCAGACATAACACGTCTTTGGGGAACTCCTCAAATAGACATGATGGCGTCACGCCTCAACAAAAAGCTTCGGAGGTATTGTGCCAGGTCTCGGGACCCTCAGGCAGTGGCAGTAGATGCTCTGATAACACCATGGCTGTTCAAATCGGTCTACGTGTTTCCTCATCTTCCTCTCATCACAAAAGTGTTGAGGATCATAAGGCAAAGAAACGTACAGACAATACTCGTTGTCCCAGACTGGCCTCGAAGGGCCTGGTACTCAGATCTACAAGAGATGCTCACAGGAGATCCCTGGCCTCTTCCTCTGAGGGAAGACCTGTTGCAACAGGGGCCCTGTGTATTTCAAGACTTACCGCGGTTACGTTTGACGGCATGGCGGTTGAACGCCGAATCCTAGCGAAAAAGGGAATTCCGGAAGAGGTCATCCCTACTTTAATAAAGGCTAGGAAGGAGGTGACGGTTAAGCATTATCACCGTATCTGGCAAAAGTATGTGTCTTGGTGTGAGACCAAGAATGCACCTACGGAAGATTTTCATCTGGGTCGTTTTCTCCACTTCCTACAGACAGGAGTGGATATGGGCCTGAATTAGGCTCTGTTAAGGTACAGATTTCGGCCCTCTCGATTTTCTTTCAGAAGGAATTGGCTTCTCTTCCAGAAGTCCAGACGTTTTGTAAAGGGAGTGCTGCATATCCAGCCCCCTTTTCTGCCTCAAGTGGCACCATGGGGCCTGAACGTGGTGTTGCAGTTCCTAAAATCACACTGGTTTGAACCGCTTAACAAGGTTGAGTTGAAATTTCTTACCTGGAAGGTGGTCATGCTGTTGGCCTTGGCATCAGCAAGGCGAGTGTCTGAATTGGCGGCTTTGTCACACAAGAGCCCCTACTTGATTTTTCATGTGGATCGAGCTGAATTGAGGACACGTCCGCAATTTTTGCCTAAAGTGGTTTCTTCATTCCATATGAATCAACCTATTGTGGTGCCTGTGGCTACAAGTGACCTGGAGGATTCCAGATCCCTGGATGTAGTCAGGGCATTAAAGATTTATGTAGCCAGAACGGCTAAAATTAGGAAAACAGAGGCTCTGTTTGTCCTGTATGCTGCTAATAAGATTGGCGCACCTGCTTCGAAGCAGACTATTGCTCGCTGGATTTGTAATACGATTCAGCAGGCTCATTCTACGGCTGGATTGCCGGTACCAAATTCGGTTAAAGCCCATTCCACTAGGAAGGTGGGCTCTTTTTGGGTGGCTGCCCGAGGCATCTCGGCATTACAGCCTTGCCGAGCGGCGACTTGGTCGGGGTCAAACACTTTTGCTAAATTCTACAAGTTTGATACCCTGGCTGATGAGGACCTAGCGTTTGCTCAGTCGGTGCTGCAGAGTCATACGCACTCTCCCACCCGATTGGATGCTTTGGTATAAACCCCATGGTCCTTACGGAGTCCCCAGCATCCTCTAGGACGTAAGAGAAAATAAGATTTTAAACCTACCGGTTAATCTATTTCTCCTAGTCCGTAGAGGATGCTGGGCGCCCGTCCCAGTGTGGAAACTCTGCAAGACTTGTATATAGTTGTTGCTTACATAAGGGTTATGTTACAGTTGGAATAGGTCTTGGACCGTTACTGTTGTTTGTTCATACTGTTAACTGGTTATGTATGTTCCAGGTTACATGGTATGATTGGTGTGGGCTGGTATGAATCTTGCCCTTGGATTGCTAAATCCTGCCTTGTATTGTCCATCTCCTCTGGGCACAGTTCTCTAACTGAGGTCTGGAGGAGGGGCATAGAGGGATGAGCCAGTGCACACCCATAGTAAAAGTTATTTTTAGGTGCCCTATCTCCTGCGGAGCCCGTCTATACCCCATGGTCCTTACAGAGTCCCCAGCATCCTCTACGGACTAGGAGAAATAGATTTACCGGTAGGTTTAAAATCTTATTTTTGTATCTAAAATCCTTGAACCCTTACCTAAAGATTTTCAAGTTCAAGATGAAATCCTTGCAAGCAGTAATTGCGGGCCTGGAAGAACGGGAGTTCATAGTCTCCCTGGATATAAAGGACGCCTATCTCCATATCCCGATTTGGCCACCTCACCAGGCTTACCTGAGGTTTGCCCTGCTGAACGATAACTGCCAGTTCGAGGCGCTACCCTTCCGCCTGTCCGCAGCTTCAATGGTGTTCACGAAGTTGATGGCGGAGATGATGTTCCAACTTCGGGTCTAGGGGGTCAATATTGTTCCTGTTCTGGACGATCTCTTGATAAAAGCAAGATCCAGGGAGCTTTTATTGCTCCATATAAACCGCACTGTCCAACTTCTGTAACACCATGGGTGGATCCTCAATTTACAGAAGTCCCACCAGGAGCCAACTCAGCAGCTTCTGTTCCTGGGAATGTTGCTTGATACTGTGGCACAGAAAGTGTTCCTCCCAGAGGACAAAGCGAGAACACTTCAGGAAGTGGTCCGCATGGTTCTCTGGCCTACTCGAATATCCATCTATCTTTGCATAAGATTGTTGGGGAAGATGGTAGCCTCATTATTTATTTATTTATTTATTATTAACAGTTTCTTATATAGCGCAGCAAATTCCATTGCGCTTTACAATTTGAAATAACAATAACAAACTGGGTGATAAATAGTTATAGAGGTAGGAAGGCCCTGCTCGCAAGCTTACAATCTATAGAGTTGGATAATCTCATACGAGGTGATCCAGTATGGAAGGTTCCATGCCAGAACATTTCAATTGGATCTCTTGAGCAAGTGGTCCGGATCACATCTTCAGATGCATCGGATAATACGGCTGTCACCTCAGGCCAGGATTTCCCTCCTGTGGTGGATGCAGTCCTCCAACCTACTGGACTGCGCAGTTTCGGGATTCAGGATTGGATCCTTCTCACGACGGATGCGAGTCTCAGAGGATGGGGAGCTATCACCCAGGGGGGCTCAGTTTCAGGGCAGGTGGTCAGCCCACAAAGCTCTCCTTCCGATCAACATTCTGTAACGTCTGGCGATCAGGCCTCTCCTCTACTTAGGGATCACGCAATCCAAGTACAGTCTGACAACGCCACGGTAGTGGCATACATCAGTTGATAAGGAGGGACAAAAAGCAGGGCCTGCATGCGAGAAGTGTCAAAGAAACTCCTCTGGGCAGAAAGAAATGCAACAGCAATGTCCGCAATCTTCATTCTGGGAGTTGACAACTGGGAAGCGGACTTCCTGAGTCGTCACGATCTCCACCCGGGAGAGTGGGGGCTTCACCATGAGGTGTTTCAGCAGATCGACTGGTGGGGCTGCCCACAAATAGACATGATGGCTTCTCGACTCAACAAGAAGCTTCGTTGGTATTGCTCACGAACCAGGGACCCTCAGGCAAGGGCAGTGGATGCACTGACGTCACCTTGGCCTTACTGGCTGGTCTACCTGTTTCCGCCGATTCCGTTACTTCCAAGGGTGCTAAAGCAAATCAGGAATCAAGGAGTCCAGGCAATTCTGATTGCCGTGGAGGGCGTGGTTCGCGGATCTTTTGGACATGTCCGTAGAAGACCTTTGGCCTCTGCCACTGAGAAGAGATCTTCAACAAGGACCGTTCATCTACCTGGACTTACGGCGACTTCGTTTGACGGCATGGAGGTTGAGCGGCACATCCTAGGTCCCAAGGGCCTTTCCAAAAAGGTATTGCTACCATGGTTCAGGCCAGGAAACCTGTGACGTCAAAACACTATCATATCTGGAGAAGATATGTCTCTTGGTGCGAGGACCGCACGTATCCACCTGCGGAGTCTCACTTGGGACGTTTCCTGCAGGCGGGTGTGGATAAGGGCTTACGTCTGGGTTCCATTAAGGTCCAGATTTCAGCTCTCTCAATTTGTTCTTCCAGAAGAAATTGTCAGTATTGCCAGTAGTTCAGACCTTCTTACAAGGGGTACTTCACATTCAACCTCCTTTTGTGCCACCCACGGCACCCTGGGATTTGAATGTAGTATTGGAATTTCTACAGTCCTCCTGGTTTGAACCTCTGATGATTGTAGAAGACCAGTAGTACCTCACGTGGAAGACTGTGATGATGTTGGCCCTGGCTTCTGCTAGGTGTGTCTTAGAATTTGAGGCCTTATCGTGTAAAAGCCCTTACTTGGTCTTTTGTGAGGACAGAGTGGAGCTCAGGACTAGGCAGCAGTTCCTGCCGATGGTTGTCTCTGCGTTCCACTTGAATCAACCTATTGTGGTTCCGTCAAGTTCTGGCACTTCTGCTCCTCTGGAGGCATTGGATGCTGTACGAGCCTTGACGATTTATGTCAAGAGAACGGCTCGGATCAGAAAGACCCATTCCTTGTTCGTGCTCTATGATGCGCAGAAAAAGGGTTGCCCTGCATCAAAGCAGTCCATTGCTCGTTGGCTTAGACTTACTAGCCAACAGGCCTATGTGTTGGCAGCCGTACTTATTTCACAGTCTCTGAAGGCCCACGCTCAAGATCGGTAGGGTCTTCCTGGGCAGCTGCCCGTGGAGTCTCAGCCTTGCTACCATGCCAAGCTGCTTCCTGGTCGGGGAAGAACACCTTTGTGAAGTTTTAAAGATTTGATACCCTGGCCAAAGAGGATTCCCAGTTTGGGCAGGCGGTGCTGCAGACATCTCACCACATTCCCGCCCGTTCTGGAAGCTTTGGTACGTCCCCATCGTACTAAGTTGTCCCCAATATTCCTTATGGATGCTAGAGAAAATAGGATTTTAATTACCTACCGGTAAATCCTTTTCTTGTAGTCCATAAGGGATATTGGGCGCCCGCCTGAGTGCTTCGACTTTTCTGCAGGTTATCTTTTATATGGTTACCTGTTCAGCTGTTGCTGTTTTGTTACCAGCCATTGCTGGTCGCTTTGTTAGTGGTGTGTGTATCTCACCACTCATTATGTTCCTTCTCTCATATATGTCCTTTCTCCTTCGGTCACTGTTTTACCTATATCTGCCTGTGGGAGGGAGCATAGAGGGAAGGAGCTAGCACACCCAGTTGAAGAAATTTAAAGTGCTGCGGCTCCTTTGGACCCTTTCTATACCCCATCATACTAAGGTGTCCCCAATATCCCTTATGGACTATGAGAAAAGGATTTACCGGTAGGTAATTAAAATCCTATTTTTGAGTGTAATGGGAAAGGATAATAATAGGTTAGAATTTAAGAATCCTGTACTTAATAATGACTGATTAGGGTTAGTTGAGACTATGTAACCAGAAGAGACTATTTAATTTTCTAGTTACATCAAAGTTTTGTGTTTATGGAACTGAATTAGCTAATTGAAAGTCCTTTATGAAATGCATATGGCTTATGTACATTACTTGTGTCTTGTGCAGGGGGAAATGCAGCGTTACCTTGCTAAATGAGACAGATCTTCTCAGCCAGTATTTGGAGAAAGAGGTATTCCTGTTCTCTCCCCAATCAGTGCTGCTCTTATACAAACTCTCTTCTCTATTTCTATCTCGTTGGTCTACCACTCCTTTTCTGTTGGTTGCTAGTGTTATTGGTATTACTTCCTCCCTTATACTAACTACCTTGTTGTCTTTAGGATTGCTTCTTCTACTCGTTGGTGTTTGACCCTGTACAGAAGACGCTGCTGGCTGACCAAGGGGAGATCCGGGTTGGTTCCAAGTATCAGGCAGAAATTCCTGACCAGTTGGCAGAAGGTGAGTAAAGATGGGGGGGAAGGGAGGTCTGTAGGTCTTAAGCACCTTGCAACAGTGTTTCTTCTTTCCAGATTTGATCCTATTTTGTATCGAACCATAAGTGGTTAAAGTTTTTACTTCTTAGCTCCTTATTGATAAGAAACCTAAAATGATCTGCTGCTGGTTAGCCCCAAGTCCTTTTATTTATAGGAAGATATTTTAAAACCTCTACTTCAGAAGTTGTGGTTCTACGCAAGCTAGATGTTTAATACGAGTCAGGTAGTGGCCGTCAGGGATTGGATTGTCTTTTTCACCATGTCACTGTTGTTCCTTCACGGCATAGCAGTTTCCAGTTTTTCTTTACTGTAGTTTACAAAACAAACAAAAAGTAACAGGCTGTATTCTCCCCTTCAGGTGAATCTGACAATCGGAATCAACAGAAAATGGAGATGAAAGTTTGGGATCCAGAGAACCCACTGACAGACAGACAAATAGACCAGTTTCTTGTGGTTGCCAGGTAAATCCTTCCAGCTGTCGTTGAACTTTAAATTAGTTTTGTCCCTCCTATTTCTGAAAACAATTCCTGTTATCCCACTTGTACGAGAGTTCTTTATGAACCTTCTGACAGATGTGGGCATCTTTGTCATTCGTTGTCGCCTTCCCCCCCCCCTTATGGTCCTTCTCTGTTTCTCTTTAGAGCCGTTGGCACATTTGCGAGAGCGCTGGATTGCAGCAGCTCGATCAGACAGCCAAGTTTACATATGAGTGCAGCTGCTGCGTCTCGTGACATCACACTGGTTAGAATCCACTTTCTCCTGTTTTCTTCACCAAGCATTTGTTGTGACAGAGGTCCTGATTCATAGTTGCTTGCTAGTGCCGACGCAGCTGTGATTTTTTTTCCTATTTGCGGATATGCAAATATATGATATTTCAGCATCTGCCACAGTTTGTATTGAGATACCCGCAGCGGTTCACAACTGTGTACACATGTGTAGGGGTGGTCTTCAGTTTGCCAGCTGTCGTGATCCCGGCGCACAGTATACCGGCGCCGGAATCCCGACAGCCGGCATACCGACACCTTTTATTATTTATTTATTTATTAACAGTTTCTTATATAGCGCAGCAAATTCCGTTGCGCTTTACAATTTGAAATAACAATAACAAAATGGGTGATAAACAGTCATAGAGGTAGGAACCTTTTCCCCCTCTTGGGGGTCCACGACCCCCCCGGAGGGAGAATGGATAGTGTAGCGCGCCACCGTGCCCGCAAGGGGCTCATTTGCGCTTGCCCAGCTGTCGGGATTCCGGCGCCGGTATGCTGGCCGCCGGCATACCCTACTACACCCCATGTGTAGCATTGGACACAGATCATACAAACATCAATTCCCTGAGTAACTGTCCCCCATTTGCACTGTAATTGAGACTCTGGAAACCTATTATGTATGTACAGTATTGCAAACACTGCCTGAGCCATGCTCCAAAAATGGCCTGACCTCACCACCTGCAGTTTTGTCGCCACTTCCCGTTACCTCCCACAAAACGGACCACTGATCATTTCTCAAAAGCATGAACATCAGAATAGCATGCAGCTGCGAATCAGGCCCAGAGTGCATGAACTGTCACAAGATTTTTGTTTGTCTAATGATAATGGCGTAGCACTAAACAGACAAAGGACGTACAGCACATGGTAAGTTTTTTGCTTTTTTTCCAGTTCCACGCCATGGATACACTACAGCGGAATGGGTATGATCTTGCTCGTGCAATGTCCACGCTTGTCCCTCAGGGAGGCCCAGTTCTGTGCAGAGATGAGATGGAGGAGTGGTCTGCATCAGAGGCCATGTTATTTGAGGAGGCATTGGAAAAATATGGAAAAGATTTCAATGACATTCGACAAGATTTTGTAAGTGAAATGAGTTCATTTGTGCCGCACCAGGGATTCCCTTTTCTCCTGCCTATTAAATATTCAAAACTCCATTTTTTTTTTCACTTCAGCTTCCTTGGAAGTCTCTGGCTAGTATTGTTCAGTTCTACTATATGTGGAAAACTACAGACCGCTATATCCAGCAGGTGAGGATTGTGTGACATTGGAGTCGTTGATGCAGGTGTATAATGAAGTATGGCTTCATGTTGCTATTTTCTTTCCGCAGAAACGTCTAAAGGCAGCAGAGGCAGATAGCAAACTGAAACAAGTCTACATCCCGACCTAGTAAGCAGTGTGACTCTTTGTACATCTACTGTGTATTTTGATGCTTATGTCTGTATAACTGAATCTTTCCCCACTTCCTTAGCACCAAACCCAACCCCAATCAGATTATATCTGTTGGAGCCAAACCTGGACTCAATGGAGCTGGATTCCAGAAGGGTCTAACGTGTGAAAGCTGCCATAGTAAGTACTTTTCCATATGCCTTTCACTTAATTACTTGTACACATTCTATGTTTATTTTCTGCAGCAGGGGTACATTTAGTATTCCACAGGGAATAACATTGGGGTGTAGAGTTGGATCTTGATCAGAGGCACCAACTGGCTAAAGTTTTGATTGTTCCCAGGATGCACTGCAATGCCTCCTCTATAGCCCCACCTCCAGGCACTGGAGCTCCGTTTGGAAGTTGGTGCCTGTAGTGCAGGCAGCTAACAGGTGGGGCTGCGCTAGGCAGCCCTAATAAGAACTTTTTAAGAAGAAAGAAGACTTCAAGGGCCGCAGCACCATCACCTCCCCCAGCGGCGCTGCATACTCCCGCGCCCTGGTTGCTGGGTACTTGCAGCGGAGACGCTCCGGTCATCAGGCACACATCACCGCTGCTGCTCTCCTGGATCGCGTGATCGCACTTCAGGGAGGAGGTAAGAAGGTCCCCCAGGTGGGACCCGCCAAAATCGCGATCCGGTCGCGATCCCAGGAGCTGGACCGTGCCGCTGGCGTGGACACTGTGGCCGTGCAGGGACCCCACCATATCTACCAGGGCAGGAAGCACAGGTCGGATTTACTAAAATCCATTTATTATAGGCTCCATAGTACCCGGTGGTGAAGTCCAGCAGAGGGGATAAGGCGCTGACCTGTAGCCCCACCCCCAGCTCCAGGCTCCATCTATAGCAGGTGTTCCCGCCCTGGAGCTGCATCTCTCCCTCACTCCCTGTCAGCGTTTGGGCGCCATTACACAGAGCTGCGCTGATCCTGGGACTGCTGGGCACTGTCTCCTCTGTAAAGCCGCCTGTCTCATCAGCGCTGTGCATTTACAGAACACTTGGTTTAGACAGCGTTAGTTAAGAACAAGTGTACTACTATGCATATTTAGTACAAATATTCTGTGATATACATCCGGTGTTTACTGTGCATTGTTATATCTGTATACATACATTTCTATATGTAGTATTACTAGTCCAGTGCAGTTTTATTTTTTATATGTAATAATTTCTGCATTGTACCTGTGACTGTGTGTGCCTATAGCTGCTGTGTGGTTTCTATTCTGTGTATCACACACATTGCTATCACTATATTCTGTGCCCTGGGGGTCTAAGTGCGTCAGGGTCTCATATACCATATAGTGTTCCACAGGATATACTGTTTTGTATTTTTCACTGTGTGTTTCAGTTATTTCTTACCACTTAAGTCCTCTTTTTGTGCTCTGCACTTGTGGTCACATATCTTAGGGGTTTTTTTTTTGTCGGGTATAGAGTCTGTCTGGCTATATTGTACTGATACGCCCTAAGGCTACATTCCCAATAATGTCTGCTACACAGGGCGGGAAATCAGCAGCGCACCTGCATCATGCAGTGCTGGCGCCACGGATTTACTTGAGGAAATGATTTCTGCCTATGGTTCAGGTACTGGGTGTTCTGCACCCCCTAGTCATCCTGCAGCACCTGTGTCAGACCCACCTTGGGCTGCATTTTCAAATATGCTGGCTATGCTTGTAACAAGATTTCTGCCCCCTGTGGGACCTCCTGTGCCATTACAGCCACATATTGTCCCTGTAGTTAATCCACCATGGGCAGATACTCTGTCAACCCAGTTACATCAATTAAATCAGTCCTTGGTTAAACACAAACCTAACCCTCGCCCTACTGGGACCAAAGGGTCATCTAAGCGGGCCATTTCTTCCTCACAATCCACTAATATTTCGGATGATTCTTATCAGCATCTGATCTATCAAATGCTGATACTAGGACAAATGTGTAGAAATGTCTTTAAATCTGTTTCATAACATATAGCCCACTGGACCCCCGGAGGAAAATTCAGAAAATCTGCGACTCGTACCCCAACTCACAATAGAGTATTCAGTACTGTACACATAGCAGTTTCTTTATCCCAAGACCTTGTGTAACCTCTACCGGAAATTCCTGTCTCACAGTGATGTGTCCCAAGATATATAAATAACAATATCAGACCGCGTGGGACCTCCACCAGAAATTGTGTAGAAGAGATGCGTACCCAACTCACTTGAGAAAGGGAGGATGACAAGCCTCAAAAGGTTTCTTTAATTTAGTCAGATAATGGCTCCATAAACATCTCCTTATCTACTCTTAATTTTTTTTATTCCTCCTGGAGTTTCTCAATTCCCGTAGGTTATATGGAAAGAAAGTAATATACAATGTGTAGAAGTGTCTTATGGCTATTTGCCAGATAGCCCTCTAAATCCCAAGGAGAGATAGCAATAGTTTATAGGGCGTACCCCAACTCACAGCGTGGAATGCCACTAAACGTGTATAATGGTTTCTTTACAAGACCCAGTGTAACCTCCACCGAAATGCATATAGGGGATGCGCACCCAACTCACTTCTAGAAAAGGAAATGCCCCACCCAATAAAGGTTTCTTTTATCTTGTTTGTGAATGGTGCGTACCCTACTCACACGAACAAATGGAAATCTCCCTCCTATCTGGGTTTCTTTCATCCGTGATGTCTTTAAGGAATAATTCCCAAAGAGTGCAGCATCCAGTGAAAAAAAACAAATAAAAATCTTTTTCCAAGGAAACCAGTCCACAAAGATTAAAAACAAGTCTTTTTATATTCTTCTTAAAATTGAGTTACAAACACCCCATAGTTGGAGTAGAAACACATGCATTTAGTACATACATCGTAATGATAAAAAAAAAAAATAGTCTAAAAAAAAATCGGGTTCCACAAAAGGGAAAGATTGACCACCATACACCGCAAGAGAGGAAGTCCGGATCCCCAAAAACGTGAATAGTGGAAACAATACCTTCTGGTCCCCGAAGTTGTAAAGGATGTTCCAAGTCACAATACCAGTATCTGTCGACGCGTTTCGGCTCTTATTGGAGCCTTTGTCAGGACATACTGGTGATGTGAAAATAGCTGGTATTTAACTGGTGAATGGCCAATCACATCCCACCAGGAAGTGACCTCATAATTGGGGTAAACCCCTTAAAATCTTTAAATCCATACATAACTAAAACATAATCCACAAATATAGTTGTACACAATATATTCATATTCCTAAATTATCCGATTAATGTCATAAACAAAAAAGATTTACGAAAATAGCACATAGAACCCGGAAGTGAATATACATCCTTCCTTCCTGTCTCGATCTCCCATTTCCCATCTCAAAGATTGGATTTACAGATGTACTTTTAGACGGTGCATGTGACACGCATCCTTACGGCGGTGGAACGCACAAGTCGTTCCGCACCGTCTAAAACAGGGGTGGGCAATTATTTCAGCTGGGGGGCCGCTTAACACTTCCAGCGAATATTCGAGGGCCACACACAAAATACTCAAAAAGAGTCCCCTTTTTTACACATTACGGCAGACAGCGTCCCCCTTTTTACACATTACGGCAGACAGCGTGCCCTTTTTACACATTACGGCAGACAGCGTCCCCTTTTTTACACATTACGGCAGACAGCGTCCTCTTTTTTTTTTTACACATTACGGCAGACAGCGTCCCCCTTTTTACACATTACGGCAGACAGCGTCCCCTTTTTTTACACATTACGGCAGACAGTGTCCCCCTTTTTACACATTACGGCAGACAGTGTCCCCCTTTTTACACATTACGGCAGACAGCGTCCCCTTTTTTACACATTACGGCAGACAGCGTGCCCTTTTTACACATTACAGCAGACAGCGCCCCTGTTTTTACACATAACGTCAGACAAGAAAGAAAGAAAGAATTATACTTACTCTCTCCGCTGGCTCAGGCTCCTCGGTGCAGCTTCTGCAGAGATCCCGGGCAAGGAGGAGGAGGGAGGTGGAGGAGGGAGTCGCAGCAGCACTGTGTAATTGGTGGAGGCGCTGCTGCTGTCCCTCTGCTTCACCATAGGCTGTTCTCCGCCACTGTGAATGCTGGGATGCGCTTCCCAGCATCCCTCCGCCGCTGTGAAAGCCTATGGTGAAGCAGAGGGACAGCAGCAGCAGCACCTCTACCAATTACACAGCGCTGCTGCGGCTCCCTCCTCCCCCTCCTTCTCCCCCGTGCGCTCTTCTCCTCAGTCACTGGCCGCTGCCAGGCTTGGCAACAGAAATATTGGGGCCCGGTACACTGATGTATCTGGGGGCCCCCCTTGTCATACCCCCCTTACCCTTCACCCCCAACCTTAGCGGTAAGCACACCCCACCATCGCACACAGCAGCCGTCCTACACAACCCCCGTCTTCCAAACTCACAGCAGTGGCCAACATTACCTCCCCCTCCAGTACAGAGCAGTGGCTGGAGTCACAATCACAATACACCCCCCATCCTCTCCCCCACAGCACACAACAGGCAGCATCCAGCACCCCAATCCATCATCCCTCCAGTACATAACAGTGGCCAAAGAGATACCCCGCCAGTATAGCTGCAGCCAGAGAGACCCCCCACCCACTGCATTTGACAGCCCCCTCTCCCACTCCACATACAACAGCCAGCATCCGACACCCCCTCCCCCACTCCACACACAGCTGCCGGCATCCGACACCCCCTATACACACTGCAGCCGGCATCCGACACCCCCTCCACATACAGCAGCTGGCATCCGACACCCCCCTCCACACACACAGCAGTCGGCATCTGACACCCCCTCCCCACACACAGCAGCCGGCATCCGACACCTGCCTCCCGCGCTCCACACACAGCAGCCATCCACAAACCCCCTCTTGCCCATCCCACCCCAGAGTAGCAGCTGCCGGCTGCAGATACATCCATATGTGCCCGCAGCCTGCCCCAAACAAACTCCTGGAGAACAGAGCGTGCCTGCAGCGCACATACTTACCAGCAACACACAGCCGCTGCTAATCAGGCTCCTTGTGACGTCTGAGAAACAAGCTGCCAGCCTGCCTGAGTCCCGCTCCTCCTTGGCCACTCATGCTCCTCACACTGAAGGGGAGGACTCTGAGAGGTCAGGATGCAGGGTCGCGAGTGACTAGAGCTCCGTCACACGGGGACTGGCTGTCAGCCTACCAGAGTTCCGGACAGCTGACCCCAGCGCATAACAACAGAGGAAATCCCGGTCAGCTGACCCCGTGACGTGACCGGTATTTCCTTAGCGGCGCCGCGTCTGGGAGCAGGGTAGCGCAATGACAAGCGGCTCAGCCTGTCGGGCTGCTTGTCATTGCACTCTGATGGGGCACAGCGGGCCAGGCAGAATCGGTCCGCGGGCCGCATCCGGCCCGCGGGCCGCATGTTGCCCACCCCTAGTCTAAAAGTACATCTGTAAATCCAATCTTTGAGATAGGTTTCAGTGTCAACACAGGTCTTTACTTACAGGATAGAAGAATGTAGATCTCTATATTAAAGTTTGTGCATGAATGGGAGATCGAGACCGGAAGGAAGGATGTATATTCACTTCCGGGTTCTATGTGCTATTTTCATAAATCTTTTTTGTTTATGACATTAATCTGATAATTTAAGAATATGAATATATTGTGTACAACTATATTTGTGGATTATGTTTTAGTTATGTATGGATTTAAAGATTTTAAGGGGTTTACCCCAATTATGAGGTCACTTCCTGGTGGGATGTGATTGGCCATTCACCAGTTAAATACCAGCTATTTTCACATCACCAGTATGTCCTGACAAAGGCTCCAATAAGAGCCGAAACGCGTCGACAGATACTGGTATTGTGACTTGGAACATCCTTTACAACTTCGGGGACCAGAAGGTATTGTTTCCACTATTCACGTTTTTGGGGATCCGGACTTCCCCTCTTGCGGTGTATGGTGGTCAATCTTTCCCTTTTGTGGAACCCGATTTTTTTTAGACAGTTTTTTTTTTTTTTTTTTTATCATTACGATGTATGTACTAAATGCATGTGTTTCTACTCCAACTATGGGGTGTTTGTAACTCAATTTTAAGAAGAATATAAAAAGACTTGTTTTTAATCTTTGTGGACTGGTTTCCTTGGAAAAAGATTTTTATTATCGGGGGTTTTTTCACTGGATGCTGCACTCTTTGGGAATTATTCCTTAAAGACATCACGGATGAAAGAAACCCAGATAGGAGGGAGATTTCCATTTATTCGTGTGAGTAGGGTACGCACCATTCACAAACAAGATAAAAGAAACCTTTATTGGGTGGGGCATTTCCTTTTCTAGAAGGGAGTTGGGTGCGCATCCCCTATATGCATTTCGGTGGAGGTTACACTGGGTCTTGTTGTAAAGAAACCATTATACACGTTTAGTGGCATTCCACGCTGTGAGTTGGGGTACGCCCTATAAACTATTGCTATCTCTCCTTGGGATTTAGAGGGCTATCTGGTAAATAGCCATAAGACACTTCTACACATTGTATATTACTTTCTTTCCATATAACCTACGGGAATTGAGAAACTCCAGGAGGAATAAAAAAGATTGAGAGAAGATAAGGAGATGTTTATGGAGCCATTATCTGCCTAAATTAAAGAAACCTTTTGAGGCTTGTCATCCTCCCTTTCTCAAGTGAGTTGGGTACGCATCTCTTCTACACAATTTCTGGTGGAGGTCCCACGCGGTCTGATATTGTTATTTATATATCTTGGGACACATCACTGTGAGACAGGAGTTTACGGTAGAGGTTACACAAGGTCTTGGGATAAAGAAACTGCTACGTTTTTTCTTTTTCTATACATTGGACTGGAGCCGAATAAACTCTCAATTATAACAACATATTGAAGACGAAGATTAAGAACTACTACTGTGGATATATAAGGAACGTATAATCTATTTTCTTATTAGTGAGCGCTCATACGAGTATTTTCTTCCGCTAAATTGCTGTGTATGTTCTGTTGGGTGAGGTGACACCCTTTAGGGGGAATTTATACGTTAGAGCAGCACTTCTTGCGCACATCTAGGATAACACATTCTTCTTGTCAAATGCTGACACTGCATCTTCTGATGAAGATTTTATAACACAGGTTGATGTTCCTGACCTAGTGGAGGCTGATTTTTCAGATTGATGATGAGATTGACCCTCCTGATACGTCTAAGAAACCTGATAAGTTCAAACGTCAGAAGGTTACTAAATTAGTCTTACCACATTCTGACCATTTAATTGACATATGTCAGGAATCCTGGAGAACCAGGAAATACATTTTCCCTGTCTAAAAAGATGCTCTATCCTATCTCTGCATAGTTGAGTAACAAATGGGAAACCCCGCCACCAGTGGATTCACATGTCTTGTGGTGTCATCTACTCTGCCTGTCACCACCGTCACATCTTTGAAGGAACCGACGGATAAGCGTGTGGAGGATTGCTTGAAGTCTATTTACACTCTTACAGGTGCTGTACATAGACCCACTATGGCAGCCTCTTGGACTGCAAAAGTCACGGAAGCATGAGTTCAAGCAACTGAGGAAGAGCTACCTCTGAATTTTTCTGACACTGCCAGACAATATCTGTCCTATATTACCACAGCCTCTCACTATATTCAGGAGGCGGCTTCTGATGCAGGCGTTATGGCGGCTAAGGCATCTACTACGTCTATCCTGGCTCGCCGGATTCTGTGGTTACGGTCCTGGTCGGTGGACCTGGACTCTAAGAAGACCTTGGAGGTACTCCCTTTTAAGGGAGATATACTATTTGGAGATGATCTGAACAAGATTGTGACCGACTTGGCGTCGGCCAAGACTGCGTTTCTCCCAAGTACTAATCCTTTGGTTCCGAAGGCTAAGAGTACTACATTTCGTTCCTTTCGACCTCCAGGTAAAGCAAAGGGTCAGGCGTACCCGAGACAGGCTTGCACTTCCAAGTCCTCTAAGCCCAAACCTAAACGTTCTTGGGCCGCCCGTCAGCCTGCTTCCAAACCGGACAAGCCGGCTGCATGACTGGGCGGGCCTCCCCCTGGGGGATCTCAGGGTGGGAGGCCGACTTTTGTTCGCCCAGGTATGGTTAAATGCCACTTCAGATGCCTGGGTGCAGGAAGTGGTCTCTCACGGGTACGCAATCTCTTTCAAGAGACGTCCCCCTCGATGATTCTCAATGTTAATCCCTTTGGATCCGTTAAAAGCACAATCTCTACATTTGGTTGTCTAATCCCTCCTGGATACAGGAGTGATAGTGCCGGTGCCTCGGTCTCAGAGAGGCTGGGGATACTATTCGACACTGATTCTAGTTCCGTAGCCGAATGGATCCTCCCGGCCTATACTCAACCTCAAATCTTTAAACAAATTTGTGAGGGTATCCAAATTCCTTATGGAATCTCTGCACTCTATTGTACTGGCTTTGGAACACAAGGACTATATGGTATCCCTGGATATACAGGATGCTTACCTACACATACCTATTGCCATGTCGCATCAGTAATATCTACGGTTTGCTATTGGCAACCTTCATTATCAGTTCCAAGCCTTGCCTTTCGGGCTGACCACGGCTCCTCGGATCTTCACCAAGGTCATGGCGGTCATTACGGCCCTTCTCCGCCGTCAGGGTATCAGGATCGTGCTGTATCTGGACTACTTGTTATGCTAGCGAACTCCCCAGAGGTTCTCCTCTGTCATCTGGAACTGACGGTCCAATTCCTACAAGCCCACGGGTGGCTCTTCAACTGGAAGACATCCTCAGTGATCCCTGCAATACCGGCAGTGTTCATTCCTGGGGTCCTCAACTGGGAACTCCAGCTCCTTGTGGACAAGTGGGTTCTACCAGATGTAGACCTGATGGCGTCTCGACACAATCACAAGGTTCTGGTTTTCGGAGCAAGGACAAGGGATCCTCAAGCAGCGTTCGTGGACGCACTGGCAATTCCATGGAACTTTCGGCTGCCATACGCGTTCCCTCCGGTGTCACTCCTGCCCAGGGTACTACAGAAGTTCAAGTAAGAAAGAGGAATACTGCTTCTAGTTGCTCCAGCGTGACCTAGATGGCATTGGTTCTCAGACCTGCAGGGTCTCTCGATCAAGCGTCCTTTTCTACTTCCTCAATGCCCAGACCTTCTCTTTCAGGGCCCTTGTGTTTACCAGGACCTGGCAAGACTGGCTTTGACGGCGTGGCTCTTGAAGCTTCACTCCTGAGATCCAAAGGGTTTTCTGAGGCGGTTATTCAAACTATGTTGAAGGCCCGCAAATCGGCTTCTGCACGGATTTATTATAGGGTCTAGAATTCTTACTTCACCTGGTGTGCTGCCAAGAATTACGATGCATACAAGTTTAGTACTTACAGACTTCTGGCTTTTTTGCAACAAGGCCTGGATTTAGGACTTCGCCTCGCCTCCCTCAAGGTCTGCCTTGTCGGTATGGTTTCTAAGAAAAATTGTATCTATTCCTGATGTTCATACATTCACTCAGGGTGTACTACTGATTCAGCCTCTGTGTCCTTCCTGTGGCTCCATGGGATCTGTCTGTTGTCCTTAATGTCCTTCAAGAGTCTTCGTTTGAACCTCTTGAGTCCTGGGGATCTTAAATGCCTTATGCTTAAGGTCCTTTCTCTGACGTCCTAGTGGATGCTGGGACTCCGTAAGGACCATGGGGAATAGCGGCTCCGCAGGAGACAGGGCACAAGAATAAAAGCTTTAGGATCAGGTGGTGTGCACTGGCTCCTCCCCCTATGACCCTCCTCCAAGCCTCAGTTAGATTTTTGTGCCCGAACGAGAAGGGTGCAGGCTAGGTGGCTCTCCTGAGCTGCTTAGAATAAAAGTTTAATTTAGGTTTTTTATTTTCAGTGAGTCCTGCTGGCAACAGGCTCACTGCATCGTGGGACTAAGGGGAGAAGAAGCGAACTCACCTGCGTGCAGAGTGGATTGGGCTTCTTAGGCTACTGGACATTAGCTCCAGAGGGACGATCACAGGTACAGCCTGGATGGGTCACCGGAGCCGCGCCGCCGTCCCCCTTACAGAGCCAGAAGAGACGAAGAGGTCCGGTGAAATCGGCGGCAGAAGACAGTCCTGTCTTCAGACTAAGGTAGCGCACAGCACCGCAGCTGTGCGCCATTGCTCTCAGCACACTTCACACTCCGGTCACTGAGGGTGCAGGGCGCTTGGGGGGGAGCGCCCTGAGACGCAATATAAATGATAATACCTTAGGTGGCAAAAGAATACATCACATATAGCTCCTGGGCTATATGGATGTATTTTAACCCCTGCCATTTTTACACAAAAAAGCGGGAGATAAGGACGTCGTGAAGGGGCGGAGCCTATCTCCTCAGCACACAAGCGCCATTTTCCCTCACAGTTCCGCTGGAAGGACGGCTCCCTGACTCTCCCCTGCAGTCCTGCTTCAGAATCAGGGTAAAAAAGAGAAGGGGGGGGGCACTATTGGCAGCAAATGACAATATAAACAGCAGCTATAAGGGAATAACACTTATATAAGGTTATCCCTGTATATATATATATAGCGCTGGGTGTGTGCTGGCAGACTCTCCCTCTGTCTCTCCAAAGGGCTCGTGGGGTCCTGTCCTCTTATCAGAGCATTCCCGTGTGTGTGCTGTGTGTCGGTACATGTGTGTCGACATGTATGAGGAGGAAAATGATGTGGAGGCGGAGCAATTGCCTGCGTTAGTGATGTCACCCCCTAGGGAGTCGACACCTGACTGGATGATCGTGTTCAAACAATTAAGTGATAATGTCAACACTTTGCAAAAAACTGTTGACGACATGAGACAGCCGGCAAATCAATTAGTGCCTGTCCAGACGTCTCAGACACCGTCAGGGGCCCTAAAACGCCCGTTACCTCAGTGGGTCGACACAGACCCAGACACAGATACGGAGTCTAGTGTCGACGGTGATGAGTCGAACGTAATGTCCAGTAGGGCCACACGTTACATGATCACGGCAATGAAGGAAGCATTGCACATTTCTGACACTACAAATACCACTAAGAAGGGTATTATGTGGGGGGTGAAAAAACTACCAATAGTTTTTCCTGAGTCAGATGAATTGAATGAGGTATGTGATAAAGCGTGGGTTTCTCCCGACAAAAAACTGCTAATTTCTAATAAATTATTGGCACTATATCCTTTCCCATCAGAGGTTAGGACACGTTGGGAAACACCCCCTAGGGTAGATAAGGCGCTCACACGTTTATCTTAACAAGTAGCGTTACCGTCTCCTGATACGGCCACCCTCAAAGAACCAGCTGATAGAATGCTGGAAAATATCCAAAAAAGTATATACACACATACTGGTGTTATACTGCGACCAGCAATCGCTTCAGCCTGGATGTGCAGTGCTGGAGTCGCGTGGTCGGATTCCCTGACTGAAAATATTGATACCCTGGATAGGGACAATATATTGTTAACTATAGAGCATTTGAAGGATGCATTACTATATATGCGTGATGCACAGAGGGATATTTGCACCCTGGCATCAAGAGTAAGTGCTATGTCCATCTCTGCCAGAAGAACGTTATGGACGCGTCAGTGGTCAGGGGATGCGGATTCCAAACGACATATGGAAGTATTGCCGTATAAAGGGGAGGAGTTATTTGGGGCTGGTCTTTCGGACCTGGTGGCCACGGCAACGGCTGGAAAGTCCACCTTCTTACCCCAGGTCACTTCACATCAACAGAAAAAGACACCGTCTTTTCAAACTCAGTCCTTTCGTTCCCATAAATACAAGCGAGCAAAAGGCCATTCCTTTCTGCCCCGGGGCAGAGGAAGGGGAAAAAGACTGCACCATGCAGCCGCTTCCCAGGATCAGAAGCCTTCCCCTGCTTCTGCCAAGTCTTCAGCATGACGCTGGGGCTTAACAAGCAGACTCAGACTTGGTGGGGGCCCGTCTCAAGAATTTCAACGCGCAGTGGGCTCACTCGCAAGTGGATCCCTGGATTCTACAGGTAGTATCGCAGGGGTACAAACTGGAATTCGAGGCGTTTCCCCCTCGCCGGTTCCTGAAGTCTGCTCTGCCAAAGTCTCCCTCCGACAGGGAGGCAGTTCTGGAAGCCATTCACAAGCTGTATTCCCAGCAGGTGATAATCAAGGTACCCCCCCTACAACAAGGAAAGGGGTATTATTCCACGCTGTTTGTGGTACCGAAGCCGGACGGCTCGGTGAGACCAATTTTAAATCTGAAATCCTTGAACACTTACATAAAAAGGTTCAAATTCAAGATGGAATCACTCAGAGCGGTGATAGCGAACCTGGAAGAAGGGGACTATATGGTGTCTCTGGACATCAAAGATGCTTATCTCCACGTCCCAATCTACCCTTCTCACCAAGGGTATCTCAGGTTTGTAGTACAAGACTGTCATTATCAGTTTCAGACGCTGCCGTTTGGGTTGTCCACGGCACCTCGGGTCTTTACCAAGGTAATGGCCGAAATGATGATTCTTCTTCGAAGAAAAGGCGTATTAATTATCCCTTACTTGGACGATCTCCTGATAAGGGCAAGGTCCAGGGAACAGTTAGAGGTCGGAGTAGCACTATCTCAGATAGTGTTACGTCAGCACGGGTGGATCCTAAATATTCCAAAATCGCAGCTGATTCCAACGACACGTCTTCTGTTCCTAGGAATGATTCTGGACACAGTCCAGAAGAAGGTTTTTCTCCCGGAGGAGAAGGCCAAGGAGTTATCCGAGCTAGTCAGGAACCTCCTAAAACCAGCCCAGGTGTCAGTGCATCAGTGCACGAGGGTCCTGGGAAAAATGGTGGCTTCTTACGAAGCAATTCCATTCGGAAGATTCCATGCAAGAACGTTTCAGTGGGATCTACTGGACAAATGGTCCGGTTCGCATCTTCAGATGCAGCAGCGGATAACCCTGTCACCAAAGACAAGGGTGTCTCTCCTGTGGTGGTTGCAGAGTGCTCATCTTCTAGAGGGCCGCAGATTCGGCATTCAGGATTGGATCCTGGTGACCACGGATGCAAGCCTGAGAGGCTGGGGAGCAGTCACACAGGGAAAAAACTTCCAGGGCTTGTGGTCAAGCATGGAAACATCTCTTCATATAAACATTCTGGAACTACGGGCCATTTACAATGCCCTAAGTCAAGCGAAACCCCTGCTTCAGGGTCAGGCGGTATTGATCCAATCGGACAACATCACGTCAGTCGCCCACGTAAACAGACAGGGCGGCACGAGAAGCAGGAGGGCAATGGCAGAGGCTGCAAGGATTCTTCGCTGGGCGGAAAATCATGTGATAGCTCTGTCAGCAGTGTTCATTCCGGGAGTGGACAACTGGGAAGCAGACTTCCTCAGCAGACACGACCTTCACCCGGGAGAGTGGGGACTTCACCCAGAAGTCTTCCACCTGATTGTAAACCGTTGGGAAAAACCAAAGGTGGACATGATGGCGTCACGTCTAAACAAAAAATTAGACAGATATTGCGCCAGGTCAAGGGACCCTCAGGCAATAGCGGTGGACGCTCTGGTGACACCGTGGGTGTACCAGTCAGTGTATGTGTTCCCTCCTCTGCCTCTCATACCAAAAGTACTGAGAATCATAAGAAGGAGAGGAGTAAGAACGATACTCGTGGTTCCGGATTGGCCAAGAAGGACTTGGTACCCGGAACTTCAGGAGATGCTCACGGAAGACCCGTGGCCTCTATTTCTAAGAAAGGACCTGCTCCAGCAGGGGCCTTGTCTGTTCCAAGACTTACCGCGGCTGCGTTTGACGGCATGGCGGTTGAACGCCGGATCCTGAAGGAAAAAGGCATTCCAGATGAAGTCATCCCTACCCTGGTCAAAGCCAGGAAGGATGTAACCGCAAAACATTATCACCGCATTTGGCGAAAATATGTTGCGTGGTGTGAGGCCAAGAAGGCCCCTACAGAGGAATTTCAACTGGGTCGTTTCCTCCATTTCCTGCAAACAGGACTGTCTATGGGCCTAAAATTAGGGTCCATTAAGGTTCAAATTTCGGCCCTGTCGATTTTCTTCCAGAAAGAACTGGCTTCAGTACCTGAAGTTCAGACATTTGTAAAAGGGGTACTGCATATACAACCTCCTTTTGTGCCTCCAGTGGCACCTTGGGATCTCAATGTTGTTTTGAGGTTCCTTAAGTCACATTGGTTTGAACCACTCACCACTGTGGACTTAAAATATCTCACATGGAAGGTGACGATGCTGTTAGCCCTGGCTTCAGCCAGGCGTGTGTCAGAATTGGCGGCTTTATCATATAAAAGCTCTTACTTAATTTTTCATTCTGACAGGGCAGAATTGAGGACTCGTCCTCAATTTCTCCC
Source organism: Pseudophryne corroboree (assembly GCF_028390025.1). Lineage (NCBI taxonomy): Eukaryota > Metazoa > Chordata > Amphibia > Anura > Myobatrachidae > Pseudophryne > Pseudophryne corroboree. The sequence goes on along the minus strand of NC_086454.1, from coordinate 159,217,008 downwards.
TAAGGTGGTTTCTGCTTTTCACATGAACCAACCTATTGTGGTGCCTGCGGCTACTAGGGACTTGGAGGACTCCAAGTTACTTGACGTTGTCAGGGCCCTGAAAATATATGTTTCCAGGACGGCTGGAGTCAGAAAGTCTGACTCGCTGTTTATCCTGTATGCACCCAACAAGCTGGGTGCTCCTGCTTCTAAGCAGACTATTGCTCGCTGGATTTGTAGTACAATTCAGCTTGCACATTCTGTGGCAGGCCTGCCACAGCCTAAATCTGTAAAAGCCCATTCCACAAGGAAAGTGGGCTCATCTTGGGCGGCTGCCCGAGGGGTCTCGGCTTTGCAACTTTGCCGAGCAGCTACTTGGTCAGGGGCAAACACGTTTGCTAAATTCTACAAATTTGATACCCTGGCTGAGGAGGACCTGGAGTTCTCTCATTCGGTGCTGCAGAGTCATCCGCACTCTCCCGCCCGTTTGGGAGCTTTGGTATAATCCCCATGGTCCTTACGGAGTCCCAGCATCCACTAGGACGTCAGAGAAAATAAGATTTTACTTACCGATAAATCTATTTCTCGTAGTCCGTAGTGGATGCTGGGCGCCCATCCCAAGTGCGGATTGTCTGCAATACTTGTACATAGTTATTGTTAACAAAATCGGGTTATTGTTGTTGTGAGCCATCTTTTCAGAGGCTCCTTCGTTGTTATCATACTGTTAACTGGGTTCAGATCACGAGTTGTACGGTGTGATTGGTGTGGCTGGTATGAGTCTTACCCGGGATTCAATATCCTTCCTTATTATGTACGCTCGTCCGGGCACAGTATCCTGAGGCTTGGAGGAGGGTCATAGGGGGAGGAGCCAGTGCACACCACCTGATCCTAAAGCTTTTATTCTTGTGCCCTGTCTCCTGCGGAGCCGCTATTCCCCATGGTCCTTACGGAGTCCCAGCATCCACTACGGACTACGAGAAATAGATTTATCGGTAAGTAAAATCTTATTTTTTCTGTTGGCTATTGCCTCTGCTAGGAGGGTGTCTGACTTAGGGTGGACGACAGGACAAAGCACCTTTCTGATTTTTAAACGTGACTGGGCAGTTCTTGGAACTTGCCCTGGTTATCTACCTAAGGTGGTGTCATCTTTCCACCTTAACCAAGAGATTGTGGTTCCAGCCTTTATCTCTCCTGGTTTGTCCTCCAAAGAGTGGTCTTTGGATGTGGTAAGGACTCTCCATATATATGTAGAAAGGACTGCCTATATCAGGAGATCAGATTCTCTTTTTGTACTTTTTGGTTTTTACAAACGTGGCTGGCCTGTGAATAAGCAGACCTTGTCCAGATGGATTAGAATGGTGATTGCACAAGCTTATGCGCAGGCTGGTCTCCCAGCTCCTGCTGCCATCAAGGCCCATTCTACTCGGTCTGTTGGACCTTCTTGGGCGGCCCGCTGTGGCATATCCGCTGAACAATTGTGCAAGGCGGCTACGTGGTCCTCAGTGAACACGTTCATCAGGTTCTATGTCTTTGATACTTCCTCCTCCCAGGATGCAACCTTTGGACGCCGGGTTCTTGTGCCCGCTACAGTGCGTCCTCTCCCATGAGGAACTGCTTTAGAACATCCCCGATGTTATTCCCTGTGGAATACCAGTGTACCCCGCTGCAGAAAAGGAGATTTATAGTAAGACTAACCATTGTTGAATCTCTTTCTGCGAGGTACACTGGTTTCCACAGGGCGCCCACCCTGAAGCACTTAGCTTCTTTGGGTTTGTATGGCATTAGCCGCTAGTCCCTTCTCCTGTCATGAGAATGTGGTTCTATGTGACCAACATCTACCGTCTCTTACCTGCTACTGCATTGGACTGGTTAACAAAACTGATCTCCAGTGCCTGGAGGCGGGCCTATAGAGGAGGCGGTGCAGTGCATCCAAAGCTTTAGCCTGTTGGTGCCTCGGATCAAGATCCAACTCTACACCCTGATGTTATTCCATGTGGAAACTAGTGTACCTCGCAGAAAGATTTAACAATGGGAAGTCTTACCATAAATCTCCTTTTTTGTTTTTTCTCTGACGTCCTAGGGGATACTGGGATGGATTTGTACCATGGGGTATAGATAGGGTCCATTGGAGCCTAGCACTTTAAGAAATGTTCAGTGTGTGCTAGCTCCTCACCTGTATGCTCCTCCACCAGACTCAGTTTAGAAAAATGTGCCCAAGGAACTGGGTGCATTCTCTGGAGCCCCAGAGAGTTTTCTTCAGAAATTTATTTTAGTTTATTATTTTCAGGAAGCACTTGTGGTCACCAGTCTGCCTGTGTCGTTGGACTTAGTGGGAGGCCTAACCATCCTCCTATAGAGTTAATCGGTTGGTTCCCTGCTGACAGGACATTAGCTCCTGAGGTGCTGTTTCACATGCCCCCAGGGTGTGCGCACAGGCCAGCAGCATGCCGGCACCCCTAACAGATGCCAAAAAGCTGCGGTGCAGGGAGTACTAACACCGGGATGTCGGTTAGCGGGTCACCGGGGACAGTGGCAGTATAAGGGTGCGGCAGGCACCAGGCTGCGGTTCCCGCTGCGGGCATCCACACTGGTGCTGAAGTAAAGGGGATTTTAAACTCCATTTTACACTGTATATGTTTACAATAAAGCCAGTATAATCTTATAGGGACTGCGCGCCATTGAGGGGGCAGGGCTTCCCAGAGTGGGACCAGCGGCTCAAAGGCGCCATTTCCAGCTGCTGCTGACTTCCAAGCTGCATGCAAGCGCTGCTCCTCCACAGACCCTGCTGAATCACCAATTGTACTGATAGCAGTGGGTTTTATAGAAAAGGGGGAGCATATAGGTGGCTCTACCACATTCTGCCTTACTAAGGCTTTGAATTATACCCAGCAGAGCACTGCTTTGACTGAGGTATTGTGTGATGGTCTCATTCCTCTCTCTGTCACTCCATTAGGGTGTCTGGGGTTTCCTGTGTTTTTGACTGTACTATGTTATTTCGCCAAATCTGTGTGTATTTCTGCTGAATCAGAATGTCTGGCAAAATGGCTGTCCCCCCCTCCTGCAACACAGTTTTCCCCTTCACCGGGGAGGATCTCTCCTTTGTACACAGTGTTTTCTACTTTGACAGGGTAGTAGTGTTCAGGAACCAGAATGGTTGGAATCATTCAAAGGAATGATTACTAATATTAATACAGAGTTGACTACTGCCAGACAAGAAAAGCAGACCCTCAAGAAATCCGTGGATGATTTCTTAATCAGGGCTGCTGACCACAGGCAGGCTCCTCAGCGCCCCTTGATGGTCTTTCATTAACGAACACTCCCACATGTACTCAAATCTGACTCTGGTAATGACATGCTGGATTTGGATGAAGGTGAGGTAGACATGGAGGGGGACAATACTCTGTATCGGGGTGTGGAGGCCCTAATTTATTCTATTAGAGAAGTCTTCAACATACCGGATAAGGAGACAGAACTTGTGGAAGAATTGTTTTTTAACATAAAACCAAAATCTCTTGCCACCTTCCCTGTCTCCAAGGAATTAATCTCACTCTTTAAAGAAGCATGGGTCAAGCCTGACAAGAAAATTTCAAACTCCTAAACGGTTGCTAAATTCTTTCTCTTTCCCACCTGAGGATAGGAAGGTATGGGAGAACCCCCCCGTGTGTGGATACCTCAGTGTCCAGGCTGTCTCGTCAGATTGTGCTGTCTGTACCTGGTGCTATCTCTCTTAAAGACCCTGCTGACCGTAAAATTGAGACTACACTCAAATCAATTTATACTGCAGTGGGCCTAGCACAGAGGCCCACCATTGCTTGCGGTTGGATTACAAGAGCCATGGTAAAATGGTCTGATATGATAGAGGGGTTTGACACGCTACCTCAGGACCTAATCCTGACTTTATTGCATCAGATCCAGGATGCTGCGAATTTCTTGAGTGAGTCGATCAAAGAAATAGGCCTCATAAATGCCCGTGCCACAGCAATGGCGGTCTCAGCTCACAGGGCTCTGTGGCTGCGACAATGGACAGCGGATGCTGATTCCAATAAAGGAGTGGAAAATCTTCCTTTTACAGGGGATGCCTTGTTTGGGGAAAAACTGAACAAGTGGATCTCTCAAGCAACGCTGGGGAAGCCTACCTATTTGCCGTCTGCTGCCCACATCCCTATCCTGGGCTCTCTCTGCAGTCCTTTCGTGTGGCCAGATTTAGAGGCAGGGCCAGAGGTGTCTCCAATGCAGCTAGAGGAAATAGAGGTAAGTCCCATAAACCAGCGGCTGCCGGTTCTCTGAACCAGGCCTCCGGATCCTCCCCCACTAAACCCTCCGCATGATTGTTGGCACCAGCTGCAGGGAGAATTTCAGGTGGGTGCTCGACTTCAACATTTCTCCCATGTGTGCACAAAATCCTGCTGGGCCCTGGGTGAGGGACCTCATAGCGGTTGGAATTTCAAGCACCCCCTCATCTTAGATTCTTCAAGTCAAGCTTTACCAGCTTCACCTGTAGTTACCTTGCAGGACACCATTCAAAATCTACTACAGACAAAGGTTATTGTTCCAGTACCTCCTCTGTTACACAACAGGGTTTTTTTTTCAAGTCTGTTTGTGGTACCGAAACCGGACGGTTCAGTGCGGCCGATCTTGGACCTCAAATCTCTGAACCCGTATCTTCCGGGTGTTCAAGTTCAAGATGGAATCTCTAAGGTCTGTGGTCTCAGGTCTGGAAGAAGGGGAATTCCTGGTTTCCCTGAATATCAAGGATGCCTATCTACACATCCAATATGGCCCCATCATGAGGCTTATCTCAGATTCGCTTTTCTGGGCCACCATTTCCAGTTTCAGGCCTTACCCTTTGGTCTCTCCACAGCCCCAAGGGTATTCACAAAAGTCATGGCAGAGATGATGATGCAACTTAGCACGTTGAGAGTCAACATAGTTCCCTACTTGGACGATCTCCTGATAAAGGCGGTGTCCAGGGAGAGTCTGCTGAACAGCATCAACTTGGCTACTCACCTTCTTACGGATCATGGTTGGAACCTAAATTTCTAGAAATCTCACCTGGAATCGTCACAAAGGACTTAGTTCCTGGGAATGATATTGGCCACAGTGTCTCTGAAGGTGTTCCTCCCCATGGACAAGGCATTGACATTCCAGGCTATGGTCCGCCCGGTGCTCAGACCCCGCAGGGTCTCTGTTCACCTTTTGCATCCGCCTACTGGGAAAGATGGTGGCCTCCTACAAGGCAATCCAGTACGGCAGGTTCCATGCCCCTCCGTTCCAACTGGATCTGCTAGACAAGTGGTCAGGGTCTCACCTGCTCATGCACCAGAGTGTACGTCTGTCACCAAGAGCACGGATCTCCCTGTTATGGTGGCTACAAGTCTCTTGCCTTGTGGATGTCCGTAGTTTTGGTACCCAGTCTTGGACTGTGCTAACAACGGATTCCAGCCTTCAGGGCTGGGGGCAGTGACCCAAGGGGCTCAGTTCCAGAGAAAGTGGTCGAGTCAGGAATCTTCGCTCCCGATAAATGTTCTGGAACTCAGGGCACAATGCACTTCTACATAATCAGGCCATACAAGTACAGTCAGACAACGCCACGGCGGTGGCGTACATAGACAGGGAGGAACAAGAAGCAGGGCCACAATGCGAGAGGTGTCACTGATACTCATCTGGACGGAAGCCAACGCAAGGGCCATCTCAGCCGTATTCATCCCAG